>NC_041827.1:9107954-9425000 GCF_900964775.1 Scleropages formosus
CTCTTCTTTGCTCTAATGTGCCTAAAGGCTCTCTCTGTGTCCAACAGCGGAACCACTGGTCCAGGTTGATGGGAAGCCCAGCTGCTGCTTCTTCAAGTTCAGCCCAAAGCTCATGTTCACCAAGGTGCTGAAAGCCCAGTTGTGGGTTTACCTGCGACCACTGCAACAGACATCCACTGTCTACCTGCAAATCTTACGCCTCAAACCTGTTACGGAGCAGGGCAGCCGCCACATCCGCATCCGCTCCCTCAAGATTGAGCTGAACTCCAGGGTTGGTCACTGGCAGAGCATCGACTTCAAACATGTGCTGCAGAACTGGTTCAAGCAACCGCACACTAACTGGGGCATCGACATCAATGCTTTTGACGAGAGTGGCAATGATTTGGCAGTGACCTCTCTCAGGCCTGGAGAAGAAGGGCTGGTAAGGACCCTCAGACCTGTTCCTTAGATATCCAAGTTGAAATAATTATTAATTATATAATTAATTATAATTTAGCATATGCACATTAATACTGCGCAAATGTTATTTGTGTCTTTACAATATAACCTTTAAATAATATTCTCATAGTAAACAAGGAATGCAAGAAATAAAACCAAGCACCTCTGCACTGTAAATGGACTAAAAACAGTCACTATTGAAAAAATACAGTTCCCTGTGCTGGTACCAAAGGCATAATGAAATGTGTCCCCTGAGATGTTGAAGCAGGCCTAATAGCCCAAATTATACTGTATTTAATGCTATTGCTAGTATTTTTTTGGTCATCTCAAAACCTGACAAATTACACCCCTTGTCTGGGTATAAACTGGACAAAATCAGGGCACATACTGTATATGTCAGCATATGTTGGAACAGCAAGAAGTTTTAGGAAGACCTATTCAGTAGCCATAATGTCAGACTCAAAGCTGCAATGAAAAATACTTATTATGTGCGAAAATATCTTGGTTGTGGTAAACCATGTAATACTGATTTAATGCTTTGGAATTAATTATGGCCTGAAAAAACAAAATACCCCTCAATGAACTAATATGTATGTCCCTAATTTCAAGCAGTACTTTAAAAAAAGCTAATAGCTGAAGAATGCTTTTTTATATAATTCAAGTTTTTGGTTCTTTTAACAACCCAGAAATTTAACCAGTTTTAAAGAAGTGAAAGAATTATATTCCATAGTACACCCTGGGAGGGGGTGCGGGGATGCGGGGGTGCGGTGGGTTGGACCACAGTCCTGCTCTCCAGTGGGTCTGGGGTTCGAGTCCCGCTTGGGGTGCCTTGCGACGGACTGGCGTCCCGTCCTGGGTGTGTCCCCTCCCCCTCCGGCCTTACGCCCTGTGTTGCCGGGTTGGCTCCGGTTCCCCGCGACCCTGTATGGGACAAGCGGTTCTGAAAATGTGTGTGTGTGTGAGTACACCCTGGGTTTTTTTCCTCCACAGAGACCAAAGGACAAGCTAAGGTGGCCTATTTTAAGGACAGGGCACAAGGTCATTTTCCTTGATGCAGTACATTTCAATGAATATATGCACTCATTCCTCAAAAATACTCTTTTCATACAGTAGGATAATTGTATAGTACAGTGGCATTTATACCTGTTACGTGGCTATTTTATTCTGTACAATGGCTTGTATCAGAGGCTTATAAATAATGAACAGAGAGATGCAGTACGTGTCTAAAAACCATAAAGTTTTTGTACATCAGTAGGATCAAACTGATTGTTTTCCTTCAGTTTATCAGTGCAAGGCAACACGGTAGAATTACTTCCTATCACACTAACACTAAAAAAGGAAGTTGCCCACAGGCTGGAAAACTAGTGACGATGATGAACACAGAGGTGATAAAGAACACTGAGATAGGGACTTGGACAGAGTTGCAGGCACCTTCTCTTTCAACAGATTTTCTAAGGGAAAGGAAATCATTTGGAGATTCTGCAGGGGCGGGCTGCAATCGGTGTGTTTTTGTCTGTGATTAGGAGGATTTGGAGCGGTGCAAAAGGGTTGTTCCTCTCTGGTGCTGTATCTGACAGTACTCCCCTATGGGCAGCACTCGCAGCCGAATGATGACGGGAAGGTGGATGTGTTCGGGGTCATGGTGCTGGCCTGTCTGGGTGTTCCCTATGAAAATCAGAGATCACTAAGGGGTCTAACACGTCCTTAGCAGGTATCCAGAGGAGTGTAGACCACCCTGTCAACCAGATGGTACAGTTGGTCCTGCTGGCATATACAATCCAAGAGCATCCAGACTATCTATGCTGGTAACCCATGCACATGAACTTGTTCTCAGTGGCTTAGGTGTTGTAGGCTGTAGGGCAGGTTTCAATAAGGGTATGGTAGAGTTTCAATAAGTACACATAAAATGTGAGACAAATGTGGTACTGGAGTGATAACTGCAGTCAACAAGTAATTGGATTAATGTGTTTCAGGATTTTGAAAGGTGCAGTGCACCGTGGACTAAGCTTTCCATAAGGGAGCTTCAGTTTTCAATCCCAAATGGAAAGCCAGACTCCTTACCCTGGTTGTACAGTACTGTTCTCCATTTCTAGCATATCTCTTTTGGGATTGTCCAGTCCACTGCAGATGAGCAAATTCTGGGAATGTTTGTCCCACGGGAGGTACTGACTCCAGTTGGCCTTGCTCAGACTGCAATAACTGTGAAGGTAGCAGCCAAGCTCCGGTTTAACCATTCTACCTCGTCGTTGGCTTGAGGATGATAGCCTAACATGCAACTAACAGAAACCCCCAGCCTTGACCAGAAAGCCTTCTAAACTCAGGGGGTTGATCTGGGGGCCCCATTCTGTAACAATGTCTTGGCAAACCAAGTAGTTGAAAGACATACTGGAAAATTGGTTCTGTTGTTTCAGTTGCTGTAGGTAGCCCCTTGAGGGGGATCAGATGGCATGCTTTAGAAAAGTGTTTGACAGTGACCAGGACTGTAGTGGAAATGTCTGACCTTGGAAGATCTGTGAGGAAATTCAGTTCAGTGTGAGACAGAGGCCTGTTAGGTCTGGGGAGCTGTTCCAGCAGTCTTACCGACAACTGTCGGGCACCTTCATCTGGGTACAAACTTCATGGGCTGTGAAAAATGATGCACATCTTTGTCTACCAGAACTATTGTTCAACTAAGCAAATTGTTTTACTTACCCTTTGATGGCCGGTACTGGGGAAATCATACACTCAATGGAGCAATGGAGCAATGCTGATCTCATGTTGTGGGGTATTTTTTGTCGCTGGGTCAATCCTCTGGTCCTAGATCTTGGGCCTGAGAGGCCTTGTTGTCTTCCCAGAGTTGTCACTGGACAGGTGCAGGGAAGAATAGTCTTGGGTACTCTGCCTTCCCTCTCTGTGTCGTGGACTCGGAAGAAGGCATCTACCTGGCCATTTTTGGAACCTGGGCAATAGGTGAATCTGAAATAAATGAAAAATAGGGTCCACCAAGCTTGGCAGGGATTTAAGTGCTGTGTTTTTTGAATGTATTCCAGGTTCCTGTGGTCAGTGCAACAAATGGGTGAATGGCACCCTTCAGCCACTATCTCCACTCCTCCAAAGCCAGTTTGGTTGCCAATAACTTTATTTCCAACATCGGAATTATGTTCCCTGACAGTTTTCAAAAAAACATATGTGCAGGGAAACAAATGAGGAGGCATTCCCTGGTATTTGGAAAGGACTGTCCCTACACTTACCTTGGATGCACGAACCTCTACAGTAAAGGTTGGAGAAGTGTCTGGATGTTTCAAGAATGGAGTGGAGGTAAAACAGTCCTTTAATTCCTTAAAGGCTGTGCAAGCATTGGCTGTCCTTTTTACCCAAGATGATTTACAGTGCTAGATACATTACTTATAGTGAATCATTCACCTATGCACCATGTGACTCCCTTAAGTCCTAATACAAACCCCAGAGACAATACTTTGGTGAAATTTTTGGTGAAATTGGCATTCTCACTTTTTTCAAACAATTGATTCTCATTAAACCATGTCAGTACTTTCCTGATGAGCTTTATATCCTCTTCATAGAAACAGGAATATATCAAGATGTCATCCAAATGTACTAAAACAAAGTGGTTTGTCAAGTCTTGTCATACTCTTATTACCAAGGCCTGAAATACTGAGGGGCTTCACAAGCCAGAACAGCACAACGAGATACATGTAATGGTGTAAGGTGGTACTAAATAGTATCTTCTACTCATCCCTTTCACATATTCTAGTAAGATAAGTGCTTTGCAAGTTGAGCTCAATAAAAATTGTAGCGTGTATCTGTTTCAATGATGTGGTGATGAGGCAATGGGTGAGGACATCTTACTGTTATGGCTTTCAGATATGTCTTTCTACAAAAAGAACCCTGCTGAGTTAGATGAGGTGGAAAGGTGAATAATACCAAGTCCAAGGCCACTATGATGTATTCCTCCATTGCACATTGTTCCAGTAATTTCTGAGAGTATACTCTACCTCATGGGGGCATAGTGCCTGGCAGCAATTCATTGGTGCAGTCCAAGGACCTACAGTATGTGGAGGTAGGGCTGACACCTCAGTTTTGCTAAATACATTTAAATGTATATTCTACAAGAACACTGAAGGATCTGGAAGCATGAGGGCTCTCAATAGTAGTAGCACAGCAGGGTAACAAGAAGCAAGTAACATGGTATTATTCATCCCTGGAAAGGAGTTCACCTGCACTCTTGGAAAAAAAAAGGGTTGTGAGCCACTAACCAAGGGTAGCCGATTATACCTGGATTCTCTGGTGAGTGCATAAGGAAAAGGTTATAACTTCATTGTGACATTGACCGACCCTCAATGTCCAAAAAACACTGTGGACAGACCACATTGAAGAAGGTTGTCTAGGGCAATTGAACATTCAGTCAATTAGTCCAAGGACCACTCATCATCCCTGCATGCTAATTTGTTACTGGAGCTGGGAATTCAGTCTCCTGTGATAGCTGGACTGGAGCACAGCTTCATTCCAGCCACTAGCGGCTGCCAGAGTGTGGCATTGAAGGGTATATTTTGCAACTGACATGTAAATGAAAATGTTGCCCTGTTGAATGACCAACATGTGATCTCTTATGGTGCACCTTGCCCCTGGATGGTTAAACATCACCTTAAACCAGGCAAAGAACTGGTTGTAGGGTGTGAAAATGGGGTCGTTCCGATGCCAAAGCACTGTTGCCCATTCCAGAGTGGCATCAGTCAAAAGGACAATAATGTAAGTAATCTACATGTCACTGGTGCCATATACCACTGACTGGCTGGAAAGCAATAATTCACATTACAGGAGAAAACTTTTACTTTTCTCTGGTGTGCTATCGTAGTCTCTAGGGATGGCTAAGCAAGGTCTGCTGTACCAGGAGTGGCCGGGGCGACTGGAACAGGGATTGGGTCAGGTTTGTGGTCGGGTTGTATCGGAGTTAACAATCTGGAGCACCTCATCCATGGACTCCATGAGACAGCAGTTTGTGTGAAATCCAGGAGAGTGCCTTGTGCAGAGATGGCATTCCTCACTTGATCAAACTCTTTTGGGTGCATAGTTCAAGGCAGAGTGTTTTGTAATATTGACACTGGGGCACGTTGTAGTTTGGAACCCAGGTGCAGAATTTATTGAAAATAAAGGTAAACTAGTGACAATGACACTTGGGCAGGGACTTGGACAGGAACGCAAGCGTCTTCTCTTTGAACAGACACTGTAGGGGTGAGAAAGTCCTTTGGAGATTTCACAATGGTGGGTTGTGATCAAGGTCCCTTTAAACTGACTGTGATTAGGAAGAATTACAGCTGGTGTGTGAGGGTGGTTCTATGCTGGTGATGGGCATAACACCGTGATCTTACAAATTTTATTTATGTATTTCCTGAACATCCATGACCAAGTTATGAAAATGTCTCTGTCCAGTATGTACCCTATGTCATGCACTTTGTTTCCTGAACAGAATCCAGTGCTCAAGCAGTTATTGATAATGAATGAATGACTAAAAATGTAACATTAAAAGACAAGCTAGGAGTAATAATACTGGTTACAAATATTAAAAAATATGTTACAGTTTTCATTGTTATGCAGAAAAATAGCTTTTATTTTGATATTTTAATTAATTTTAGGTGACGTTTTCTGATTGGGAGGTAATAATGTGAATTAAACCCAATTACAACAGGAATTTGAATATAACAGTGGTTTTCATGGAACAAAATAGCTGTGTAATGTGAGGAATGAATGTACATATATAAAAATTAGCAAAGTATTATTGTCCTCGACTAAAAATTACACTACTGTTACTTTAACGTTTAAATATATTTTTACTATTCACTCTCATTAAAGTCATGGTAAAAGATATATATAATCCTTGTATGATGCTCAGCCTAATATTTCAATGTTTAGATAAACCTTTAAATACTATTTAAATGTAATCCAGTTGACTGTACATTTGTTTGCCAAAAGAAACTTTGTTTTACTAAACACATATGCTACACTACAAATTTTTTAAAATCTACAGCTAACCCTATAGTTATTTGAGCAGCTGCATTTTCAATATGGAAGAGACACATTTGTAATTGTCTTAAGTCCTAAATATTTTATATTCAGCAAGTTTAAGACAATAAACTGGAAATCATGTTTTGTAGATACAATTTCTCTTAAAGTCCTTTTACTGAATTTAGAAAAGATGGAATTGGTCTCAGTGAAATGATTCTAAATTGAACAGGGCCCATAAATACATGTTTAATAGAAAAGTTTTATTCCTATTATTGACTCTCATCAACACTAAATGCTTTTTACTTTTCCCACCCCTGATTTCCAGCAGCCGTTCCTGGAGGTGAAGGTTCTTGAGACAACCAAGCGATCGCGAAGAAATCTGGGTTTAGACTGTGATGAGCACTCTACAGAATCTCGTTGCTGTCGCTACCCGTTGACAGTGGACTTCGAAGCCTTCGGCTGGGATTGGATCATTGCACCTAAGCGGTACAAAGCGAACTACTGCTCGGGCCAGTGTGAGTACATGTTCATGCAGAAGTATCCACATACCCACCTGGTGCAGCACGCTAATCCACGTGGTTCTGCTGGCCCATGCTGTACTCCTACGAAGATGTCACCCATCAATATGCTCTATTTTAATGACAAGCAACAAATTATTCATGGCAAGATACCAGGAATGGTGGTGGACCGCTGTGGTTGCTCTTAGACTCATAACTTAACACCTTATCCTGACTGAGCTCTTCTAAACAGCCAACATATTTCTCGCTCCACCTCAAACATCTGATGGATGTCCATCTCCCCTGTCCCCTCTGTACTTTGGTAAGAGATGAAAGTACAAATAAAGCAAAGGAAGATGCTTTTTAGGTAGCTGTTTTAGTTAAACTGGAAAATAAGAATGAAATATAAAAATGTAAAGACAGGACTTGTTAGGCCTATATTTTGAAGACTTTAAAGGGAGTGTCATGGAGCAGCTTGAAAACCTATAGTTAAATGAAACAAAGCTACATTTTTGCTTGTTTTTGTAGTTTTGTGGTGGTTACTTTTATTCATTAGTTAAAAATATTATCAGGTTCTCAAGTAAATTTTCTGATGTTCTGGGTTTTGCATCCAGAAATTAAGATATATGCCCAAAACAATGTGTGTTTCACATTTTAATTCCCACCATTCACATTTTTGTGCAGAAAAAAAGGTTTTCTGTTGAGAGGGGCTGCACGGTAAAATTAATTCTAATTCACACTTCAGTATAAGTCAAGTGATTATCTGTCGTTCAAAATTTAAGAGACAGCCACGATGATTTTATACTTTCAAAAATATTAAAGCAATTTTCCACATTACAAAACATTTTAGCAAACTGAAAAAAAAACTCTATACTTTTTGCAGTGAATTGCTTAAAAAATACATTTGATTGCTATATTTATACAAACCTAGTTCAAAACATTTAGACCATTTTTCTGCTCTCCCTAAAACTCATGTAGGTTACACCTCTGTGTGAAATTCTTGGAACTCCAAGCACCCTTTCAGTACTACTTTGATCTCCTTTTACTTGTTGTCTTGTAAAAGACGAAAAGAAGAAGGAAGAAAGAGCAGTTTATTCCACTACCTTTACAAGTAAACAGGAAAAGGCAGCTGGAATGGTTTTTTTTTTTTTAGCATTTTGAATAATTTGTTTTTAAATCAATTTAAGATTTAACAACCCAGTGGTACTAAAATAAAACCCATGCCAAACTTACATTATGACTGATGATCAGATCATGCCTCCCTATATTATTCCAAAAGTTTTATCACGTCACAGAGCTTGGATTTTGGGGCAGACCATATAGATATCCGGATCCCTGTAGTCCAAACATGCAGATATTTATTTAAGCCATGAAAGGCCAAGCCCTGTGTTCTACTTTCTAATAATGAAGCGCTTTATTTACCATACTTCAGCCCCAATTGCACTGTGCTTGGACACAGGTCCAGCTAATACATCTGTAATGTAATTCAAGCATTTACTGAAGGGCTTCTATACAAAAAAGCTGCATGAGTAGATTTGTTCTCTTTGTTAGATGTTTTATTTTTAAAAATAACTACTTTAAAGATTTTTAAGGTGCTAGATTTTAAAGTGCTGGGATAACTGAAGTGGTTTTTGTCATTTTCCAATAGAAGTTTCAGAGAGTAGTATGAAAACATGGGAGGCAACCTAAGCACATAAAAAGTAGCAGCTCAGAGTTATTACCTTGCCTCCAAAGTTTCTGAGAATTTACATTATACTGTATATATTTTTAAATATTCAGGATATATATGGACATTCTTATAATGTCACATTCTTCCCTGCCCCATGTCCACAGTATTTGCCAGCCTCTACGAGTTAATTGCACAATAGCCCTCAGCTCACTGTGACACAGTTAATGCAGGTCCCCTCATTCCTTTGTTAGTGGAATCCCAATGAAAATGGTAACCAAAAGTGTGCATCAAATTATTCCCTGCCATGTTTAAAAGGTAGGTAAGCTGGCTGTGGTGCAGGGAACGTAATATATCGATAAAACTTTGGATAAAAACTTGATGGCTATACTCATAAGTAAAGGGAAAGATTTATTTCACTTTGAATAAAATTGGAAATGCTGTCAATGATGAGAGTATAATTTTACAGCCATTTATTGTTTAAAAAAATATATAGCTAAACATTTTTAAGGTCCCGGCCCATAAGGTACGGTGAACATTGGAAGTGCTTGAAAAAAGTGAAGATTAGAAAAGCAGAAGTCTGTCTGTCTCCTGGATGTCTGAACAAAGATATCCCTTGTTGGAAACGAAAGCACTATGCTGTTGGATTAAGGAAGAGCCTTCAGACAATTTATATATGTATAAATAATATATATAATAAAAGGGGTACCAAATCCTCTCTAGGCACTCTACCTTGCCAACAATAAATTTTGCACTATGGAAAGTTAAAGATGAGAGGAGTTCTGTTGTTGTTTCTGTGTTTGACCTGATTGAGCACAAGAGCTTGACCATGGGAATGAAGAAAAAAACTGTCTGAGCTTTTGACAACACACAGTGTGGATAAACTAGTGAGTCCATTTCCTCTTTTGTTACTGTCATGCTTTTCCCCTTTTCGACTGAAGCGGAAGCCTACCTTTCACTCACCATAAACCTGTCACAAACCCGAAGATGCAAACATTTGGATCAACCTGTCTAGGAGATATTTTCTTGTTTGTTTTTTGGACCCGAGTCATTTTGACAAGCATCTGAACTGAGGAATTGTGTAAAGAATGTTTACCTGATTTATCAATCAATCTGAGCACAAGTCAAAATGATAGCTATATTTTTTGTATCCAAAAAACTTATCCTAGTCATTATAGACACCTTTTCTGCTTTTGTTTGGATTAAAATGTCTGTGGTTTATGTGGGGAGGGAACCCATGTATTGCCAGCCAAAGTGAGGATCGTGTGTTTGTACTGTCACTCATGTAAAGAGTTTAAATGTTGGCTACTGACCCACTCCACAGAGGAGACTTCACATTTTATTTTAAACAAATCATCTGGCTAACTAATACTTTAAAAAAAAAAATCAAACTAAACCTAAGTAATATCTACCTCACTAAATCACTCTTAAACCTTTCCCTGATGAATTTGAAAGAAGGTATTATGTGCAAATGTTTTCTTCCGTGCACATTCACAGATTTATTAAAATAAAATGTTCGCCTTACTCTCAGGTTCCTACAGAAAAAGGACAATACATTTAAAGGTTATTTTAAAGGACTACTGAAAAAATACCGAAAAATATAACTAAAGGCAAACTGTTGTGCCCAGGACCATTTCTAAACACTGGTAATGTCGGTCTTAGTATTGCATCTTCTGACACTTAATGTTAATTGTATAATTATACGTGTGAGTGTGTGCATATATAACAATAAGGAACCTCTGTGTAAATAGAACCCAAACGTTCACACTTTACGATACTCAGACAGGTTCTCCGCTTCTAATGTTTCTTTCCCTTTATTCTTTTTATTCCTTACATGTTGTGCAGATAAAATTCATTCCATGTTGTATTATGATGGAGTATGATGTATCTGATAACTGTTCTGTTTTTTTCTATTTTGTTGCTTGTACTGCCTTTTTATTTTTTACAATAAATCATTTATTTAGCCTAAAGCAATTGCAAGGCGTCATCATCTCTCAAAGTATTATTTTTCTGATGTCAGCGTTTGAAATTGCTATCTCTCTTCCTGAACTTCAACAATCGGTCCGAGCAGGTAGGCTGGAGAACAGGGAGCAGATTAATTCCGAAGGATAATTGGTGGAAGAGAGAAGCAGGCTGGAAGTGAAAGTTTTAGTGTTGAGCAGCCTTTGTCTGGATCATGTTTAGGATGCAGCATGACCTAATTAATGTCTCACCTTATAGGAGGGCCTCTCATCAACCTAATTTAGGAAATCAGTGGAAGGCAAATGAGCCTGGAGACAGAGCTCTTTACTAATGCAAATGAACCAAGACCACCCACCACAGCTCAGAACAGCCTCATGCCAACTATGACATAACCAGGGGGAGAAAAACCAACCCCTCTTCTTTTCAACAGTGAAATTAACAGACACATGCATGATCCATCTCCCATCATTTTTGTTTCTGCCACAGTCCTGCATCAAGCATGTACAGAACATTCAGATACGCAATCTCAGATACGCAAACTGCAAAAACACTTTTGATTTAGTGCAACAACTACAGCAGATGTTGTTTGCTGCTTACGGATAGCGGAAACTGGTAGGTGGTTGTTGTTTTAGTGCTCATAGCCTTCTCCTGCAAAGCCATAGCCTGGAGCTCCTGGAAGGGCAGCTGTCCTTATACAAATTCAAAGAACCCTTAAAACTCCCTTTACTGAAGGAACAGTTAACAAATCATTGCTCTGTACTGTACAGGTACAAATACTGCACTCCAATAAACTTTAAAATATATTTTTGCTTAAGTTATAAAACATCTGTTATGAAGAATAACATTTCCAATCCTCTGCTAATGAAGAATGGGAACTCTTAAAATGACTTTATCTGATACTCCTTAATTAGTGAACCACTTTGGTCAACACACACACAGTGGCTGAAACTGCTTGTCCCAAGCGGGATCATGGCAAACCGGAGCCTAACCCAGCAACAAAGGGCTTAAGGCTGAAGGGGGGACACCCAGGACGGGACGCCAGTCCATCGCAAGGCACCCCAGGCAGGGCTCGAATCCCAGACCCACCACACAGTGGGCCCCGGCCAAGCTCGCTGCACCACGGCACCCCCCCACTTTGGCCAATAATAAAGTTGAATTCTTCAATTTGATCTTATAATCTTTTTGTCACCAGTTCAGTTTCTTTAGCCATAGGTCACTTGATTCACCGTCTACATCTGAGAATATACATGGAAAATATGTAGGAAATTTATAACGTAAACATTTTAACTTGCAGTCTTTTTCACAGCACAGCCATTCCGGGAACAAAACAGACCAAAATGTGCCAGGCGCAGACTGTAAACAAAAAGTCTCAATAAGCCCCAGGAAACATGAGAAACGCACTAAATATTGTAGTAGAACGTAGAGAATGTTGAATCAGTCCAAAGTGCTCAGTGTGAAGCACACATGGAACTAAATATGTCTAGAGTCACGCCCCCGGCCTCGTGCACGACACCCACACCTGCCTCTGATCAAGCGTTCTGGTGCTCTTGAGAAAAGTACTAACTTTAAAGTGCACCCGTAAAAATAACCAAGCTGTATAAATTAAAGAATCACTGTCAGTAGCTCAGCGCTCTAAGTCCCTTTGGAGAAAAGCATCAGCTACATAAAAAATGCACAAGAAAAAATTTTAAAGTTTCAAAATTTCTAAATAGATTAGAAAATGTGTCATTGAACTGCAAAATTGTTGCATAAGGCATAATTACAGTGCTCAGTACTTTCTGGAGGTTTTGCCTTTCATGAGAATAAAAAGGTAAAGAAATGCTATAATGGAAGGAAAAAGTAGTGGAGTACATTAATTCAGAAATGTCTAACAGTCAGTATCGCATTTTTGTGGTTTCGCCGCTCAAAGGCTTCTCAACAATAGAGCTGCCCTTGCCTTGAACCCGCTCACCAGCGCTGCCTCTGCTGCACTTCCTCAACCTTCAAGCAATGCTTCACTGCACTTCCTCAACCTTTATTCATTGCTCTCCTTGTCAACCTTTCAGTTTCTCAAAAGTCACACTTAAAACTGGACTTTACCCTCAACTGTTTCATGGTTTTCTCTTCAACTGAATCACAAAAATGTAGTGACCCTCTGCAATGTAATTTTATACAGGAAAAACAATCAAGCACCTTAACAGCTTGAGCTCAGGTGGTAGGCGTAATCCGTGCTTGTTTTTATGATCATCATGCAAATCATCACAGCAAATCTTTGTTGATTTTTAGTTAACATTAGTTTTACATTCGTTTTAGTTAACATTCCATCCCAATTTCCCACAAGCATAAAAAATGACCTTATGGGGTATGTTCACGGAGATCTACACTGTGTGAGTGTGTGCAGCTGTGTAGAGCACAGGCTGCTAGGTTCAGGTTTATGTGAGGACGCGAGCTGTTCCCCACACACACTGAGTTCTGGCAAGAGACAGCCAACAAGAACAAACTGACAGATTCCAGGTCACTGGTCACACTTCCAATAACATGACCCCTCTGACTCCATCCACAACGCCGCCTTCCAAGGAGTGGGGCCAGAATGGAAGACGCCAAACACAGCTGTAACTATTAAATGTTGATCTTTGCCATCCATTAGATTTTTCAAAACATACCTTTCCACATAAACACTTATTGCTGCATGTTTTGATGACTGAAAATACAAACATTTTGACTTAGAAAAATATAAGTAAACTGTTTTGCTGTGATTGCATAGATATTGTAGTAAAAGAATACTGGCACACATCTTCAGATGTTCAGACTTTTTTCAAAAAAAAGAAGATGCAAAATGTTCAGCATTTTATACTTTTAAGCTGTATTTCTTTTCTTTTAGGCTGTATATTTTCATACATAAGACTTGCATTGATGTCATAATTTAGCTGGAAGTCAGTAACATCAAAATACAAAAAGGGAGCTATGCTTCAATGTCTAGAGTTGCAAAACTCCACAAAATGACATGACAAAACTAGTAATGTTTTACTAGAGAGATATAAAAGATCCACAAAGTTAGACTTTTGCAAACAGCAAGTGAAAGGCTGCATTTCTGAAGCCATGCAATAACTGAAAAGCACTGTGGGTCTCCATGGTTCACATGGCAAATTGTCAAAGAACAGCAGGGGCCATCCCCATGCCTTGCGCTGAGCTGGTGCCAGTGTTGATATAGTTCTAGCCAATCTAATGCTGAGTGTCAGGCCAGCAATCCCCGGAGATCATTGAGTTCGTTTTTCAGTTGTTTTTCTATCATGTTTTCATTTCTCTACAACAATATTTCACCAAAATCCAGGGCCTCTAGTGAAAACTGGACTGAATCTTTCAGGCCCAATTCACGAAGTTGTTGTAGTACAACTTGAATTAAGGACAGTAATGTAACAGAGTGATAAGACTCAGTTAAGTGGGATTTTAATATTTTCATTACATGAAAATGGCAAATTTCTATAAACTTCAAGGGTTGTTGTGATGTTGTTGAAACACTTTAAAATAACAAACACGCAATAATGACGGAGCTTACTTTCTAAATTGCAATTTTAGTCCCCCTATCTCAGTGTCATAGTGCCAAAACATATAACAATTAATCTTTTCTAAGGGAATTGGAAAATACAGATTTGTACAGATTTGATACAGATGACTTTACATTAGAGATGACTAGAAAATGTATAATTAATTTTTGTCCAGTACTTTGTTAGAGCTACATTATTCCTAAGATTACAAGAAAACATGAAGATTAATGGTTCCAGACATTCTGTAATAAAATTTAAGAGCTTTAAAACAGGCTTTTGAATGTGGTTTGATATTGCCAAATTGTATGAACAAATGCAAGAATTTTGGAGGCTTATGTATACTTAGACTTGCTAACCTGAAAAGCATTTTTTCAAAATAAAATAATGAATAATGAAGGAAATACATTGGTTACACACAAAGGAACGATGAAGAGCTGAAACCTGGGATTCACATATCCACTGGACACCAATAAATTAATTTCACTCATTGCTTTCCTTCGATTCACATTACAGTGTGCATAGAGTAATGTAGAAAGGGTCATTAATTGTCTTTGTTAGGTGCCACCAGTGGGGCAGATTGAGGACATCATTCAGCTGCATCAGGGTAATTCATCACTCACCACCTTCTCAAATTTAAATTTGCAGAAAAAAAGGTGAGCGATTTGGATGCCAGCAAAAGCCTTTGACAAAATATATGAGACAGTGCCTTCTGGAATAATGAGCACTGTAAAGTACAGAGAGAAAGGCTTTATCTGTGGTATAGTTACAAGGGGACTGAATGGGTTCCGGGTGGCCCAGTCCTTGTGTAAATGGGTTCGTGAAAAGTTAGGGCTTTAAACTCGAACTAGTGTTATACATGGAAGCCCACACTCCTTGCAGTTTAATTGATCATTCTCAAATTGAACAAAATCCTATACAAAACCACATTTTCTCAGGTACATATTAAATATGAAACAAACTGGGTGCTATCCAGTTGCTAATAAATAGTTTTCTTTACTTCAGAGAAATCAAAAGGTCAAAATAATTTTAAGGATAAAGTTACCTTTGTGCTGTTTTCTGCGCTATATAAATGCTTCTTTCACATTTCTCTTTCATATAAACTTACAAAAAACAGGACACTTAAGGAAAACTGAGATTTGAATGAGGAAAGAAGTCTTATAAATCTTTCTGGCTGGACAATAAAGGAGGCGAGGAGAAGTTGGAGGATGGGTGCTGACAAACCAGTAAAAAGTAAAAATTCTTGTATTATCAGTCTTAATAATTAAAGGACATTTCATTTACATTTATTCCTTTAGTAGATGCTTTTCTCCAAAGTGACTACATCTCACATTGCAAACATAAATTATAAGTCAGTACATGTTTTCTACACCTTAAATGAAATTTCATTTAAGCTGTAGAAAACATGTGCTGACTTATATTTTATATCTGCAATGTTTTATTTCTGTTACTGTGATATTACACTACAGCGATATTGCCCTGTTTCACAAATATGTATTATTTTAATACTAATATTATTAGTCTACAGCTATCTTTTAAATAACAATATCAGCTTCACACACACAAAACCACCTGTCCCATGTGGGATTGCGGGGAGCCGGAGCCTAACCCAGCAGCACAGGGCGCAAGGCTGCAGGGGGAGGGGACACACTCAGGACAGGACGCCAGTCCATCACAAGGGACCCCAAGCGGGACTTGAACCCCAGACCCACCAGAGAGCAGGACCCGGTCAAACCCACTGTGCCACTGCACCCCCTTATCGTAACAGCTTCAATATTATTCAAATAAAATACATTTGTGTTTGTCTAAAGATGTCAAATACCAAGATGCTCCCAGCTGTGAGGTATGTAAAAAGTTCATTTTTTTAACTTTGATTTTAAAAAATTACCTATTTTTGCCATCAATCTGACCGCTTCAAACTCAGTGAAAATTAAGACCAGAGTCACAAAAATCCTTGCCTGGTTTATCAGAATTAAAACAAGTAACATGTAAAGTATAACCATAGTCTTGGAAAATATCAGTGAAATAAGTTATGCCTTATTTTATACATTCTGGATGGGTTTATAGTATATCTAGCATTGTAAGTAAAAAAGGTGTCAGCTAAAGGCTACATATTGTTTAGTGTTCGTTGAAACTTGCTTTGGAATAAAATATCTGATAAATATAAATGTAAACATATTTTACCGCTTTCAAAAAGCATTTCATCATAAACCTTTAAGTGAGAAATAAGACCTTCAATTTCTTGACAGCGTTAATTTATCATCATATCCATCCATCCGTTTTCCATGACCACTCATCCAGTCAAGCCTGTTCTGATCTAAAATCTATCTCAGGAAGTTACGGTTTGCTCCATAACAGATACTAACTGCACTAGTCTCCATGAATTACGTAAAAACACAAGCTGAGCAAATGTAAACATGTTTACACATTGCCCTACAGGATGAACAGAAAACCTCACGGAGACATACTTTAAAGATTTTATTCACTGCAAGCAGATGAAGGTAAGAGAATTATCACTTTCAATGAAAAAAGCGTGAACAACCGTTCGAAAGAGCCATGAAATTGGATAGTTGGACGACAGATGAGGACAACATTCAGTGCAGGTATAATATCAATATTTGAGGCTTTAAAAAAAAAAAATACAAAGAACAGCAGTAAGAAACATAGTCGCACAAAACTTCATTCAGGAACACATAAACCCCACTGTATCCCCACCCTCCAAACTACAACAATGCCAGCCTGTGATTTCCATTGGGATAATCAGTTTTCAATTGACCTGAAAGTACAACTGCAGATTGTCAAAACTAATCTTGGCATTATAGAGAACAAATTCAATCCTAAAGGTCAAAGGTTAAAGGTCACAAATTCTGACAGAGAAAAAACAACAAATAGACACTTAACACCTAGTTCTATGCGGTACTTTTTTTTTTTAATTTCACAGATGTTAACAAAACAATATCTGTGCAATGTAATTCATCCAAAGGGTACATTATGATTAAGTTAGTGAAGTTTAATGAGAGCGGACTGCAAGCTGCTGGAACATTACCCTACCAACATATAGCGGTAGGCCCCTGCTTCATCCCCTGATACATATACACCCCCCACCCCCATGACCCCAAGGGAGGAGGTCTGTTGCCTTGCAGCTCCACTAAATCAACATTGTTATAATGATGTGTCACACTTGACCCCCAGCAGCCCCAGCACCTCACGTGGGTGTCAAAGCCACAATGAGTGGCCCTCCATCTTTAACGCCTGGCTGACACATTTTGATTCATGGGATCGCCTGGGCCCCGTCAGAGCAAAATTACCCCTATCAAAATGCCAGTATCTACACATTCATCAACTCCACCTCTGGCCCCCAGCAACACTCCTCCTCATTCAAAATGTGTCACAGGCATTTAAAAATAGTGAATTACTCACCCACCCCCCTCCAAAACCTTCTCAAGTGAAGGTCCTCAAAAACAGTCACCCCCCCCCCCCTCTTTGGCAATCATTCGTTTTCTAGTTTAGCACATTTGGAGCACAAATCCCTCTTGTGAGATCATCTTGTATTATAGTGTCTTCCTCTGCAGGTAATCTGCTCCAGGAATTCTACATGAGTTGTTAGGAGGTACTCCCAAAAACTCTTCTTTAACTTTTGCCTACTTTTACTAATAGTAGTCTTACAATCTCAATTGTTAGAAGAAAATTTATAAAAGTCTCCAAAAGGTAATGTTCACATGGTTTCTCCTGTTTGAACATCAAACATGTCCTGATATACTGTATAGTAGTCATGTAAACACTGTCATAAAACACTAAGATACATCTTTAAAACACAACATCACTGACTGATGCTTTTGAAAACATAACGAAATAATGCGTACTTACAGCAGTCAAAGGACAATCTGACAATATTTCAGAACCATGTTTCACAACTATCCAATTGCAAAACCAGGTCTCATTTTAATATTCATCCCACTGATTATATATTTTTTTTTTTACATAAAACTTTCCAAGTCACACTACAATGGGGACTGCATGATAAATATGAATCTGGTCTGTTTGTAAATGTACAGTTGATGATGGTAAGGCATTACCATCAAAAACGAGGCCACTGGTGTAAAATGAACAAGATCCACTTCCCTTGAGGGTGAAATCTACTGCTAAAACTCTAATCTGAGATTTTCCGGTTTCTGCTCTCAGTTCAATAGCAAGAAAGAGTTATGCTATCCCCTCAACTTACTAGTCACTTCTTGAGTTGTGTGTGAGTCACACAAACATACTTTAAAAGTGTTTTTTTTTTGTTTTTGGATATACATTTATTCATTCTGAAAACATTCACAATGGGAAATAAATGCAAAGTCTGTGCAGCATAAATCAGACATATTTTACAAATACCCTGATATCTTCTTTTAAAAATACAAGCTAAAACAAAGAATAATTCCTTGAACAGACCAAGAAAATACTGATTCATAACTGAAAATGTAATGTATAAAATTTGCATGTACTCAAATTTTGCTATTTTTATTTTATAACATAAGGCATGCCTGTATATCTTTTAAAATGTTATTCATTCGTGTGTATACTTTAATTGCTCTTTAACAGTAGCCTAATAACTACAGCAGTTGTACATTAGTTCTATATTTTGACCATTACTGCATTTTCACTGGAAACTGTGCATTCTCCCGAACTGAACTCGCTGATTTGTAACGTAGAAGGAATCTGCGGAGCTTGGGTAGCACAACTGGAGCTCTTAAGTCTGTAAAGGAAAAGCAGCCAATGACCTATTCTGACACATGTCATCAACTGATAATAGTGGCCTCTGACCTTGAATTCTTCCATTTACACTCCCGCAGGTGCAAACACATTGCGAGATTCTTTTCTTGATTCTTTTCTGTAGTGATCTGTGGAGCTCTATTCACAGCTGGAGAACCGTGGCAACACAAACAGCTGATTGAGTCATGACAACACATTCAGTTCCATGACTCCCGTGACATCTGCCTGCAGGAAGGCTTCATAAGCATTCATTGCTGAAGAGGGGGGAAAGAATCCCTTCTTTCCTTCTCTTTTAATTCTATTTGTCTTTTACCTCTCCCATAACACCTCCTCCTCATTCCCAACCACCAGCTGCCAGAAGCCTCTACTAATAATGGTTTCTTAATTAGTCATTTAAACAATCACATCAGTACGAGCTGCCAACCCCAGAAGCTGTCAGATCCACGGGCAGGTCAGTGGCCCAGGTCCCTGCCTTTCCCCAGGGGCCTCCTCATTAGGCAGCCTCCTCTCTGGGACAGCAGTATTGCAAGGTGTGGTAATGAGGGACATGCCAAATTGAAGCTCACAAGGAAATGAGATTTGGATTTGAATAGGGTGGCAAAGAAAGCTGGGGGGATATGGGCTCACCGGTTGCAAACCCCAACCGTGCATAACTAAGCATTTCTACTTCTCAGAACTGTGATTACGTAATTTTTGAGAAAAACCTATTGTGCTATAGTGTTGAGCAGCATCTTCCGATTGCTTCAGAAATTGTTTTTATGTGGAAAAGAAACTGCTATTTGACATGGGAAAGTTTTGAAGGCTCCATCTATGTAAATAACATAGCATCATGGTTACATTCAGTATTTTATTAATAAAATTCAAAAAGTGAAAGATGCATAATTAAGACACCTCAAATGAAATGCAAACATTTTGTTGATGTGTGCTTGCCTCATTTCTTATCCTAACAATCATAGCATTATACATTTTTTAGATCTGTAGTCGTTTTCTGTAAAATAGATAAAGTGAAGAAGACATTTTAGGGGAAACAATTTGGCGTATCAATGAAAATTAACAGACTGATTTAACATAATTAAAGCATTCAGACTGAAACAGGGTCCATTCCCAAAAGCATTGTAGCATTATGATGATCGGGATTCGACAGAAAGTCAATGAACTGAGAAATGTCAGAAAAAAAGAGTTAAAACCTTTTTTCCTAAAAAATATTTCCTTGTTAATTTTACTATATATTTTCATCTAATAATATGCTGTCAACATATCTGTATGTTCTATTAATTATATTTCTTAACAATACAAAAACATGGACGGGCTTTAAAACGCTCTATACATGACCTTTAATCTTATTGCTAGAAAAGGATAATACTGCTGTACAACATTCAAAACAGGACGCATGAACACCTCACTGTAACGAAGATACATTGAAACAGTGAACAAAGTAATAATAAGTTACTAAACAATAAGTAATAAGTTACACATTTCAGAACTTATTAAAATATCATTTTCTGCTGAATATACACCCACCACGTTTCATATATTTTACTTTTTGCTTGTTCAAACCAAAATTTAAATATGCTAAAATCAGTTTTAATACTTGATGAAATGAAATCTTTGAATAGGAATCTGGAGGGCCGTAAAAAATTTTAAATGGGGGGAAAAATGGAATTACTGAAATAGGCATCGAAGGCAATTCAAATTAATTGCTTTTCGCCAGTCCCATAGCATCATAATGTTTCAGTTCTGGTCCTATGGGAATTTTTTTATTATGTGTGAGTGACCCTGGCCTGGACTCCAGCTGCAGCAAAGCACGATCTTGATAAACCCTCACTGATTAAAAAAGTGCAATGGCTCAATGAAGGAACCAAATTATTGTGGAAGGATTAATTTATTTTGAGCTGGGCAAAATCATTGCATTGGCCCCACCCCCATATCTCAGGATGAGGGACTACTGAAGGGTACGAGTGGTTATTAATATGAGCTAAGACTATTCCCCGCACCCCAAACCCTAAACTGCCTCATCACACATCCATTTATTTATAATGCACCAGAGAAAGCTCATATCAGGCAACTTAATCATATCTTGAGCGGAATTCCTCTTTCCTGTCCAGATGCACCAATGAGTGCAAACATAATGACCTGCTTTATTCTTGAGCCTTTTGAGAAGAAAAAAAAAAAATTCCCACTCCAAATGCATCCAGCTTACATTTTAATAAGTTTCCCAACAAACAAATATTACTAAATTGATGGCAAATGAAAGCCCATATGAGAGAAAGGAGGCAGCAAGGACAAGATAATGTCCTTAAATAAGCACAAGGACCTTGACAGTTAAATGACTTTTTCTCCCATTAAGGCATCATTGAACATCTATTCTTCATGAGCTCAACATGTGCAAAACTATCCAAAACACAAGCAGCTGCTGCAACTCTCTAAGTGCGTCTCAGACGAACCGAAACTCATGAAAGTGATTATTCTCAGACACGGTCTCCTTTTTACCATCGGGATTTAGGGCTCTAGCTAGTTGACAGTAATGCGGAAGCTGCCCAGAGTTCCTGCACTAAAGTGGGTTAGTTGGCTAAGCCCCATTTGCTATGACATCATACACAGGGGGAAGAGCAGGAGGGTGAGGGAGAGCCAGAGTGAGTTAGAAGAATAGCAAAGAAGTGCAAGTTGCATTCAGGGTCCGGAACAAAAGAGATTTTTCTCACAGCAGGCATAAATAAAACCGGATCGCTCGTCAGAAGACAGTCCTTCAGCGTCACCGAGTTAACAAAACCCCTGTGCTCCTCTCTCTCTCAACTCTTTTCTTTGCCTGGCATTAAATGCAGCTCCGCGTTTGCTTGTTCTCGATTAAGTAAACAGCTACGTAAAACAAGGTGACATACGCGACGTCCGCAAAAGTAACTGCGGTCTCAAAGCTTTAGGCGTTGGCAAAAATGCGTTTCAATTAATATAAGGTGAGGGTCATCCCAAGAACTTTGATGATATATTTGACAAATGAGTTACATGTTGCCTGTTATGAACATCTCATGCAGTAAACGAGGAAAAAGGATGATTGCAGCAACAACACACGCGGCGTAGTTTTCAGTTAGGGAAACATAAAAGAAAAACCATCGATACACGGAAACCGCCAAAAGTGCAGTACTTGTGGAAGATGAAATTGTTCGGTAAAACTGACAGGTAAGCAGGAAAAAGCTGAGATCGAAAAGGAAATATGATGTTTAATTCATTAGATGCGTCCACACAAAGCTGAAACAGCTAAAGGTCTGCATGCCTTTTTTTAAATGAGCGAAAATCGGTTCTCAAGCTTGAAGGAGAGTTGTAAGGGAGAACAGTTGGAACAGAGAGGAATAGAGGAGTGGGTTGGGTGCAGCGGTTCTTGCCTAACAAAGGGGGAACAGAGTTAATACCTCACAGACACTCGAATGGACACAATCTGTGGAGTGAGGCAGCGCAGCTCTCATTGTATAGAAGGAGCTCTTGATTTAGTTACAAAGCTGAAACAGGAGCCTTTCACCACCTAACAATAGACTGATTTTCCTAGATAATGCTGGACAAGCGAGAAGCAAATTGTGTGTGTATTTGAGTTTATGTATGTGCGTATGTATGTATGCGAGTGTCTCCTGTCCATCTCTTCAGTTCTCATCAAATCAGATACAGAGATAAGTATGACATCCCTTTTTCAACCACATGCATAACAGAGTTCATTTCTCCATGAAAATCTTTACACTTCTGGGGAACCTTTTCTCTTTCCCCTCCTTCTGTATTCCAGCTGCACTCCTGCACCAAAGCAATAGTTTATTTTCTCCCATTGAGTTTCTTCTTTTCAGCGGCTTTCACATTTAACCAACACAATTCAACTGAGACAGCACTTATCTGGAGGAAAGGAATTTAATGCTCCAGTGACACGACAATAATTACGTTCTAAAAAGGTTGCATTAATTCTAATGTGTCACAATGAGGCGGCGCATGCGCGTCACCGAGGTCGCGGAAGACAAAAACAGGATGCCGCGGTTTCTTTTTTTCGATTCTGCTTTCTGCGGAGAAAACAAGTTATGATATTACAATAAAAAAAGCAGCCAAACATTCCAGTGAGACTTGCATACTTTTTTACAGAAGCACACATGCACACGAAACAATGAGGTCTGTTGCGGCCCTATAGCATGCTCCAGCCTTGCCTAGTTGAACCAGCACAAAAGCCCCGAGGTGTACCAGCTCATCTCTTGGGCCTATTCTTTTCTGAATATCCTTCTCAAGGGGGTGGCCAGAGTGACAGTCCCTTCTCTGTAACAATTACCATGGCTGCCAGAACTATTCTCTTCCCTGTCACTACTGATTATCCCTGACCAGGGAGACCCGTTCAAGGACAATCCACTCCGGTGGAGGGTTTGAGGGGGGCTGGGGTATTGAGCAAAATCTGCTGTATAGTACACCCCCATCTTCACATACACTCACACACAGCTCTACATTTTTTGGTTGTGAAAAAGTGGTGGAAAAAAAAAACACTGCAGCACTGAAAGAGGCTGGTTAATATAAATAATGACGCAAGTGCAAACTTCACTCAACTTCTTCTTGCCTACATTTTTTGCCTAAATACTTCAATGAACAGCAAGTACAAAGAGGCTGTGATTTGAATAAAATCTTAGTTGCCCCTTTCAGCCTCCCAACGACTGAAACCAGAACTCGATACCGAAGTTGAAACTGAACATAAATCTGATTTTGCACTTTGATTCAAGTCGTCCTCAGATATTCGTAAAGCAGTAGTGCCGTCACATCACAAGCAGCACACGTACGTAACTCTTGTATGAATTCCTGAAGAGTTCTCGACCCTTTCAGTCGCACTTTATTTCCCTGCACCGCTCTGCATTAGTTTTAGCCCCAAGTACAACTGAGAAAAATCTGCTTTGCCCGTAGACCAGTGCTGCAGATTTCAAAATAAGGAAACGCGATTGCATTTACTCAGTAGTTAGCGTCCTCGCCAAAAATCATGCGTAGGACACGGGATGAGAGGAAGGGAAGTGGACTCGCGCTGTCATTTCACAACACGCATTGTAGGCTGCCTCCCCAGGAGCCTGGTGCTGGGCACTTCCGACAGCACACAAAGCCCTTCCTGAAAAGCCCTGCGGCAATAATTGAATTTGCTCCTTACTCACTGCACAGTCGTAACGCCATTTACCGCCAACCAGGGGCTATTATATCTGCCCCCCGTGGCCAACGGTTTCCATTGTGTTGAAAAATAATAGTAAAATATATACAAGGTGAGCTTGGAAGTGCATAAAATAACAGCAAGAGTTAATTAAAACAAACACTTCATGGATCTGGAATGGACCAACCCAAAGCGGATTAGCTGGATTCCCAAGATACTCCAGAAACCTGGTCTTTATATATATCAAGGATAATTCATGTCACTGCATTGTGATGTTAAAATAAACTTCACAGATTAATGGAAGGAGCAACAGACTGTGTGAAAAGCTACATTTCATGAATTATTATGGGCTTCTTTGTGATTTCTTGGCAAGGATTTCAGTTGCAGATCCTTACAAATCCCTGAAAAATATTTATTATGATGAAAGGATTGAAACTTCAACACAAATTTAATTATGCATTTTTCCAAGCACTATGTCATGGAATATTTTCAGATAAACCTTGCATTTTTCATAAAAGAAGAAATGCAGATGGGGATGAAGAGGCAGGGTTATGTAAGTGATTTTGGATTTGAATTGCTTTCTTATTTTTCCTTTGGGTCATTTCAGGTTAGGCTGATGTTTCATACAGTGTTAGTGAGAACTTATATAGTAGTTGCTGTATTTCTCCATTAGAAAAAATATATACTATGAAATGTTTTTGAGTTCACTTAATATAAAGTGTTCACATGGTTGTCCATAGATCTTAAGTTTAAGACGGAGACTAAAAATCCAGCCTTTCAAATAAACATAATAATATGATTTAATATAGATTTAAGTGATAATCCTTCATAAAGCAGCCATAAATCACTTTTGGAGAATGAGAAAATTAAGAACAGTATGTTACAAATTAACATTTTGGAACATGTCAGCTGTCTCTTAAAAAATTTTAATAATATGGTGACTGAAAATAAACAAATGCAGAGAAAACAGGACAAATTAGGAAGAATTTCAACTTTCAGCATGGTACATTGATTACTGATAATAGCAATTTCCTTCACTTACACCTATAATGCTCCCAGTTACATCAAAACAACAACTGTTGTCAATTCCAGATGAGCATATCAGCGAAATTATTAAATAATAATAAACCGCACTGGACAATAGATTTATAGTGCTAATTATTTGTTATTATCAAATAATAACAGTTCATCCAAAATTTAAAAGTAATCAAAAAAGCATTGCCAAGAAATTCTAAATATATGCATTTGTACATAATCCCAATTTTGGAATATTCCCAAATTAACCACTTTTAAAACTAATTGATATTACATGTAAAAGGTGGACAAGTCTAATCTGAAATTTTGCTATATAGCAGTAATTCAGATTCAGAGATACCATTAAAAAATCTAATTGTTTCTTTCTAAGTATCATGTTTTCTTGTATTGTATATAATATTGAGAGTGGAGTGTGTGTGTGTGTATCTTCAATGTTTTCAAGGACTTCAATGCTGTACTAGATTCCATCCTCATGACCAAGGATTGGAGACCACTGAAGCACTTGACCAGACATCAATGTTGTGATCACATGCTTTCATGATTCACTTGGACAGAGAAACCCTCCTGTGGTGAGAGCTATTTAACTATCAGGGGCAACAAAAGGCAATGTTCAGTGTCACCAGTTCACTGGAAACTATGGGAGATTCAGCATCGCCAGCTCACCTGAACTACATGTCTTTGAACTGCAGGGGAGGAAGAAGAGCACCCAGAGGAAACCCACACAAACACAGGGAAAACATGCAAACTCCACACAGACTGAGCAGGGATCAGTCCCATGTTCTGTCGCACTACCCAGGTGATGTGCACCACTACTCACCGCACTACCGTGCTGCTGAAGCACTTCTATAGTACATCAAAAATAGCAATGCAATACACACACACACACACACACTGGCTGAAGCCACTTGTCCCAAGCGGGGTCACAGCGAACAAGAGCCTAACCCAGCAACACAGGGCACAAGGCTGGAGGGGAGGTGACACACCCAGGACAGGACGCCAGTCCATCACAAGGCACCCCAAGCGGGACTCGAACCCCAGACCCACCAGAGAGCAGGACCCAGCCAAACCCGCTGCCCCACCGCACCCCCTCAAAATAGCAATAATAATACAAAATTTTCCACAAAAGTTCTACCAAGTACTGTGAAAATCAGCTACTCACCTTTTAGGAGCAAACCTTGGAGTGTCTCACCGACAGATTTCATAATGACACAAGCCTCAGTGCACTAATATATTTACATTTTACAATTATTCATTTAGCAGATGCTTTTCTCCAAAGCGATGTGCATCTCATAGAAAATACAATGTGTGCATTACATCAGGAGAAAGAGACATAGTTGCAGACGTGTGATTCTTAAGTACAGTTAGTTTGTTTCTTTTAACATATGCACCGATGTAGTCCGTTTGCATATCAATATATTCACATATCTCAGCGTTAGTATTTCAGTCCTTAACAACTGGCTGGAAAGCCAAACTGTGCGCACAGAAACTGGAGTGCCAGTACATTTGTGGTCATCAACAAGGTAGCCAAAATATGGTACATATGATTTCAAGAACCATAAATGTAAAAGTTATGATTAAATCTCTCATTCAGTACACTCTGTATTCTAAATATTTTTAAGGATATGGAAGATGACACATGGCTTTGTTTCTTAGTATAGTTTATTATTCAGTCTTGTCACTATGTATTAATATGGGATAATTCTTGGGTATTACATATATTATGTAGTGTGCTTTTCTGCTTGACTCTATAAGGGATGCATACACTTATTAATTGGACATGAAAATATTTTACCTTTTTTATCATCTTTCTTGGCCACTGTAAAGCAAGAAAACATCAAACACAGTTTGGTGGGAAGTGTGGTATTGCAGAGATTATATTGATCTTTGTGTGGATGTAGAACCAGTCTACCATCTACTGGTGACAGAATCCCCACAACTTCAAGTCACAGGAATGGCAGTGGGAATTATACCTCCTGGAAAATAAGAACACCACATGAGCAATATTGATAATTACGTATGAAAATCTCTACTTGTTACCCTTAGATATAGGGTTACTTCGCAGCATTGATTGTTCCTGAAAATGTGCTTATAAGATACAACAAATAATTAATAAAGAATTTAAATTACCCTTCATTTAAACTCTCACTCAGAACTGCTGAATCCCTCTCAGTATTTGACAAGCCTCTTAAAACAAATCTCTTTCAAACTCACTTCTTTCCAGATCTCCTAAGTTTCTCCATAAATTTACATTAAATAATTTGTCACAAATACCTCCATATTTCTTATTGTATGTGCTGCTGTTCATGTAATGTTGAAATTTTCACTTTCTGCCAATTCTGTATGAAGCCACCAGTGAAGTATAAACGGTTTTAACTGTGACATCAGACAAACTTACTCACTTGACAAATCACGTCTGCATCTATGTCTTTTTTGGCTGGAAAAATGCACTTTTGTTTTCACAAAGTTGCATGTAACTTTGGATAAAAATGTCTGCTAATTGAACAGATATAAATGTAGCACAAAGACAAAAGTGTTAAAATGAAAAGCCTTACAAGAAGTATTTTTTTAATTATAGCTGTATCTAGAACCTGACCCATAAATAAACTGATAAAAATCTGTACTATTAAGCTTTTGATTATGTAGACAGTAAAAATGAATAAATGTGGCCAGAGGCTAAGAAACACTGAAAATCAAGACTGAAAAGGAGATTGTGGAGATTATATATTTTTAATGTTTGGTCATTTTAATGTTTGAAATTAATGCAAATAACTGTTACACTTATGCACTGACATTCTGTTCACAGTGTACCCTGACCGCCCCCCCCGCATTTACAGTTTACGCTCCAGACCACCCTTACTCTGTATTACACAAGCAGTTATTAAAAATGGTTGGACTGAAAGGTTTTATCTTTTATTTATTATTATAGGAAAAATTTTCATAGAACCGAAGTGGTGAATAAATGGAGGGATGTCTGTATTAGGTAAGTCTTCAGTGACTAACTCCCTGGGAAAAGTGACTTTGAAGGTAAGGACAAATCAAGTACTGAACAGGTGTCTAGTCCCAATCATGTTTGTAAGTTGAGGAGCCAGTTTATTCCTATGAAGGACACACAAAGCATACCTATAAATCTAAGCCAAATGCACATACCTATAAATCTAAGCCAAATGCAGACAAGATTGGAACTGCCAATGTGTATGCTGAAACAGAAATAAGCAGCCCACAAATGTGAGAATGCATTATTTTTTATATCAACATGCATAACATTTGCTACATTTAAAACCTACTATTACAAAATTATATTGGAAACTAAATTTCAAAAATCTCATTAAAATAGTTTTATTTTCCCCGTACAAATATAGGTAACATTTAACTATAACTCTGGATCTGATAATTACAGAGTAATTCCAAGACCCAAATGTAAAAGGGCCCATAAACACTGATCAGCAGTGCTCATGAGGCAACCCATAAATACAGGGTAATTATAAAATTTAAACACCCAATTACGGAACACAACTTAGCAACTGCAAATATACACAAGGGGCTGATTGCTTTTACCCTCTGAAAAGTCATCTATCAAAAAATACTACTCAGACAGGAAAACGTGGAATGTTAGCTCACATGTGAAGTTTACAAATACTGTTAGCAGATATCAGTTGTCAACGTGTAGCTTAATAGAGACTTCCAATAAAACAACAAATACAAAATGATGCCACATGAAATTTGAAGGCACTGGTGTCATTGTAAAATGGTCTCCAACACAATACAATGAATTCTGAAAAAGCTGATTTTCCCTTCCTGAGAAGTTTCTGCAAGTTTTAAACAGAAGCAGTGCTGTAAAAGGCTACAAATCAATCTCCACTTTCAACAGATCTCACAAGTGAGATGTAGATGTGGAACTGCCATGGAACCTGATGGGCAAGGTCACTTCTGACTGAGATACTCTTGTTGTGGGGCGGTCATACCTCCACGTTAATGTTCTGCACTCAGAAACCGAAAACAATTTGGCAACTGTACACATTTACAAGTGGCCTTTTGCTTCACCCACTGAATAGCCATTCATCATTAAGACTATGACTCGCTGAAACCAGAAAATGTGGAATGTTAGACCAATCTCCAAGTTACAAATAACTTCTCCTACTTGGTATAAATGTCAAATTATTGCTTGACACATTTCAAATATACCAGTCAACAACAAATGCCTGCACTTGAAATTTTCAGCTACTGGAGTCATTGCAAAATGCTCCCAAAGTGGTCCAAACAAATCTTGAAAAGACCGATTGTTCCCCTCCTGAGTTCTTTCTGTAAGCTTCAAATATCAAGAGACATGTTTAAAGTCAATTTTTATGTTGTGCATCAACAGGTGTCCAGTTTCTTAGAGCCTCTCAGAGTCGTAGGTGTGGAACTGGCATGGTGACATCACGGAAGAATCGATGGACAAGGGCATTTTTTGCAGAGATCCTCTTGTTGGGGTCATAGTTCAGCATTTGCTTGAGAAAGAAAAGAATGAAGTTTTGATTGAAAACCTTCCTTGCTACTTCCTATGCAGATTTCGATGAAAATTAAAGCAATTCTTTGAATGATCTGATTGGGATAAACACTATTCTTGTCCATCATGCTCACATTATTTGTAATTTGAAGTCTAGTTCAAATGACTAAATGTCATTTTTTTAGAAGGAATGAATAATGGTGAAATTCAAGCTCATTATTCCCATTTTAATTTCTTAAATAAATGTGTTTTTTTTTTTTTTTTTTTTATTTTGGCCCTGTGATGGACTGGCGTGCCCACCCTGGCATCCAGGGTGTGCCACCCACCCCTTCAGCCTTGCACTCAACATCTCCGGGATAGGCTCCGGTTCGCTGGGATCCTGCTCGGGCAAGCAGTTCTTGAAATTGTTTGGTTGGTTTTCATTTTGAAATATTCTAAGTGGGGGAGTTGGTAATTGCACCTGAAGTAACTACCTCTGACTTTACCTCTATAAAATCTTTTTTCAAGTCTTTATGTAATGAAAAACATGTCCAACTCACTGCCAGGAGGTCTCTTCCATCTTCGTCAAGAGGGGGAACAACTTTGGAGAGCTCTTGTCGGGCCCACTTGGGAAAGGAGGGTTTGTAGTCTGGCATAGAAGTGACACCGGGCCACGATGATTCGTCAGGTGTCCCAAGGGTTCGAAAAATTCGAAACAGCTGATCTATCTCAGAGTCTCCAGGAAACAAGGCTCTCCTTGTGATCTGAGCAACAGGTTGAGTTGAAAGGAAACAAGAGCATGGGCAGACTCAGTATTTGAAATAATACACACAAAAGAATGATCTAATGTGTAAATCACCATTAAATAACCCTAGTAAACAAATGAGAAATACATCATACTGACTTTAAAAATCATTCATTGCTTCTACCAGCAGTTCACCGTATCAATCTGATGATACAGCTGAATATGTTTTGTGAAGTACTGTATTTCAAGGTGAGTATGCTACTCAAGGGAACAAAACTAGCAAGGAGTGGGAACTGAACTGGCAAGCTTTAGGCTGCAACTTTCTTTCCTTAACTGTTATGCTACCAACTGCTCCTGAGCATCTTAAGCCGATCCTTCAAAATTTTATAAACAATGAACAATGTTTTTTATCCACTCCTTGCCTCTTCCCGCATAAAGGAAAGTAAAACAATCCCAACAATATGCCAACATGAAATCTTCCAAAGTTACAAGCATCATACAAAACTGAACTACACTATTAATTTAACTAAACCATTAACCTGTTCACTTTTTCAATGCAGTAACATTTATGTGAAGTGTTTATTAATTTAAGGTTTAAATGTTTTCTTTAATGCATACAGATATCCTACATATATTAAAAATTACACTGTGCTTAAAGAATAGAAGATTTTAGATTTTTCTGAAGCTGTGCTCAGAGTTCTCTTCCTCTTGCATGTTTTTCTTGAGTTGCAATGACATCTTCCAACAGCCAAGTAGAACCAGAGGATACTCCAGGACCAGATAAAATAATTTGATCATACAAGATACACCATATAAATTCAGTGGGAAATGGTGGAGATATTTGTGTAAAGTACAAGATGGTATAGGTAATAAAACAGAAAATGCCTGTGATAAATAGCCTTTGGATGACAGCAGTATTTGAGAAGACAGCCATAAAGCACATCTTAAAAATAGAAAAGAACTTTCATTTGTTTGCAGTAACACAGACACACATACATATGCGCGTGTATGTTTAATTACAGCTCCAATTGCCCATTATCAACTGTATGTACAAACACTGACACCCAATTACCATTTCAGCAAAAATGCATCCTAGACTCCAGATGTCAACAGCTGTGGAGTAGTATTTGCATCCAAGGAGGATTTCTGGTGCTCGGTACCACAGAGTCACAACCTGGAAAAGACAGGGCACCATTACCTTTACCTGCAGAGAAATAATGCTTCTAGCATAAAAAAAAACTATGATTGCATACTGATCTTTAAGTGCACAATACAGGATAAATAGAAAAAAAGGATATAGGCAGTCCTTACTTGTATAATTTATGAAACTTAGTGCCCCATACTTCAATTATGGGGCAAAATGACTGGGGAGATATTATCTTATAATATTTTAAAAATATTTAAAAAATATTATCTTATAATATAAAAAAAAAATAGTGGAAGGGTATCAGGATTTGTCTATCCTGTGTTTACGCACCTACTCGAACGATGAACCTCGGTGCAGCAAGTGGTAGGTAACAAACTAGTTTGCTTGAGACTTTCATGTCTGTAGCTATGTATCCTCTTAATGTAATGCATAAATTGTACTTTTGCTGAGATGTATGTCGCTTTGGAAAAAAGCATCTGTTAAATGAATAAATGTAAATGTAATGTAAATGTAGATCTAGACTAAGACTCCTCACCCTCACAAGAAGGGCAACAATAATGAACAAGCCACGGGAGTCCACAACACCAACATACATTCTAGATGAATACTCTCACCTCATGGGTGTAGGTACGAACAGGCACGCCAAAGGCTCTGGCCAACCCAAAATCAGCAAGCTTGATCTCTCCCTGGGCATTGATGAGCAGGTTTTGGGGCTTGAGGTCTCGGTGCAACACACGGTGCGAGTGGCAGAAAGCCAGGCCTTGCAGCAGTTGGAACAGGTAGCTCTGTACAGACAGTGATACTTTTAAAGTCATGAAATGAAAATAAAAAGTTGTCAACAGTGCCCTGTCAACAAAACAGCTGTTGCTTCATCCTACAATCTCTCTATTGCTTAACTTACACTTGCAGGCATTCCTACCAATTTTGTCACTAAAGCTAAAGATAAAACATGCTAGAAATAAAGTTATCACCTAACATTTAATATTTTACTATGAAATGCATTCACAAGATTACATCATAGTCTGTTTTCATACAGATTTTACCTTCACCAAAGGAAGGGAAATGCCAGTAACAGAGGAAGAGTCCATAAACTTCTTGAGATCTTGATGGAGAAACTCAAACACCAGGTAAAGCTTGTTCTCTGTGTGAATTACATCACGCAACCTAGCAGAAAACACAGCAAGATGAATACAAGAGTTTCACAACTGTAATAAACTGAAAAAAGTACAGTATTAGAAAGACTACATTGAGACAAAGCTAGAAAATCGAGAAAGAAAATCATCTAATTTGAATGAATAGTCATGAAGTCCAAAGACATGTTGTTCAGGTTCCCCCATAGTGTGTGAGTGACAGAGGGGGTGTATTCCACTGATGTATGGATAAGTGACCCAGTGTAAGTACTGTATCTAGCCGTGTAAGTCACTGCAGTGTATAAAGTGTGTGGGCTGACAGCACTACATAGAGTTCACTGGAAGTTGCTGTGGAGAAAAAGCATCAGCTAAATAAATAAATGTTCAGATGAATAATGAGTAGAAGACATTTTAAGAATATGAAAAGTAGGCTCCCTTCCTGGATCAGGGCCTTGTCATGGCGGAAGAACTTGCGTGATCTAGGCATTTCCAGAGCTATAGTGGGAGCAGTATGCTCCTGGTAGGGTCTCCCCAAGGAGAACAGGGCTGGAATGAAGATCCAGACTAACATAGTCCAAAAATCCCCATGAAAAATGGAAACGTTACGTTTACCCTGCCCGGAATAGGGCCACTGGGACCTACCCCTGAAGCCAAGCCTCGGGGTAGTGTTCCTAGGCAAGCGCCTGGTAGCCGGGCAGCCCACATAACCCAGCTAGGCTCAGCCCGAAAAGGCAACATGAGGGGGAAGTTATGTGGGCCTACCACCCGCAAGGTCCAACATGGGGGTCGGGTGCAATGCCTCTCAGGCAGCAGGAGGGGGCAGGGTGGCATGTGGCTTTTGACTCACTTGACAATGTTAGGATGACTGAGCTCCTTGAGGAGAGAGATTTCTCTGATGGCAGTACTGGGAACTCCTTCTGTTTCCCTGGAACAAAAACAACAGAAAGGTGCAACCTTTCAAAGCTGAATTTTTTTTTACCAAGGTAAGACTGTCCTCAGCCGGAAGCTGATCAGCAGGGGAAGATATTTAGTGGTACACAAAATGAGCAACCGTGAAATACCCCCCTCTTTGAAGGTTCCCAGTCAAGCATGAGTTCATTTACACGGCAGACTTTTCTAAAGTAAACTGGCATTGTTGCACTAAAACGTCCCATTAAAATGTTTACATAAAATCTGAGGTAGTTTACAGGATGAACAGGATTCGCTAGCGAAGAAAACGAAGGGACAGAGTGGAGTGGGTGAAAAACAGAGCGAGTCAACTGCAAATTCAGCAATGAATGAATGTGTGGTAGCTGAATCCACCCTGTAAATCCGTTGTGCATGCGGCAACAAATTCAACATTCTAGACAAAGAAAACAATAACCAAAAATTAGCAGTGAGGTGTCGATCCAGAATTCAGTCAAGATGGCACTCATTTAACTCATACAAGTTTTCTCATTGTGCATTTTACGACATGATTCTCATAGTGATGAATCCAACAGCCGTTGTTGGTTTCTAAAAATAATAAGAGACGCATGATGAGATCGTAACTGAGATCGTCTTGGATGGTTCAACAACACTCAACACTTACGTATCCAGCCTAATTTTCTTAAGAGCGACAGTTTCGCCCGTTATCTTGTTCTTGGCCTTGTACACCACTCCATAAGTCCCCTCTCCGATCTTCTCAACTTTCTGAAATGACTCCATGTCCCCAACACACGCGAACACACAGTAACTGACTTCCCCCGTTTTTTTCTAGGCCAGGCAGGACTCAGTTCCCTTCCGCTTGTCTAAAATAAAATCTTGTGAAACCCAAAGGATGTGCTATTTCCTGAGCTACCCGCCTTAGACAACCAGCGGCGGTAAAGTTTGACACAACATACAACAAAAGCTGAACTGCCCTCCAAACCCAGACACCTTCTCCAACACAAAACAAAAGTAACCGAACGCGCCAGTTCCCGCGTTCAATAGGCCACGCCCCTTCAATCAAAGACTTTCGCAATACTCCCGCCCTTTTTAGTGACGTAAGGTCCATGCAGCCATTTGAGATCACACACACACACACACAGTTTCAGAACCGCTTGTCCCTTATGGGGTCACGGGGAACCGGAGCCTACCCGGCAACACAGGGCGTAAGGCCGGAGGGGGAAGGGGACACACCCAGGACGGGACGCCAGTCCGCCGCAAGGCACCCCAAGCGGGACTTGAACCCCAGACCCACCGGAGAGCAGGACTGCGGTCCAACCCACTGTGCCACCGCACTCCCCGCCCATTTGAGATCGAGCATGTTTTACCATTCCCTGTCTATTTTGGAACGGCACCCGCCCATCCAATTTTGAGCCAATAGAATGGATTATCCATCGTACGTAAACGTTAGTTCCGCCCATTATTAAACTGAAAAGGCGGCTGGACTCCAGGTTCTTAGAGTCAGTGTTAGACCGTTTTGGGAAAAGTGGGAATTTAGGAAGTCGGGAGAAGTTTGTGTGTATACACACACACGCTTGATATAAGTTTAGTTTTTTATATAAATATATATGTATAACTAAATATAAAATGGCGGAACAAGAGCCAATCTTTATGTTCGCATTCAGACTACTAGCACGAATACTTAGCACGATGAATTTAGAGAAAACAACAAAGGCTGTGTGAAAGTGGAGTTAGTACGTTGTCATTGTTGTGGCTCTAAACATTTTATGTTCATATTTGTACCGTTCGCTTTGAGAGTCTAATCATGCCATACGTTTAAATTTGTGTAGCTTAAAAAGTATATCTATATGTTACATTCATGTAATTTTTTTTAAAACTGCATCAGCGATGTGATGTGCCTAAGTGACTTCTATAGTGTTGCTAGCGAACGGCTCCAGACTTAAAACACAGACAAATTCGTCGAAGCCAAGTGAGACTTTTGGAGTCACAAGAGCCCCGTTGATCCCGATTAATTTAGGATAACATTCCTGACATTTCTGGGCTTTGTGGGCTCTTCCTGTCAGCCAGGCCAGTCCCGTGTACGCTTCATGTTTCATGTCGGACGTTATGTCTTGTCCTGGGGCTACTGTGTCTTAAGTTCATTATGAAGTAACATTTTCACACCACCATATCGGTCATATTTTTATGGCGTTAGAACCCGCAGCAACTGCTAACGGCTGCGAAAGACATAAATACTCCCTCAGCTCGGCGTTTGTGTCGTAATTTCATTTTTTTTTTTTTTTTTTAAACATGCTGGACCGTCACCGTTTGAAGCGCGTACATTTAAGACAACTGAAAGTTCCCATTTCGGTAAATGTGAAACATTTTTTATGAAAATATCTGGAATTATGGCTGAATTAGTGGAGGCGTTATTGGTGAACTGGTCGTTGGCTTGTTAGGAACTTAGATATTTGAGATAATTAAGTAAAAGTGTGAATCTGTTTAAAAACGCTAGTGGCGATATGCTTGACAAATTGGTATGAATTTAGTAGTATCCAAACATGACACACATGTATTAAATGACCTTAAGTGCAATACACTTGGTTACACTTAAATACAATACGGTTACACAAATTTTCCCTGTCGGTGTGACAGAAACACGGACCAAGGCGACTTGACAAAAAGATGTAACATAAAATCATGACGGCAAATGGAGTCTTTAGGTAGAGTGTGTTTCGTGTCACCTCGACTGATTCCAGCCGGCAAACACACACACACACAAACAACAGCAGGACAAAGAAAGGGTGAACAGTTAGTGGATCAGCTCCTAATAGTCTTATGTATTTGGAATTCGTTGAAAGGGCCGTTTAACGACAGCAGCCGCTCTTACTTACACCCCCTGTGCTGTGTGGCGAGTTGCGGATTAACTTTTTCACCTTGTCCCAGAGTGCCACAAGTTGCGCTCTCTGTGGCCTCTTAGCTTATAATGCTTTTTCTTTTTTTCCTGAAATTACTTTCCCTAAATATACACAAACATCCTCTTAATTTTTAAGTACGCTAATATGCTGTCCCAGTACTTGTGTGTAACTCCAGTGTGGATAATATTTCTTGGCCATTAGTACATAGTTCCGGTAGCTATTGGGGAACGAAAATATTAGCAATCCAATTGTACTCAGTTGCGTTAAACACGGATATTGGTGGTGATATTGATTGATTGGTTGCTTTAGGTTTGCTTGAAGGCTGAGGCAGTGGAAACCTCTCCCTGTTACTTCAAGACATAATTTAAGTGTGTTTCAAATCTCCTTGGCTTTTAACGCGTGAGGTAACTGTCAGTTCTAAGGAATGCAGTTGACAGGACTCATGAAACCTTACGTTTTAAAACATTTAGAAATCTTTAATTCTTGCCTTTTTCAATGTGGTTTTCTTAAACGTCGAAAAAGTTGTTTTTAGGCATTGATGGGTCTAAATGTACATACACTGTTAGGATGTAAAAGTGTTTGTCCACGGCTAATGTAAGGACTGGTGGCACAATGGCGCAGCGCATAGGAGTGGCGCCTTATAGCGCTTGGGCTGCTTGGGCGTAGGTTTGAATCCATCTCAATCTGTGTGGAGTTGTCTGTTGTCTCTGTGTCTCCATGGGTTTCCTCTTTGTGCTCTGGTTTCCTCCAGCAGACTGTGCAGTTCAAGTGAACTGGAGAAATTTAAACTGCCCATAGTGTGGGGTGGGGTGGTACCCTGAGATGCAGTAGCGTCCTGTCCAGGGTGTATCTCCCTTGATTCCAGGATAGGCGCCACTGGGACCCTGGTTAAGAGAAGCAGTCATCAAAAGCGAGTGAGTAATGCAAGGTCATGAACAGCATAGCATTATCACAATATTCTGACATTGCCGTGCATTTCCAAAGCATCATATAGTTATGTGGTCGTCACTGACTCCATGTCAAGGAGATCTAAAAGTGAAGCCTGAGAGATACTGAAACCATCTCTGAGCTCCTTGTTACCACCGTCACATACTGAATTTCATTTTATGGTATCATAATTACCTCACCACCAAATTTTAATAAATTGCAAGATCATTACACGTTCTACTGTCCTCTATGCATACCAAATGCTAGCTACTGGCCTGTGTAGTATCAGTATTTATTCATTAACAAACATGAATTTCTGTCAAAATTATTCATATGTGCCAGGGAGTTTATGACACAGCATGGTTAGTCAGGTGCTCAGGGGGATTTACTAGGCCGTAAGGACTCTATGAGCACATGAGTGGTCACATGAATTGCTGTTACCAGGCTTCGGAGAATAAGACATCCAAATAGATGGACTTACTATGGTCTGTTTCTGCAAGAACACATTTACAAACAGAGCCCCCTTTGATTAAACTCAGTCTCCAAGGTAAATAAAAGGCCTGCTTTAATTCCTTCAAAGATGCCAACTAAGTCTCACTTTTAATTCAGGCTTTGTCTGAACTCAGAAGTACAAAAGCCACACAATACAATAAAACATGGGACCATTCCAGATGGAGATTAGAAGCAAAATATACAAAATTATTTTTATTTGTGCTTTGTGTAAAACAATCAGGTAGTACAAGCTGTACTTGAATAGATGCGTTATTCTGTATAAAACTTTGTTGTGGAAAGTACTTCTGTTAACTCAGAGTTGTACATTGCTTTGGAAGAAATTATTCAAGATTCAAGAGTTTATTGTCATGTGTACAGTAAACAGTTTGTTACACCATACAATGAGATTCTTACTCTGTGAATCCTCTCAGCAGCCTATGACAAATTATAAGGAAAGAAAAACATAAGGAAAACACAAGGCGTAAATCACAAATTTACAAAAATTACTATTAGTGCAAAGTCACAAATTACAGAAATTACTAAGATTACTATTAGTGCAAAAAATCCAAGAAACAAGGTTATATACGTATATAAAGTGTGCAGTGCGCAATGTAAACATGGAAGTCGTACGTGTGCAAAGTCCTGCAGAGGTAGATTGGATCTATTCCCAGTTGGGGGGGCAGGGTGTATTTGTGTACGCAAGGTATGCGGAGGTAGTCTGTGGTCTCTGATGTTATTGGCGTTGTGGATGTGTATGTGTGTGTTGGAGCGATGGGGGGTAGTTGACACCTCTCAGGCTCAGAGGGTGAAGTGTGTCTGCTGTGATGGGTGGAGAGGCAGTTGGATGGATGTTGTTCACAAGCCTTATGGCCTGTGGGTTAAAACTGTTTTTCAACCTTGAGGTCCTGGCTTTATCATTCCTGTAGCGTCTGCCTGTGATGGTAAGGGTGTGAAAAGGCTGTGCTGGGGATGACTATTGTCCTTGATGATGTTAATGGCTCTCCTGATGGTTCTGGCCTGGTATAGGCTCTTCAGTGACGGTAAGGATGTTCCAGTGATGGTTTGAGAAGCTTTCACCACTCAAGTCCAGAACCCAGTTGCAGAGGGTGGGTGGCACACCGAGATTGTAAAACTTGTTGATGAGCTTCGAAGGTATTACTATGTTGAATGCTGTGCTGTAGTCAATAAACAGCATTCGAACATAGCTGTCCTTGTTTTCCAGGTGGGTGAGAGCAGTGTGTATTGTTGTGCTGATGGCGTCCTCTGTCGATCTGTTCCATCTGTATGCGAACTGGAGAGGGTCCAGAGTGTCCGTAGTGATGGTCTCGATGTACCTCACGACGATTCTTTTGAAGCACTTCATCACTATTGGAGTCAGTGCAACGTGTCAGTAGTCATTGAGGCAGGATGCTTTGTTGTTTTGTTTTTTGGCAGCGGCAGGACAGTGGTCCTCTTTAAGCAGGTGGGAATTGAGGCTTGTGCAAGGGACAAATTGAATATATCCGTAAAGACATCAGCTAGCACCGATGAGCAGGTTGTAAGTACGCCTCCAGGGATGTCTGGGCCAGCTAATTTCCGTGGGTTTGTTTTCCCAAAAGTCTTTGCCACATCTGCAGATGTGACCGTGAATGCTGGGTTCTGTGTGTTCCCACCAGTCAGTTTAACACCCAATGGTTCGTTGTTCAAGAGCTCGAAACGGGCAAAGAATTCGTTGCGTTTGTCAGGTGTGATGCGGCTGTCAGTGATCTCACACCTGCTTCTGCTCCGATAGTCTGTGATGTTCTGTAATCCCTGCCACATGCGCCGGGTGTCAGCAGTAGTCTGATGACACTCCAGTCTGTCACATACATGAATGTAAATGTATATTTAATTAAATTACTAGTATTTTTTGTAGCATTAGTATACTAATTATATTAGTATAGAATACTAGTATTACTGTTTCCAATTCCTTTGCATGTCAGCATCGAAATGTCAGGAATTTAGTGGAATGGAATGGGTTGACATAATAGGTAGCCCAGGGGAGTTGAGTCTACATGTGCAGCAGAACTGAGAGAGCAGATAATAAATGGGCCCCATTGATCTGCAGGATTATCTTGTGACCCCCCTTATATAGCCCTGAGGCCTTTCCCAAGAATGAATATCATACAACAGCGTACATGACTCTCTGGCACAACTCATCATGCAGGTCACTCTATAATCATCCCCTTCATCACACCATTCCCTTTCCTAACCTCCCTCCCACACATACAAAAGTAATAAAAGGAGTCAAGTTTTTCTTACTTTATTGTAACTAACAATCAGAGATCAATTGCATTTTGTAGCATTTTTTATACCATATTTCACAGTCAATCACAGGATAATGTCTTCACACATCTTACGAATACTTTTCTCATTCATAATTCCCAAAAATTGTTACCTCTATTTTTCTACATAGTTACAGTAAATGGTATGCATTCTCTACAGAAATTTAAGAATAAACGTGTGTAGAAGAAAATTTAAAGTATCTGAAACCACTTGTCTTGAGTAGGGTCACGGCAAGCCAAAGCCTAACCCGGCAACACGGTGCAAGGCTGGAGGGGGAAGGGACACGGTGGATGGGACACCTGACTGTCACAAGGCACCCCAAGCAGGACTGAAACCTCAGACCCACCACAGCGCAGGCCTCAGCCAAACCCGCTGCACCACCGCGCGCCCCGTCCTTGGTTTGATCCACTTTTAATATTTTTAACAGTGATTTTAATTAATTATATTCTTAAAAGTTCATCATTATTTTGCAGTAGGATATGCAGATATCATTAGCGAATGTTTCCTAAGAACTGAGTCTTTGTACTTACAAATGATTTGAATAGATTTAAAATAATGCACATTGAAAGTGAAAACAATCTGAATATCTTCTTACTTCATTCATAACATACTTTAGTCCACTGCTATTTAAAACTTGTGTCCACCCCAAGTATAGCTGTTGTATTTCTCTAATACATTCCACATCAACCTACATTAGGTGACACTACCCCTCTTTTCCAAACAATTAATGGACAAAAAAACCTCACTTTTCTTTCTACTACCACTTTAAAATCTGTTTACATTTCTATTTATTGAACCGACCACACCACTGCACTTTATTCCGTATTATTTTTAGTTTAGTAGTTATTCTGAATTGTACTGTAGTAATAATAGTATACTGTATGTTGTCCTCTATGTCACACCGTGGTCTAGGAGAAATGCTATTTCACTCTGAAATATGTTCTAAACATATTGTGGAAATGACAATAAAGCTGACTTTGACTTTTGACTTTGAATTTGACTTTTGAACTTTCAGATTTGACTGTAAAGGTCCACTACATTTTAATATTTGTAATTATATGGAAAAATTATAGGTAGGGTTCATGCCTAATTCATACCCATGAATCTTTGTGATACAATGTCTACCTGCTAGCAAACTTATGTACTTTTAAATGTTTTACGGTGTAACAGTTACTTGCATGTGTCCCTGTGCCTCCACGTAATCATAGATGTGGGAAGGACCTTTTTGAAGGCAACCTGTGATGTCAGAGGTTGGAGGCAAGATTATGTTAATCAGGTATTTGGGACCCATTTAAACAGGAACTTGCATATATCATTCTTTTCAGGAGTTAAACTACAGCACTGAGATTTTGAAAAGGGAAACCATTTTTCTTTTGGCAGGTGGTAAGAAGAGGGCATAAACGCAAATAATATGAAGACTTTTTTTGCAGCCCTGGTATTGGCTGTCTTCTCATCAGCTGTAGCAAGTAAGTACATCATATTGAACTGTCTCCAGTTTAAGAACAGCTGTTAACTAGTCCTTTGTGATTACAGCAGAACTTCAAAATGATTCTAATGATTCTAGTAATGAGGGATAGTGGGCAGCAGGTCAAGTAGTGGACTTTATTTTCACTGATTATGTTCTGTTTTTTTAATTACTTGGAGATGTGGGAAACAGTCGCAAAGAAAAATTAAATGAGTTATGATGTTTAACATGATTGAGTTAGAGTAACTTGATCTGTGCCTATCAAGTGTCATATTTTGCCATGTGAAAGGAGACACTGATTAGCACTGCAGTCCATAACTATGAGAAACATTGTGCAAAAAAGCACAGATGTGTTTAAATAATTCTGTGGAATAAATTAATAGTTTTATATGTGTGAGGTGTTTCCTCAAAATAATTTGCACTGAGTTTTATTAGAATAACTCAAAAATGTTATTATGGTCTGCATGTTACTTGAGTGATTTCAGGGTGACTTATAGCTGCAGTACTCTCAAGCAAGGTGCTATATGTCCACATTTAAGTTACTTTGCATGGTTGGCTACCTAAAATTATGTTAATATGTTTATGAATGTGTGAGGTGTGATCAAGAGGAGATCACATATTATATTTATTCTTAAATTTTTCAGCTGGCCGCCTGCAATTTTTAGAATAGAGGTTTTTTTTAAAAAATTATTTTTTTTACATTGCTTCATTCATACATGGATATATGATTAAATCTCTTCAAAGATTAGCGCCGACATTTCTTCTTATCAGTTCATCTCAAAGTAAATTTTTCCAAATTTAAGAAGCTGAGACCCCAATTTCCGGTTTATACATTATGGATTAGTTTTCTTCTTTTTATTCTTATTATTATTAGGTTCAATCAAAAAGTGTCCAAAGATATTTTCTCACTCATTTATATATTGTGAATATTTTTTGACTTACACTCATATTATTGGAGAGAAACCTTGAGAAATTAGCTCCTAAGCCAAATATTTGTCCCTTGTAAAGGATTAAGCAAATAGCTTTATCCCAAATAATAAGGAATAAAAATTTTAAATGCTGATTATTATGTTGTTTATGTTCTTATTTTTCTAGACTAATTGTAAACTAATTATGTGAACATGTTGTATAGATTTACCTGAGTCTATACTCCTATTAGATGTCAAAAAATTCAAAATGAATTGAATTTCCTCCTTTTTCACTTTACCAGCCCATTGACTCATCAGTCAGCACATCTAAAAACTTCTTACTCTGAGTCTGTGATTTTTATTTTACATGACTTGATAATGATTATTTGGATTGCTTTTAAAAGTTAGTTAACCCTCAGACTATTAATCTGTAATATATAACATTTTTAGGGAGGGCCAAAATTCCTCAAAGCAAGATCTACAGAGATGTAGACAAGGCTTGAAAATGATTGCATTTGCACACGTTTTGGCCTTCTTTTTTTAATGTTTCAAATATAAGCTTGCAAAATTTGTATGCTTTTTTTGCATACTTAAAGCCAAGGCTCCAGCCTGTTGTAAACTGAGCTTTGTATATTTTAGTTTTATATCATCTCTATGTTACATTTTCTGTGCTCATCCTTCTCTGTGCCGGTAGATGAACACACAGGGGGTGGCCGTGCTTTCCAGTGGGTTATGAAGACTACCATCCTTTCTCCAATCAGGATTATGGCTGCACAGCTTCAGCTGATAGTCACATGAAAGGGATTGAAGGAGATCGTAGCAACCATGTGACTCTTATAGCTTGGAGCCCCCCTGAACAGCACACTAAGAATAGACTGTAAATAGGCAGAACCCCCCGTACGCACAAGCACATACATTCACTAATTTACATCGCAGTCATTTCAATACCAAGTCCTTATATAGCTAATATAGGGATGCAATTAAAAAAATAGAATAAAATAATATTAAATGTTACAAGTGTACTTCCTGGATTTGACATTTTCGCTCCTTTTTATCTGATCTTCTAGGAGGTAGGACTCATTTTAAACGGTATCAATCCTGGAATTCACGGATGTACCCTGTGTGGGATGATGGAGACTCTCGGTATAAAGACTGTTGGACAGGTATGCTCTTAATTTTTAGTGAAAAATATTCGTTCATTGATTTGATTCTCACTACAGTGTTAAACTTCCCCACTGCAGACATTTTATATAATGTGCAATTTTGCTAGCAAAAGTTACTCTCCAATTATTTTACGACTTTTGTAGTTTGAAGCTTTTTTCAATTTTTATTTGGCTCAATACCAAAAGATTTTGAATTTGGCTGTTGGTAGGTCATAACAAATACTAACAAATTGAAAATATATTCTCTCTGGATGAAAGAGTAGTTTTGCCAAAAGCAGGGTTATCATGGATAAGCTCCAAGCAGGCTAATAATCATCTTAACTTCTGTTTTTTCAACAATTATTGGCTTTACTTTTCAGCAAAATTAACTGTGCTGGTTATAGACACTTTTTTTTGACTTTGTCATATTTCTTTTTTCCCTTTGTTTTTGGTATGGTTTGCCATTCCAGTAATTAGAAAGAACAACATACAGGATAAGGTGGGATAGAATAATACTTCATTAATCTTTGCTGGGAAATTCACATACAGCAGCTCAACATGATACACAGCAACAGAATATGAGAAAGAGAACCATCATGCTATACTATATGTCATCTCCAGTCATCTCTATCGCTTTGCCCACTAGGTGGAGAGGTGACATTTGATATCCGAAACGACTCACCCACCCTCACTGGTGCCAAGATCACATTCAACATCGATCTCCGTTTCCCACAAAATCAAACCGTGCTTCCTGATGGACAAGTTGTGTGGGCTCAGAACTGTACAGTAAATGGTAAGTCTTCCTCTCTATAGTGACATCATGGTCCACATTGTAGAGTGCTGTTAATGTTATTACCATTTGTTTTAGTTATAACAACACTGAAATCAGTGTGTCCATGAAACATTCTTATCTTTTACTGTCTCTGGCTGCTACAGCAACTATTTACTGGTAAATCTGCAGTCATTGTAAGACCTGTGTGTGAAACTGAAACTGTGTGTGGGATTGTTCCAAGTTTTCTTCCTGTGCATAATGATGCCATAATAAACACTGGGTATTCGATTGCCTGCTTCAGGTACACGGTACCATCAGGGGCAGGCTGTATATGCTGAGCACAATGGCACCCATGAATGGAATGGAGTCTTTCCAGATGGCACTCCTTTCACAAAGATTTCCGAAAGGAAGCCCCACTATGTGTTTGTCTGGAAGGCTTGGGGTATGATGTCATTTCCTAAATGTTCCATATCATAAATTGTGTTAAAGAACCAAATGAATTTGTGAATCAACTAAACCAAAACGTTGATTTTTTTTTTTGCCTGGCTATAAAAAATTTGTTTTTATTTATTCTGACTTTTCTGGGCATTGTGCTCCAGGGCGTTACTGGCAAGTAGCAGATGGCCCTTCCTCTTCATTGACTATTGGGACAGACAACATTTCCCTGGGCTCATACGCCATGGAGGTGGTTATTTATCACTACCGTGGAAAGGACAAGTTCATTCCTCTAGGTTATGCCTACACTCAGTTTTCAATCACAGGTAGGCTGCACACTTCATGTCTTGGAGAGCAAATAAACCTGTTGACAAGTAAATGCCAGAAACACCTTCATGGTATACATCGCAATATGCAGACAGTGTTCAGGTATTAATGTTGAAAAGTATCCTTCCTTACAATACCCTCTCTCTCCCATTTTTTTTTTGTCTCTCTAGATCTAATTCCATTCACAGTGTCAGTGTCACAAATGAATGATGTCAACGCAGCTGATGAGAACTTCATTCAGAACAGAGCCATTGCTTTCAGCATCAGCTTACACGATCCCAGTCAATACCTAAAGGACTCCGACATCATATTTAACTGGGACTTTGGCGACAACAGTGGCACACTGATCTCTAGGGAGCTCAGTGTCACTCACACATACATCTCACCTGGCTCCTTCAGACCACGGGTGGTTCTCCAGGCTTCCATTCCCAATCCTGGATGTACTACTCCAGCTGATCCCCCAACCCCTGTTAACCCCAGTGCTGACCCCGCCACCTCCCAGCCACCTGTACCTCCAGCAGGGCTGAGCACTGCTGGTGAGAATTCTGAACTTCTTGATGTGCCATTGCTGATGACGACGGAACCCTCAGGAATATTTCTATCTTTTATATAGAACATGAGAAATAAGCTTGTATTTACCAGTCTGTCTCTCTGCTTTCACTTCCTGTTTATTTTCTTAAGGAGGAGCTGCTGTGAACGCCCCTGCCCTTGCTCCAACACAGCAGGCTAGCAACATTGTGTTAGCTGGGTCGGACGAAATTGCCTTGGCTGTATCAGCACAACCTGCTGCAGAGGTGGAGGGAGATGTCACAGCTTCACTGACACCAGAAGCGGAGAACTTTGCAGTTCCAGCTGCTGCCGATGCTGCTGCTGCTCCAGCTGTGGAGGAAATTGTGGTTGCTTCATCCCCTGCTGCTGCACAAGACCCAATCCTGGCTGATGCAGGTGTGGCTGATACAGCTGGTGCTGAGGTTCTCACTGTCAGTGCTGCTGCTTCAGCCATTCCAGCCAATGTGGACCTGATCGACTCAGTACCTGTAGCTGATGCAACAAACACTGTGGGTCCCGTGGATGCATTTGCCATAACAATTCCTGCTGAAACACCTGCAGAGGTTCCCCAGGCTGATGTTGCAGCTCCAGCAGACCCAGTCACTCCTGCTGCTTCAGTCTCAGCTGCTGTAGTGGTGGTGGCCTCAGTCACACCTCCAGCAGTGGCTCAGGCTGTGGAGTTAGACGTTGAGGCAGAAGGTGATAAATAAGCTCCAGAAATACCATTACTATGCCTTTGTCTTCTTAACCCATTACAATCAGCAACATCAAAAAATGCTTTCCCACCAGAGGCAGCAGCAGCAGCAGGGATGGCTACCAGTGTAGAAGCACCAATAGAGAGTGCAGCAGCCCAAGTGCCTGTGGTAGTGGCCAAACGACAGGCTCCTGAATTGCCTGCGGATGGCTGTATCATTTATCGCTACGGCTCCTTCTCTGTCGACGTAAACATAATCCGTAAGTTGAGTTTCTGTTAATCTGAATTGATATATTACTTGTAAAGTTAGGGCCTCTAAAATCTTGCATTGTTTACTCTTCTACAGAGGGCATTGAAAGTGTGGAGATTGTGCAGGTCTCCAATGTCATGCCGATGAACGAGATACAGCAGAATGCTGTAGATCTCACGGTAACATGCCGAGGGAGGTGAGAGCCCTGACATGCGGACACCAATTGAAGAAATTAATACTCTCCAGAGTATCGTAGGCTTCCATGATATTCTTGTCATTGATCAGCTCTCCTACTAGTGGTGGTGGTGTGGTCAGTTTTTAACTTACCCTTGACCTAGTTGTACCTTTGCCTTTGCACAACCAGCCTGCCAAATGAGGTCTGCACTGTGGTTTCGGATGCGGATTGTGCTACACCTGTGCAGACAGCATGCAATGCAGTGATGCCCTCTCCAGAGTGCCAGCTAATCCTTCGCCAGTTTTTCAATGACTCGGGTGTCTTCTGCATCAATGTGTCCATGGCTAACAATTTCAGCCTGGCTGTGACCAGTGCTAGAGTCAGTGTGACTCTAGGTAGGTCATCAAAGAATTTATTTTTTTACATTTATTAATGTTTATTAACTCCTATAGAATTAATGTAACCAGGTTAGTTCAGCCCTCTCTTACTGTGTATTTGGGTTTCAGGTTCTAGTTCTACTACAGCTGGCACTGTGGTGATTGTGCTGGGGGTCATGGTCCTGGCCTGTGCCGTAGGTGCAGTAGCCTTCAGCTACAGGTGAGCCCAACTCTCCGTGCCATAATATGAGGCATCTTTTCACTCAAAATCGAACTCTGCCTTGTCCTGGTGCACTGAATTGCAGTCCAGGGTGTGCAGGGTTCAGAAAGTGACCAGTCAGACAGCAGTGTTAGGTGGCTTTTCAGCTGATTCTATTCTTCTGTCCCACATTTTAGAAATGAACACACGAAAGACCTAAATAATCAGCTACACAAAGCAACCTAGGGAGGAAAAAGGTTTCCTGGTCTTCACAACAAGAAACAAAACAACTAATTGGAGTTGGCAGAAATGAAACATAAAGGCAGAATAACTCAGCTCTTCCCCAGCCACACATCTACCATTCTTAAACCTAAAAGTACAAATGTAATTCAGGAATCATATGACCAAAGTCCACAGGTTATCAGTCCAAACCAACTTTCGCGTTACACTACAGCAGCTTTTCTGAGCGAGTCTGTGATGAGAGGGATAGGAAAACTGTAATTTTTTTTGCCCATCAGGCGCTTCAAGGAGTACCACCCACTGAGGGAAGACTCTTTGGGAAGCCCTGGAAGGACCCCTGTATCTGTGCTGCTGTGGAACTTCCTGAGTCGACACACAGCTGGAGAAAGTCGTCCTCTTCTTCAGGGCAGAGTGGTGTAGGCTGGAACTCAATGTTCATGCATACCTACAATGTACACATAAGCACACACACAAAACATGGTCCTAATCTGAAAACATTTTCAACAAAAAAGGTTAATAAAGGCTGACTGGAATTGAATAAATCACATACACATTGTCTGAAACCACATGTCTAGAGCAGGGTCGCAGCGAACCAGAGCCTAACCTGGCAACACAGGGTGCAAGGCTGGAGGGAGAGGAGACACACCCAGGACGAGACGCCAGTCTTCCGCAAAGCACCCCAAGCAGGACTCGAACCCCAGACTCACCACAAAGCAGGACCCAGACAAGCCTGCTGCGCCACAATTGAATAAATATTTTCACTTATTTATCCAGGTAAAGACTACATACACAAAGTTGTATCATATTTCATTTTTTAAAATAAAAATATTACCTGTTTATATGACACACAAGCTTAAAATTAATGAAATACAGGGACCATATAATACAATGTAGAATATAGTGGAATATATTAGAATTTTTCCTGAGCAAGACTGAGTAGTGATTGTGCAACGTGATCAGTCTTTCCACATCCTTCGCTCGTCTGCGGAATCCAACAGATAACCCTTTAGTGTTTAGCATGCTTTATGTGCTGGCATGCCTTAACTACACTTTGCATATGTAATTTATAATCATGGTATAAAAACACTTTATGGTGAGCTAGAAATGATTTAGCCGTTTAGCAGTTTTTTCGTCCACTTGCGCATCCACTTTTATCTTGTTCTTCTTGTTTGAGAATATCTGCTTGAAGTTTGTGGCTTTGTGCCCATATTTGTCCCTAATAAAGTATTGCTTCTGAATACTGCAATTGACTGAATTTAAAAAACCATATCTGTAACATCATGATCTCTATACCTAGGTTTCAGAACATGTACACACACACATAGCCTATATTCCTATATAGTACATTTACATTGTATATAAACACATCGCATACATAAATATAGGTTTATGTTCCCTGTACTGTACATGTATGCTTATCAATTATGTGATGTATGGTAAATATCTCATTCCACAATCTAAAATCATTGTTGAAAATTCCATTTTAATTACAAAATCCAGTTCACATTCTAAGATATTTAATGGTGTGTGAAATCTCTTTTCCATACTTCTGAAATGTGGAACCAAGCAGCACTAAATTTTACCTTGTTTTTCACAATTTCTCACATGTTGCTCTCCAAATGTGTTTTTTTAAGAACGCATCCAGTCGTATTCCTTGAAACGTACTGGGAAAGCAGAAGGCCAACTTCCTATTTGTCATGAATATGATGGCCCTCTCAACAAGACCCACATTCCCATGATCATAGACACCTTTTCCAACTAAAATGCTGTTTTAAATGAGTTCATATTTTAGACCATGTTATTTAGTGAATAGCAAATGTAGTAAATAAAAATAATTTGGCAAAGGGAAACATTTTTTTAAACTGTTGCCATACATTGACCAAATATGTTATTGTTTTGAGGGATGGATGGATGGATGAATGAATGGATGAATGAAACTTTTCTAATTGCAGAGAGAAATTCTGTTTGCAGGCAGCAGCATACAAAATACAACATACATGCACACTAAATTACATCTGTGTGGTGGGTCTGGGGTTTGAGTCCCGCTTGGGGTGCCGTCCTGGGTATGTCCCCTCACCCTTCGGCCTTGCATGCTGTCTTGCCAGGTAAGGCTCCTGCTCGGCGCAACTCCTGATTAGGACAAGCAGTTGTTACCAATAGATGGATACAAAGAGATAAGAAGATCAATAAATTTGTCAGGTAAATGGGTGGCATGCAGGCACAGCAAGTAGCACTGCTGTCTCACAGTGCATGGGTGGTGTGAGAGGATGTGGGTTTGATTCCCTGCTCATTCTGTGTGGAGTTTGCATGTTCTCCCCATGTCTGTGTGGGTTTCCTCCTGCAGTCCAAAGACACGCTGTTCAGGTTCACCCATAGTGTGTGAGTGTCACAGAGAGAGTGTGTTCCACTGATGTATGGATGAGTGACCCAGTGTAAGTAGTGTATCTAGCAGTGTAAGTCACCTTGGTGAATAAGGTGTGTGGGTTCATAACACTACATGGTATTCATTGGAAGTTGCTTTGGAGAAAAGCATGTGTTAAATAAATGTAAATGAGCAGTTTAACTAAGATCTTGCACAAGAGCTCTGTAAGTCAACTTTCTGTGCTCCTGAAATTAAGTGAAATATTAACAAAAATGTTTAAATTAATTACACTGCTATGTAAATTCCATTTGGTAATTTAGAAGTGAAGTTTGATTGACACAAAGATTTTAGTTAACATATGTACCTGTTCTTTAGTCTGAAAATGATTTTATGTGCAATGCATGGGGCATTGGGAGAGTAGTCACACACAAACACACAGTCTTGCACATTAAGGGCTGTTTGGGGTCACCAGTTATACTGAAACACGTCTTTGGACTGTGGGAGGAAATCCAGAGGAAGCCTCCGCTTCATGGTGGCACCAGCGCTAGCCGCTGTGCACCGCGCCCCCTCTCCAGTAAAACAGCCCATTTTTTCAACGCGATGGGAGACTCAGCTGAGCGAAAAAAGAAGGAATACGCGAATGTACAACTTCTTGCGTTTGGCCACTTGGGGGCGCGCTTTGCTAAACGAAATCAGACCCCGCTTTCAAAGGTGAATTCAGGTAAAGGGGGCACATTTGAGGTTAAATGTGGTTCAATTTGAAATGTAGACTACTGCTGAGGAACCGGTTAACCAGATATATAGAAAATTTGTATATATCAGTATAAATGGTATTTTCTGAAGGAACAACTGGGGCACTTGTAGCTGGAGGGAAGAGCAATTTGAGGACAGGGTACCAAACTTGTTTTTTTTTGAGTATATCGCATACATGTATGACTGGTTGTCTGTAAATTAAATGAACAGAGAGAATGATGTAAATAATCAAAGACATGCAGTGGGTTAAAATAGCCCTTAGTTAACCCCCCCCCCCCCCCCCCCCCCCCCCCCCCCCCCCCCACGTGGTTTGTCTTTTCTTGCTAAGAGAAACAATGAATCGTTACTAACGCATCTTGAGGTTCTTTTGTTTCTGATATGTATGTCTGTTTTAATTAAAAATACTGCACTAGAAAAAACAGATCCGTTGTGTTCTGAGCCTTGAATGCCACGCATTGTCCGTTTGCCATTAGAAACTGCATAGGCCTGGTGGAGACACACTGCAGACACATTATTCATCCAAGTCCTTGAACTCTTCTACAGCCATCTGCACACCATTGAAAAAAGCGCTGCAATATATAGGATAAAATTATGTTTTTATCAATGATAGTGGTCAGAACAGGGGGGTGCGGTGGTGTGTTGGTGCAGAAGGTTTGGCCGAGTCCTGCTCTCTGGTGGGCCTAGGGTTCAAGTCCCACTTGGGGTGCCTTGCGATGGACTGGCATCCTGTCCTGGGTGTGTGTGTGTCGTCGTCCCCAGCCTCGCACCCTGTGCTCCCGGGTTAGGCTCCGGTTTGCTGTGACCCCGATTTGGACAAGCGGTTTTGGCCAGTGTGTTTGTAGTTTTTAGAATGTTAAATCACATTTAATTTGTGCAGTGGCGTGTTGGTGGAATTTCAGTAAGTAATGGGTTGTTCAGTTCAATTCATTTCAGTAAGACAAACACAGAACAAAGGAGATTTATTCTCCCTACACGATCGACACTGGTATTCTTGTTAAGAGTTTCCTCTCACACTTGGCAAGTTACTCGTCTGTTCAGTTGTTTCTCTAACTTTGCAGAGTGACTGAAAGAGGCTATAAACTAAGGCTCTTTGAACTCCTGCAGCAATTCAATTCAAATTAAAAAGTAAAATGACCTTTCCGCTCTTTATGCAAAAAACAGCCTGGCATCCTTTCACTGCTCAAAGACCCATTGTTCTGTGCTGGCCGGAGCAGTCAGCTGTAAAGATTGTGAAAAAGATGGATACTGGCGATATGTAAATTTTACTGGAGCATAAGCACAGATGGGGATCAGTGCATTTCACTGGACACCTCCAGGTACAGTTCCAATGACTGAATGCATGCTGCTCAACTGAAAGCTATTCATTCACTGGAATACAGTTTATCCAAGTAAAGTACAGCTTATAATCAATGATGGTTTAACTGCTTTGCCTATCTAGTTAAATAGTGTGTACTTTTGCAACAGAGTGGGATACAACCATCGTCATGTTTTAACTGTATGAAAGCCAGAAAAAAATGAGATTCACCACTTAGGGGCTCTGTTTCCTTACCTAAAGGTGTTATAACTGGACAATGTTAGAAAAATGGAAAGATCTCTATGAGGATTTTATTTTTTTGGATTAATGTCCCATCATATTCTAATCTATATTATATATACATGGTAATGATCTGGCTAGTTAAAAGTTTAAGTTCTGGAAGCTATGCATTTGGCAAGTTTTAGTATTTATGTACATACAGTGCATGCTAGGGGTATACTGGAAGTGTAATAATACCCTAACTGGACTAAATGAGTTAATTGATCTTCAGGTTAATACTAGCACTTTAAAAGGGACTTGTAACTGATACACTGGATAAAATAATTCCTGCTACTCAGCTTAGGTAAATCAATATAGAAGTAAACTGAAAATGAAACAAATTTAATAATTTATTGCATATCACAGTCAGAAGAGAACAACACATTAAAAACATACACAAAACATTGTTTCAGTGGAATTCAAGAACAATCTTTAGCAGGTACCAAGGGAGAATAACAGAACTTCATTCAAGGTGCCATATGAACAAACACCAAAGATGTCACAGGCATTTGCTAACAAGTTCCTAAACTAAGGCAAGCTGATATGTAAACTTCTGACCAATGATAAGCATGCTTCAGTGATTAACTGAAAGTGAGTGGAACACTTTAGTATTCCTCTCCCTCCTCCTCTCCTTCACCTTCAATGGAGTCTACACCTACTTCCTCATAATCTTTCTCCAGAGCAGCCATGTCCTCTCTGGCCTCAGAGAACTCACCCTCCTCCATACCCTCACCCACGTACCAGTGCACAAAGGCTCGCTTGGCATACATCAGATCAAACTTATGATCCAGGCGAGCCCAAGCCTCAGCAATAGCAGTGGTGTTACTCAGCATGCACACAGCCCTCTGAACCTTGGCCAAGTCTCCACCTGGAACCACAGTAGGGGGCTGGTAGTTGATGCCAACTTTGAAACCAGTGGGACACCAGTCTACAAACTGGATCGTGCGCTTGGTCTTGATGGTGGCAATGGCAGCATTTACATCTTTGGGTACCACATCACCACGGTAGAGCAGGCAGCAGGCCATGTACTTGCCATGGCGGGGATCACATTTAACCATCTGATTTGCTGGCTCAAAACAGGCATTTGTGATCTCAGCTACAGACAGCTGCTCATGATAGGCCTTCTCTGCAGAGATAACCGGGGCATACGTAGCCAGAGGGAAGTGGATTCGAGGATACGGCACCAAGTTGGTTTGGAACTCGGTCAGATCGACATTGAGCGCACCATCGAATCGCAGAGAAGCCGTAATGGAGGACACTATTTGGCTGATCAGCCTATTAAGGTTGGTGTAAGTCGGACGCTCAATATCAAGATTCCTGCGGCAGATGTCATAAATGGCCTCGTTATCAACCATGAAGGCACAGTCAGAGTGCTCCAGGGTTGTGTGGGTGGTCAGGATGGAGTTGTAGGGCTCTACCACAGCTGTGGACACTTGTGGAGCTGGATATATGGAGAACTCCAGCTTGGACTTCTTGCCATAGTCCACAGACAGGCGTTCCATCAGCAAGGAGGTGAAACCAGACCCGGTACCACCTCCAAAGCTGTGGAAGACCAGGAACCCCTGCAAGCCTGTGCACTGGTCAGCCTGAAAGGAGAAAACAGTGACTTGCATGAGAAAAGCTGGATAAGCAGTCACAGGGATGCAGATATATTACAAACTTCAAAAGGACACTCACCAGCTTGCGGATCCTGTCCAGAACCAAGTCGATGATTTCTTTGCCAATGGTGTAATGGCCACGGGCATAGTTGTTGGCAGCATCTTCCTTGCCAGTGATGAGCTGCTCGGGGTGGAACAGCTGGCGATACGTCCCAGTGCGCACCTCATCTGGAGAGTTCAATGACGTTATTGAATAGGTTCATGACCAAGCTGGAAATCATCTACTGCTTGGTTTGCCATGCTTACCAATCACTGTGGGCTCCAGGTCGACAAAGACAGCCCTGGGGACGTGCTTTCCAGCTCCCGTCTCACTGAAGAAGGTGTTGAAGGAATCATCACCTCCCCCAATGGTCTTGTCACTGGGCATCTGTCCATCTGGCTGGATCCCATGCTCCAGGCAGTAGAGCTCCCAGCATGCATTGCCAATCTGGACACCAGCTTGACCCACATGGATGGAGATGCACTCACGCTGTCAAGGAAGAAGCAGGCTTAATTAACCATCTGACCAAAATTTAAATAACATATGATGGAATCATTTTGTTAGTTATTATGCGCAACACATTTTACTCCTTTTCATTGATGTATTTACCATACAAGTAACACGCTAATACACAAGCTCTAAGTGACATTCTTTTACCACTCCTCTGACAGCCTCTTTACTATGAATGTGTGCCACTGTGTGAGCCGTGATCTTTCCTCTGTCCAAGAGGAGGCAACGCCCTGTCTGCAGAGGAAAGCAGGATCTGCGCAGCTGCGGCTCACTCAGCCCTCAAGCTCCGCCCCCCCGTGTCCCCACAGAGGCTGCTCCTCCACCTCCTTATCTGCAGGGATTTGCAAACGCATTTGCAACACCAATCCACAAGGCTCAACACAATACATACTGATCAGTTTATGATAGTTCCTGATTTCCTCCTCTGATAAGTCTAACGCAGTTTGCTTATGCTCATTACACAGCTCTACATTTTCTGCAGAAGTAAAGAAACCAACGATAGAATTGCTGGAATTCTAGTTAGGTATTACCCATATTTAAGAGGATGAGGCACTTATTACTCGTTATAATGTCCCCTCGCTGCTGTTTACTAAACCTTTGTCTTTTCTTCACTGAAGGGAAACTATGTATGAGCTCAAATAAAAAGGAACAAATGTTAAGGTACAGTTACAGTATTGACGTAGCTGAAGTGGCATGATGAAGAAAGCAAGAGTTCCGTATGTATTCTAGAGGCACATGATCATTGATCATTCTGGAAGCATTCAAAATGCTCTATACTATACCCTTTGCTTTGTCGAAAATAGCTGGCTCACCGTTACTACCGTTAGTCAGTCGCGTTGTTACCGAAAGAGCAACCGCTTTAAATTACATAACGGTTCCCATATTTTTTTCTCTGTGTGAAGAGATGACTGAAGCAGCAACGGGGCGATATATCTTATCCATCGTCCTAAACGCAACGGGCGGCGCGAGGAAGCGCCAAATGCCGCCCCTGCATCAAAAAGCGCGCGAGCGCAGCGAGGAGAAAAGACGACATCTCGAACATTCCATGAGCGAAGGTTCATTCCACAGAGCGGCAGCCCCACTACAAATGCTGCACGGCGGAATAAAATAGTAAATACGACCTTAATCCATTTAAACTAACGTGAAGTCTGCAGCGCTCATTCAAATGCCCTTCTTGGCTTCTATAATATCTTGCATACTGTCATTCTGTGAAGCTAGTATAATTATATAATTTATAATATTACGGTAGTACTCTAAAGAAAAAAGAAAGATCAAGATGTGCATCTTTGCTCTACGTCCTGAAGCCAGCACAGAATTGCTGTCATTGATTGTCAATCATTGCATTGTTCAGCTAAAATGTCAATCAAATGTGAAGCCACTGACTGAAATACCTGCAAAAGAATTACACTACAGTACTCACCATGTTTACTGTAGAGGAGGAGCGTTAAGAGCTGCTATAAGAATGAAAAAAAATTCAAACGTTATGTTTCTCGCCCCCGATAGCAACGGCTGTTACTTTCTCCGACAGCTAAGAGTCGACGCAGTAACTAGTGAGGAGAACCGCGGTGCGCCGCCGTTTATAGTGCCGCAACGGAGGCAGAGCCGCAAACATGAATAATTCAAGATGGGGGGGGGGGCGAGGAGCACGCGCGCTAACAAAGGCCCTCGGCGTAGGCTGAGCGGAGAAATGACACGTCCCGTCAGTCCGAGACCGTCTCCCCACCATTTATTCGCCTCAGACATAGTATTTCAACGGGACACAAATCACCAAGCTTAAGTGTAACGTGTTTTTGGTAAGAACTGGATTTAGCTGGCGTGTTTATACATATGATTAAAAAGAAAATGTATCGTGAGAGAAAAAAGGATGGAAAAATGCCTCTCTCTGGGGGTCAGACTGTGGCATTTATGAGGACATGATCATGATTCTGGTAAATAAGATAATAAACCTGTACGTATAACATCAAGAAATCATGGCTGACAGTTTTAGGCAGGGGTGAAGTGACAAAATAAAAGACGTGATATTTGAAGCAGTCTGAGATAAAATTCTTCGCACAGATTTATTACGACAGTAACGGTGTTTTATGGCACTTAATCCAAATACTTAGTCACTAACTAAATTTCCTGCTAAACTGTGTGTGTACAGTTCTGATGATTATAAGAAAAATTTGACTAGCTGCATGTTTCGGACATAGGTTTTGATGCTCAAACAAGCTTAACTTATCCCTTTGTATTTGTGTATAACTCCTTTGAGTGCTGCTGCTAAATATTTTTGGTCCCAAATATATAAGAAGTTGTAAGGCCTAGTGAAAAGCCATAAATGGTGCAATAAACCAAAGGATATGCCCATTCAAGTCATAATATTAATGATAGAGTCAAAAGCAGACAGATCGAATATTTGACCATCATTGTATTTTGAGTCAGTGAGAAGATGCAGAAACTCCCACATCTACATGTTAGGCTAGAGGAAGCAGTGTCTAAAACACTGAAATCAGGGACAAATTCAACAGGAATCTGATCTAACACTAAACAAAATAAAAACATTTTATTCTAAAAAGCTATAGATGTAATACATTCATTTGTATTACATCTATAGCACAATGTAACACATTTTCACTGGAAATCTGTCTATTAAGTATATTTTTTTTCAGAGAAAATGCTTTAAATGTTGATTCAGGTCACTTTGCTCTTTAAAAACATGTGACTCTGATAGAGGTGTACAAAAAATTAACTGAATTTACCATAGACCAGAAGCGGTCAGCTCTGGTCCTGATGGGCTGCAGCATATGCTGGTTTACTCTAGTAATTACAGTATTTACAGAAAGTACAGATCGTCTTAAAGCCAATGCACGAAATATAACAGAACATATGCAAAAAATTAATTACTGTCAAATGCTTTGAGAAACTGCTTTTAAAGGTGCTATGTAAAATACAAGGTTTTAGATATGTTTTAAACAATTGAAAATTACTAAAAATATTCCATTACCTCCACTAGTCCAAAAGCACAAAGGGGATGAGATTGAAAAATTATTCTTATGTTTTAGATCAAGATTCAGATGTTCATTCTAGCATATACAACTGGGAGATTATTTTTTCTTGATTCTATGATAGAAAGAAGACAATATTGTATTTTTACATTCTGAGTAAATGAACAGGGCAAATACCTGTCATATTCCAGCAGACATTCTTCTGCTGCAACCCCCCCCCAGCTCTCCCCACACCCCCACCCCCCTTGAGCACATCAAGCCTCCGCCCTCTTCCTCCTAGAATTTGCTGCAGTGATGTCATCCCCTGCAGTGGACCATGTGACTGATGTGTCATTGTCCTTTTTCTTCTGTGGGCAAAGCCACGGAAGCTATTGTTGAAATCTTTGGTCAAAGATGAATGCCTGATAGAAGGGAAACGGATAAGTAAATGTGTTCTATACAAGCTTCCCATCCTTCCAGTTCAGAGGCTACATGGAATGCGAAAGGAAATTCGAGAGGGGGCAGCTGCTTAAGATTTTCTGCCTTCCATGGCTGTCTGAGTCACATCCTATTCAGCAACTTCCACATGCTCTCAGACACAAGGAAACAGGCACTGGCAGCTGACAGATGTCACAGCATTCACTTCACAGTACACCCACACTGCAAAATTTTTTTTTTTCACTACACATCTAGCAATCTTGTTATAGTTTCACAGATTTTCTTGTCTGGGATATGAACTTTATTAAAGTCACATTATGTTGGTTGGAAAGTATATTTCAAAGTATATTTACTTTTTCAGAATGAAAAAAGTGCTTGTAATTTCAGAAGTATCAAAGCATGGTGAGCATGGATAGACATAGTTGTGGCAACTGTAATTTACCATAACATTATGTACTTCTCTGTTGTAATAAACTGGAAATGGTAAGTACAGGGTGACATGGTGGCACAGCGAGTAGCGCTGCTGTCTCACAGCGCCTGGGTGGTGCGAGAGAACGTCAGTTTGATCCCTGCTCAGTCTGTGTGGAGTTTGCATGTTTTCCCTGTGTCTGTGTGGGTTTCCTCCCAGAGTCTGAAAATATGCTGTTCAGGTTCCCTGTAGTGTGTGAGTGACCAAGAGAGTGTGTTCCACTGATGTATGGATGAGTGACCCATTGTAAGTAGTGCATCTAGCAGTGTAAGCGACCTTGGTGAATAAGGTGTGTGGGTTCATAACACTACATGGTATTCATTGGAAGTTGCTTTGGAGAAAAGTGTCTGCTAAGTGAATAAATGTAAATACTGTTGAACTGTTTTGCTACACCTTACATCACATCCACAGTCCTCAGTACAGACAATGACAAAGTATTACCATAGTGTGATCTGTTGTCTTTCCGTTTCCAACTTTGATATTATATTTAAATTATGTCAACTAGACACATACATTCCACAAACAGCTAACAAATAATGTACTAAAAATGTTGTGCTACTGATTCAATGTAACATCTTACCTGCATGTAAACTGAGTGTAGAACTCATTGGGTTTTGTGCACTACATACTAACTTATTACAGTTTTTGACTTTATTCAGAAATCAGCTAGTTTTTCTAGGTGTAGATGCCAGTTTCTGAAGCCAGTGCAAGTGTACCATCGCCAAGTTTGTGCTGTTGATTTAGGTTATTGTTACAGTTTCAGCTCAGTGTGTTGTTAATTACGAATAGTTTTGGCTCTCAGATGACACAGATTAGTTTGCTTCTTATTCTGGCTGCCAACAGGTACCAGCAGCCTCATGGTTTATAGACAAGAGTCTACCTTCCGGATGAACACCACTGCTATGTACGTACTACTGTCCATATCATTTTCCGTAACGTGTCTCAAAAATGTTCAGTATTGAAATTTTGTGGCAACCAGACTAAGTGTCATCACAGACTTGTGTTTCTGCTACAACATTAACCTAGTATATTCTTCTCTTTCCTCTCCTTCACCCTGCTTTAATTTTTCTATGGGCCTTTAGAACTGCCAGTCTGCTGTAAAGAAGGCCAATTTATCTTGACCTATGCCTCTCATCTCTTTCTCGACCTTCTGGCCCTCACCGATACACAGATTTCCCCTGAAACTACAGCCATACTCGTCACCCTCTCTACCAGCTGTTCTTTCTCCCACACCCCTCATGCCCCTGGCAGGGGTGGAGACACAGGCCTGCTTATCTCTCCCCAGTGGGAGTATTTGATTCTGCCTTTCCACCATCTTTGCCTATTGTTGTTTGACTTCTATGCTGTCTCTTGAACTGCTCCCACTGCTCACATTTTGGTTGTCCTCTACTGTCCTCCTACCCCCCAGACTGCTTCTTAGATTATTTTGACATTTTGTTGAATGACATTTTTTTGTCCCAGTAGACAGCTCTGCACTCCCTCTTCTGAATGACTCTATCTTTAACCAGACTACTATGGTGCTTTGATCTATGTCCCAGTCCACTGCGGGCAACCATCTGAATCATCTCTTTTGGGAATTTTTGCTTTATACTCTTCTTTCTTACTCCCGTTCATGGTCATTCATTTATTTCCTTCCATCACCACCCCTACCTCACCTTCTTTCCCTGTACCTTCCAAGATACTTAATTATACCTTCAATTGCTTCCTAACATCACCCCTTACACCCCCGATGCCTACAAGACATGCTTGTTCCCTTTACCTCACCAGATATAGCCCCTCAGAACAGCTGAATTCTATTTAACATACAAAAGAGTCTCAGAACACACACTCTTCTCCTAATCTGACATTTTTTTAAATTTGCATAAATTTTTTATCTCACTGTAGGTCATGATCACCTTTGTATTTCCTATAAGACTTAGTTCTATGGACAATTGTTTGTGTAACATGCACTGGCAAAAATTATGGTGCCAGACAAACTCTGTTAATTGGTTCTTTGCCTGTTATGGAATGTACTTTTGTTTACTCTGAGCTGTACATCTGCTGAAAGAATAAATGTAATTCTGTGTATAAATGTGAACACAGTGTATATTCTGTGTTTAATAGTTTGGGTGTCAAATATTCTGGCCAGTGGTTTATAATCTTGTTTTAAGGTGTATGGTCATTTGAAAAGCTTTGTGTTTTATTTATCTATCAGCTAAACTAGCTGAAGGAATCTTTTTATTCTGTCACTTCTTTTCCTATATATATATATATATATTTGCTCTTGGTGGTTAATATGCCATTTGTCATTGTCATTAATGGACAGAGCTGGTTTGAGACAAAACAAATTTTAGAAAAATGACAAATTTTAGTTCTGTCATATCAGAAAATTACCATTAAACTTGCACTCCACTTTATTTTTCACTTTAAGACTTTAGTCAGTCCAGGATTAAAACCCGTTATTTCTTATGGGAAGAATTATAAATAGCTTCTTCAGCAGCCAGATGGATTTTCAGAAATGCAGTAGGTTTGGATACTGGGGTATGGGTCTGCTGTACTGTGTTTCCTAAACTGAAATTGTCTTTTCAATGACGTCACAATCTAAACTTTAAAATTTACGCTTCAGCTCCCTCTTCTGGCTACAGCGTATTATATGAGTAACCAGAAAAATAACCAGTGAAGTTCCTTTAGCCAGTTATTTATTGAAACCTTTTCAATTATTCTATATTAGTAATATGGGATATAATGGGAGCAGAGCAGAAATCTGTAATTTGTATTTTAGGCTGAACAGTACCATCAGTCGTAGATATTTATTAGTATTTAATAAATTAGTATATATGATTTAATATTAGTATTTAATTAGCATTTAATAAAGTTATGCAAAAATTTTAATAAAATATAAAATGCTTTAGTGAATGGGAAGTATGATTAACTATGAACAGCTCTGTCCATAGTAAATAACATGTTTAGGAACTTTGCACATGTATGCAGTTGGGCATTTTATCAGAATAGTACAGATTATACAGGATACAATAACACAATCCCTTCTCACCTGATAGTCGTGTCTTTAAACCACAGAACCAGCTGCTGCCAAAAACCAACTTGAACATAACTCAGATCAAGGGGGAGGACCTGATCCAACCATTCAACTGAAATTATTCATACAAAGAATTGATTCAGAAGTATTCAGAAAATGATCTTGCAGTTTTCCCATGGAAAGCCCATTGCTGAAATCCACTTTAAGTACTTCTCTCAAGGTTACAGCTTTAAACATTTCAAAGTTAAACCAACTTCATTGTGAATGAAGAGGTAAAAATTAGTGGAGTCTCCCCAAAGTCTAAAGGAATTAAAACCTAACTGGGGCACCATATGAAGTAAAAAGTAATACGCTCAAGAGCATTCATATCAATAAAACACAGTGATCCTACTCAGCACCCATACAGTGAGTGGATAGTTGTGTTCTGCTTATTTCATTTATGAGTCAACTTTCCTTGTTGCTGATCAGCATTACTTGGTTCATTATAGTCTTAAATGTAATAGTGCACTGTGACTAGCATAGGGAGTTTTTGTGATGCCAAACGTTTTACACCTTATTATACCAGCATAATCAGAGGCAAAGAATAATACATTTAGTGTGCCATGAGAGGGAGGACTAGGGTTTGTAATGTGAAACCAAGGGCGGAGTTTAGTGCGCTGGGCCACGCCCCCTCGTCCCGGAAAGTATATAAAGACCCCACCCTCCTAAAGCTACGACTCTCTCACAATAGACTCTTAAAAGTCTCGCTGTGAGGTTCTTCCGCCAGTTCCTTAGGGCCTTGTTTTTTGGGATTTAAAACCGCTCGGTTATAACATGGTAAGTATGACGTTCGTGGATAAACTCTTGCCTGACCTCTTTTTTTTTTTTTTTTTAAATTTAAAAAAAAAATTATTCTCTAACGCCTCTGCTACCTGTTCCGAAATGTAGTCTTTGTTGCGGTAAGTATGTCAAATATTCCGTGCTGTACGTGAGGGCCCGGGGTAGCTGTTGAAAACAAGTCAGTAAGTAGTTTTTTTTTTTTTCCTACGACGATGATGGGGGAAATTTCCATCGGGGCCTCTGCTTTTGCCTGAACGCGACCGTTACTCGGCCGCAGCACGTGCTCGACGTGCTGAAAAAGCGGTTCTAAAAGATTCATATCCTGTGTGCTGTACACTTCCGAATACGTTGAAATGCGCATTATGGGTAACCAGAGCAACGGTCAAAACGGCTACAAACCTCAGTTTCGTCGTGAAGCGAAGTCTCACGAGTAAAAGTAAATTTAAAATTGTCATACGATACTGAAGTGTTTGGAGTCCGTCATTAAATTTTCAACGTGTTTTATGTACTAATTAAATATTAATTCAGCACAAGAACTTAAGTAAAAGACATCGGAGGGGGTGTCACGTCACGCGCTGCGTTTCCTACAAGTCACGAGATTCATTGTCTTGCGAAATGAACTCAATTCTTTCACTAAGTTGAGTACACTTAATAGCCTTTTTAATCATGGATCATGTGTACTGTAGCAGCTTAAGTTGGGTGGAATTTCCTGAATCATGCTTTAATTTATGCTGCACACCCATGATATTTAACTTAAAGAATAAACTTTATTTTCAAACTGAATAAATGTTGGCTTTTTTGCAGTTTATCAGGGAAGTTCTATAACTAATGGGATGTACAATGAATTAACTGTTTAGAACTTTTTTGTCAGTATTAAAATCTGTCTCCAATGTTGCATGTCTATGGCTACACTTCATGGAGAAAGGGCTGAGTGCTGCCATCAGAAGGGTCAGGTGTGCAAGTTTACTATAAACTCTTCACTAAATCACCAGAACATCCATATGGTTTATTTACACTACATTTATTTAGCTGACTTTCTCCAAAATGACTTTCAGTGCTAAGCTACTTAAAATTTGCCCATTTATATAACTGCAGAAATTCTGATAGCGCACAATATCAGACTAAGTAACTTGCTCAAGGGTACAACAGGGATTAGGTCCTCCAACTTCTGGGTCTAAAAGCAGCAGCTCTAACCACCATGCTACCAGTTGTGTGTGGCTTTTTTTTAATGGGCTTGCAATTTTCTCTGAATGCCTCTTGCAACCTTAAAAGGAATTGTTTCAGTTATTACTGAATCAATGTGGTATTTTCATGTTCAGAAAACTTCAGAACTGGACAACAAACCACAAATGCAGGGATCCATTTCAAGAGTGCTGTCACAGCAAAAAAAAAAAAACTGATGCTGGGCACAACTGTGGAATGGAAAAGTTCTCATTCTAAATGGACACTTGCAGTTTGAGGAAGATTACCCACAAATTTGATACTAGACTTGTAAATCTGCTGACTTCATTCTTTGCAAAGTTGTGGCTGGCGATGGTAGTTTTCTTCCCCTCTCCAGTGCTACTATGCAGTGACTGTCATTTAGTTGTATTTTGTGAACTTGTGCAATTCTAATGGCATACATTGTAACATTACCTTGTAAATTTTAAAAGCAGTCCATACACAAGCCATCAATTTTAGGATTGTACTAAAATTTCTTAATGAAACCAACCATATTTTATGGGTGGCCCATAGTGGTTTACCTTGTGCAAACAGGATGCAAAACTTGATTATTCTAAAGCTTAGGTTTCACAGCAGTTTTTCAACCCCCTTCCCACAGCGTGAGTGCATCTCCATCCATGTGGGCCAAGCTGGTGTCCAGATTGGCAATGCATGCTGGGAACTCTACTGCCTGGAGCATGGGATCCAGCCAGATGGACAGATGCCTAGTGACAAGACCATTGGGGGAGGTGACGATTCCTTCAACACCTTCTTCAGTGAGACGGGAGCTGGAAAGCACGTCCCCAGGGCTGTCTTTGTCGACCTGGAGCCCACAGTGATTGGTAAGCATGGCAAACCAAGCAGTAGATTTCCAGCTTGGTCATGAACCTATTCAATAACGTCATTGAACTCTCCAGATGAGGTGCGCACTGGGACGTATCGCCAGCTGTTCCACCCTGAGCAGCTCATCACTGGCAAGGAAGATGCTGCCAACAACTATGCCCGTGGCCATTACACCATTGGCAAAGAAATCATCGACTTGGTTCTAGACAGGATCCGCAAGCTGGTGAGTGTCCTTTTGAAGTTTGTAATATATCTGCATCCCTGTGACTGCTTATCCAGCTTTTCTCATGCAAGTCACTGTTTTCTCCTTTCAGGCTGACCAGTGCACAGGCTTGCAGGGGTTCCTGGTCTTCCACAGCTTTGGAGGTGGTACCGGGTCTGGTTTCACCTCCTTGCTGATGGAACGCCTGTCTGTGGACTATGGCAAGAAGTCCAAGCTGGAGTTCTCCATATATCCAGCTCCACAAGTGTCCACAGCTGTGGTAGAGCCCTACAACTCCATCCTGACCACCCACACAACCCTGGAGCACTCTGACTGTGCCTTCATGGTTGATAACGAGGCCATTTATGACATCTGCCGCAGGAATCTTGATATTGAGCGTCCGACTTACACCAACCTTAATAGGCTGATCAGCCAAATAGTGTCCTCCATTACGGCTTCTCTGCGATTCGATGGTGCGCTCAATGTTGATCTGACCGAGTTCCAAACCAACTTGGTGCCGTATCCTCGAATCCACTTCCCTCTGGCTACGTATGCCCCGGTTATCTCTGCAGAGAAGGCCTATCATGAGCAGCTAACTGTGGCTGAGATCACAAATGCCTGTTTTGAGCCAGCAAATCAGATGGTTAAATGTGATCCCCGCCATGGCAAGTACATGGCCTGCTGCCTGCTCTACCGTGGTGATGTGGTACCCAAAGATGTAAATGCTGCCATTGCCACCATCAAGACCAAGCGCACGATCCAGTTTGTGGACTGGTGTCCCACTGGTTTCAAAGTTGGCATCAACTACCAGCCCCCTACTGTGGTTCCAGGTGGAGACTTGGCCAAGGTTCAGAGGGCTGTGTGCATGCTGAGTAACACCACTGCTATTGCTGAGGCTTGGGCTCGCCTGGATCATAAGTTTGATCTGATGTATGCCAAGCGAGCCTTTGTGCACTGGTATGTGGGTGAGGGTATGGAGGAGGGTGAGTTCTCTGAGGCCAGAGAGGACATGGCTGCTCTGGAGAAAGATTATGAGGAAGTGGGTGCTGACAGTATGGAAGGTGAGGAGGAAGAAGGAGAGGAATATTAGGTGCTGCTATTTAATGTGAACTTTCAAAAATAAACTTCTCAATTGAAACTTGATACTGTTTCTTTCAGTTTATGCTCTATACAGGTTCTTGCTGCAGAAAATGAAATGGTCTTTGCAGCAGTGGTGTCAACATTAAGCCCATAATTTCATATCATGCAGCCTGTGAAAAGTAAAGTAATATACCTACTCAACTTTCTACAATGCTGCTGTTAAACATACAGCACACCATAGAGGCTAATAGGGAGTTGCAGAACACACACCTGGAATGATAGCTATTCTTAGTTACTTGGTGTACTTTAATATATATCATCCAAAGTGATATTTCTCATAAGAATACAATGAGTGTGTTATATCAGCGGAAGGAGATTTTTTGATGTGTAAGTGTTGTAGCTTGACCTTTAGTGGTTTTTTTTTTTTGTCATCTTGAGTTGCATTGAAATGGTCTAATGCAAGAAAATTGCAAGGGGGTGCAGGGGAGAAGTGAATTTTTGCTTTTTCCTAGCAGCAAAACCACTTTGCTGCACCATAGTGTACAACATGCAGATAATATACATGAGCACATAAGTAACCCAGCACATATGTACAGTGCTGTGAAAAAGTATTTGCCCCATCCTTATTGTTTGTGTCTCATACTAAAGTTACAGGTCTTCTATATTCTAAAGTACCACAATATTATAGAAAGCATCAGATTGTAAAAGGTATTGGAATATTTGGTGTTTAGAATAGTGCCAAAATTTGCCAATATTTCCTCATTTCAGGAATGTGTAGTTTTCTAAAAACTGACATACAGTACAAATTAATACCAAAAGTATGCTTAATATGGCAAAACTGGAAGGGAAATGCAAAAAAAATTAGCTTAAAATTTTTGCTGCATTATGCAATTTCTTACCCAATACATAAAGCTAGAGCCAAGGGGCTGGTTTCAACTTTTATTATTAAAAGTAACAAGGTGAGGGTCTTGAACTAGCAACCATAAGCTAGTGATTCCATATCTGCGATTGCTACATTACTTGGAACTCTACACTTGGCTCAAAAAGACACACTATGACTTGAGTTTTCAACCTAAAGTGTGGCTAACTGTCTTGCTCTCGCTCATTTTAAAAAGAAAGCTTTCAAGAGCTAATATTTGTCTAATAGGTTTTACTGGATATTGGTTTTTGAATTTCAAGACAGCCAAGTTTCATTTTACTGAGGAAATGATTAGTCATTGATTAGACCAACCCGAGATGCACCCAGGATAAAATGTCTGCTGACATTCAATTATTGATGATGGTGCTAGCCAGTGGGCAGTTCATTTGACCTGGACTCTTTCTTTCATTTTTGCTAGATGCTGTAGAGCTCCAGGGGATACAAAATAAGATGACAGTCTCATAAATAAGTAACAAGAAAAGAGAGCATTGGGTTCAGGTGTTTGGCGTGTGTTTACTTAAGACTTGGGTCATATGCAAATAAAGGATTTTCCATATTATTTAAAATACGCATCATATCCATTTGAAAATCTATTGTATAGATGAAAATATTGAACATCGAAGTACCTCTGGTGTATGAACATGCAGTATGTTAATTATAAGCTGTTTAATTTTACAATGAAAGATATTAGATATTGATAACTGCACTAAGGTAATGGCTGCCTTGAATTATTAATAGAAAAAGGAATGACAGAGGATCAGTCAGACTTTTGGTGAAGTAACTGTACATTAGTTGTGGTTATTCAGCAGCTGCACTGTAATAAAAGAAAAAAGAAATGATGGGAAAAGTATGACAGCAGATGACAGGAAACTTGTAATATAAATCTAATGTAAATATAATCACATGTGAAACCAGTTATTTTCATTAATCAAAATAAATGTGATCAAGCTATTATTTCATAAAGAAATTTGAAGCATTAAAGTTAATAAATCAAACCATACTGTTTTGTATGTGGAATAATAGCAATAGCAAGTCTAAACTTATGGTTGTAATTTGTAATTGTTGACAGGTGACGTGGTGGAGCGGTGGGCAATGCTGCTTCCTCATGGTGCTTGGTCTGCTTGGGTATAAGTTCGACCCCACCTCAGTTTGCGTAGAGTTTAAATGTGTTCCCTACGTCTGCATGCCTTTTCTCTGAGTGCTCTAGTTTCTGCATGTGTTTCAGGTTAATTAGTCACTCTGAATATTGCCTGTAGTGTGTACATGTGGGGGCAAGGTGGTGCAGTGGGTTTGATTGGGTCCTGCTCTCCGGTGGGTCTGGGGTTTGAGTCCTGCTTGGGGTGCCTTGAGATGGACTGGCATCCCGTCCTGGGTGTGTCCCCTCCCCCTCCAGCCTTGCACCCTGTGCTGCCGGGTTAGGCTCTGGCTCCCCGTGACCCCGCATGGGACAAGCGGTTTCAGATGATGGGTGTGTGGCTACCCTGCAAAGAGCTGGCGTCTCATCCAGAGGGTACCACGCTTATCCTTGTGCCCTGTGCTTCCAGGAGAACCTCTAGATGACCCTGACTTGCATAAGCAGTCAAGGAAATTAAGTGATGACCATGGACATCATTTGTATTTTTCCCAGTAACAGCTATACAAAGGCCTCTTACTTTAAACACAAGAGAAGTTATTATCTTCAGTCCATCCATAATCAGCATGATTATTTTTAGCAAAGAAAAAGGGACAGTACCGCAACAGCAGAAAATTGACAACCATTTTAGAAAGCAACCATGGTAAGCAAATCCAACTCTTCCAGAGTTAACAGAGTTCAAGGCAAAAAAACACAAAAACTGGAAAGTGTTCATTTGCATACTTTCCACAGTTTTTTCGAGCAGGTGGTGCAACACACATACACACTCTCACACGCAAACATACAAATACAGGGAAGCACAGGGAAGCAATACTGAGTGGCGTTAGGGGTGTGTTACTGCATTAGCCACCCACTGCCGCTATAAATAATTTTTCTAGAACTCTGGATTAATTAATCCTCAATTCATTTTCTCATTTCCTCCTCTTAACTTTAGTTTAATCAAATAAAAGCCTAAAAATGAAGGCCTTCAGTGTACAGTCTTTGTATCTTCTATCGTCTTTTGTGTTTACATACAATAGCCTATAACTGTAGAAGTAAAAATAGCAGCATTGTTTTAATCAATAGCCAATTATTAAAATAATGTGCACATAGTTTGCTATATTTACAAAGAAATTGTACAATTAAAAAACTGTTGCTTTTAAATTTTTCTTGATTTTATTAAACAAAAATGCGATAGCAAATAAAATGATCACCACTGATATAAAAATACAGCAGGTTTGTGGGTGTGATTAAATTGTAATTAAATATTTTAAATTTACAAGCAGTTCTGCCAAAAAAAAATCCAAAAATGTTTTGGTGTTTTAAGCTACCATATGTTATCAAAAGGGTGAACAGGAACCAAGAGTGAAACAAAAGCAGGAGTTAATGTATTATCACATCATAGTATGTTTTGCAGAGTTATGACAAATGCAAGTAAAGCTGTGGATGAAATGTAACATTTGAAACAGCCTGGAGGGGACTTCTATGCTCAATAAAAGCAGGAATTATGTATAATCATGGCATGGTGTTCAAAAAGAAGTCAGCACAGCTTAAAAGTATCCTTGAAAATGGCATTTGAAAACTGACTTCTAAATGAAAGATTTACTTGTAGTCTTTACTGTTCATGAAACACCCTCGGTGTGCTGAGATCCACCCTTGTTGTCAATGTTTGGCAATAGCCACATGATTCTCATTTGTCTTTTCTGTAGACACTCAACAAACCAGGAAAGAAATTGATTGACTTCACTTTACTTGCGAGGGCTAGAATTCATTTCCTTGAAGATTCCCAGATTTATAGGCCGTCTTCTCTTTCCATTAAGGTGGGTGAACCTCTTTACATGATAGCCCAGCATCTTAACAATGAAAACGGAAATAGGCGACTTGTCATTAGTAAATTAATTCACTTTTGCAGTACAATTCAACACTCACTGCTTAAAAACTGGATCAGGCGAGGATCAAATTGAAATCAGGTAACATGGGAATACACACACACACACACACATTTTCAGAACCGCTTGTCCCATACGGGGTCACGGGGAACCGGAGCCTACCCGGCAACACAGGGCGTAAGGCCGGAGGGGGAGGGGACACACCCAGGACGGGACGCCAGTCCGTCGCAAGGTACCCCAAGCGGGACTCGAACCCCAGACCCACCGGAGAGCAGGACTGCGGCCCAACCCACTGCGCCACCGCACCCCCTACATGGGAATATATGTCATAAAATTATTATGAGTGAGAATTATTTTAAATTGGAATATGCTTCCATTGTTTGTAGGTCATTAATAAACAGATTTCAAAATAATTGAATGTTGCCGGGTTAGGTTCCGGTTCCCCGCGACCCTGTATGGGACAAGGGGTTCTGAAAATGTGTGTGTGTGTGTGAATTTTTACTTTTTTGAGATGCATTAATTATTTTTCATTATCATAATTTCAACATTTACGCCCTGTGTTGCCGGGTTAGACTCCAGCTCCCCGCGACCCCGTATGGGACAAGCGGTTCAGATGATGTGTGTGTGTGTGTGTGTGTGTATGTGTGTGTGTGTGTGTGTGTGTGTGTGTGTGTGTGTGTGTGGGTAATTTCAACATCTGAAGAATATAAATTTAAGGGTCACGCTTAATTTTTTCATCCTTCCATTTTAGTAGTACAACCAGGAAAAATGATAGTAACAAAAACCTGCCGTTAAAGATGGAAAGTTAGACTTTATTGCAGCCACCAGTAAAGTGTAACACAGGATCTTGGATGATATTGCAAAACAATATTTCCTGAAACAAGACATTAGCTTCCCAGCTCTGTAGTATTTAGTACTTAAGGTATATATTCATGCTCACAATTCCAGACACAGTTACCATTTCATTAATTTACCTGCTCTATGGATTTAACATTCAGTTCAGAGAAAACAAGGAGGCTCTCTCGCCTACTGAATCGTCATGTTCCTTCTGCACTCCCAAATGATTACTTTCTCCAGTTCAGCTCACCGTTACCCTGACAACTCAGCCAGTCTCTTGGCAACACATCCAAAGGGAGTCCACGTGCGAAGGGAAGGACAGGGTTTTAAACTACAAGACTGGGATGTCAGAAATGATCCTGAAAAAATCAGTTCAGAAGATTATTATCATGCTTGCAAGGAATTACAACACTCCCTCCACTTCAGATAAATATCTCCTGTACTGTACAAAGCTTTATAGTGGGTATGTCCCATCAAGAAAACATATTTAAGATGCATTATAAGTACAAATTATACCAGTAAGTATAAGCAAAACTTATACTTTGTCAAATTTTCTCACAGGTATATTTTAATTCACTGTTTCTGATTGAGATGGGCCAATCTATGTGTAAAAGGGCAGTAATGTTTCAGATGCAATTTGAATTCTGCTTGACTGTTTCAGGTCTATGGGGGGTGCGGTGGTGCAGCGGGTTGGACCGGGTCCTGCTCTCCAGTGGGTCTGGGGTTCGAGTCCCGCTTGGGGTGCCTTGCAACGGACTGGCGTCCCATCCTGGGTGTGTCCCCTCCCTCTCCAGCCTTGCACCCTGTGTTGCCCGGTTAGGCTCTGGCTCCCTGCAACCCTGCTTGGGACAAGTGGTTTCAGACAATGTGTGTGTGTGTGTGTTTCTCGTTGATGTGGTGTGAGTTTACAGTTAGAAAATTCATATAAAGCTGAATCTAAAAAATAACTAAAAAGTGCTGATGACCTGACATAAGTGTGCACAGTGTCCAAATACTACAAGTGAATCTCACTGTTAGTGCACAATAAACTAGCAAAGAGCAGAATTTATTTCCATAGTTCAGAGTTCATACAAATATTGTTGTAAAGTAAATTACCTAACCTAAACCTGTTGATGATTCAATAATTATGACTTTTAAAAAATCTTTTGAAAGTGCTGGTACATTGCCAGCGGACAAAATAACAGAAACACACACATTTTCAGAACCGCTCGTCCCATACAGGGTTGCAGAGGACCGGAGCCTACCCAGTAACACAGGGCATAAGGCCAGAGGGGGAGGAGACACACCCAGGAGGGGATGCCAGTCCACCGCAAGGCACCCCCAGCAGGACTTGAACCCCAGACCCACCAGAGAGCAGGACCCGGTCCAACCCACTGCGCCACCATGTCCCCATAACAGAAACATTTAACAATATATTGATATCAAGGACCTTATAAGGAGTAGGCCCCACGTCCGCCTTCAGAATGCCGCCAGTCCTTCATGGAATGCTGCCATACAAATTCTGAATTGTGTGTAGTTGTATATTGCACCATTCTTCAAGAAGAAAAACCTCCAGTTCTTTGACAGATCAAGGAGGAGGAACTCTGGGTTTGCACTCTGTACTCCAAAGCTTCCCATAAAGGTTCAGTGATGTTTACATCTGGTGACTGGGGAGGCCATAGGAGGATTTCACTTCAGCCTGGTATTTATTATTGAATTTGTGTAACAGTGCATTTAGGGGCAGTATCATCCTCAAATATTGGAACATATGGGGAGAACAGTGTTTGCACCTTAGGCTGAATCTTTTTCTGTAAAATAGCCTCATATTCCTTGGCCATTGTACAACCATGCAGAGTAATCATTGAACCCAATGACTTGGGGATGGCATTCCTTTTCTGATGCTACACCACGTTCAACACTTGGCAACAGGCATTGTAGCTTGAAGGTATCTTTTGGCTTTCTACAGATGTACACCCACCCAAATGTTGGAAATAGAGTCAAAGCTCACTCGTCAGACCATATGATTTGCTCCATTGCTCAGGGCTTGAGGATTTGTGCTCCTTATACCAGGTTCTCTTTGTGGGCTTTGGATACAAGCAGTGTCCAAACAGCATACTTGCCATAGATTCCAGGTTCCATGAAGCTCGGGGCATACAGTTTTTGTTGAGATGGTCAGAGAGGTCCTGATTTGCTCCTCTGGGAATTTTTGAGGCCTTACTTTTTGGTATTTAGGAACTATGCTGTGAGGTGTCCATCTATTCCTGTGAGTGATCTTCTCTGTCCCCTTTGCCGATGCAGTTTCTCCATGCTTGGAATATGCTGTCATTATCGTTGAGGCTGTTGTTCTTGACAGATCAGATAATTTTGCAGACTTTGTGAATAATGCACCTGCAATTCTAGCACTAACTGCTTGGCCTCTTTGAAACACGATTAGATGAGTAACCTCGAATAAAGTGCTTACTGTCAGTCCTCTTTTGCAGTTGACATGTACTGTTAACTGATCATCAGCCTACTCTGACTCACACTTGCAGCTTCTTCCGTAATTGTGATTAAGTTACTTCAGTCTTAAACTCCTTTTTCATGTGGCGGTTCAATTATTTTGTCCACTAATTCATACAAGCTAATTGTAGAAATAAAAATCAGTCCTAATCTTGCGAATTTTAATTTAAATTGCTTTAATGTTATAAATGACATATATCAGACGTGTTTTTGAAAGTTGGAAATATTTACTTTTTTTTATATTGTTGTGAGGGAGTGGCAAGTAAGGCTTTGATCTTTCTACTGTTATTTTTTCAGGGTGGAATGTGACACAGGGGGAAAAAAAAAATCATATAAGACGTTTTATCCCTGTAGATCCGGGTATTGTTTTATACCAGGAAAAGGCATCAAGAAATTGATGTTGTGGGTTGTAAATTTCTATAAAGTCAGAAAGAAAGAGAGAGCAAGACAGAAAGGCAGGGATGGAGTGAAAGAGAGAGGGAACAAGAACAGGAGAAAGGATACTCATTTGCTGTATGGCAAATTGATTGGATTATACTATGAGGACAAAGCACATTACAGGCAGAGACCAGCAGCAGCTGGAACAAAAGGCTTGCCCTTGCTGCCCCGGAGGCTTATTCAATTTACAAGCAGAAGTATTAGATGAGTGAGAGGCAGAGGGAGAGACAGAGAGTCTGGATGCTTTACATTAAAGCACATACTGTCCTGAGTTCACCTCTACCTTACCCTGCCTTACCCTACCCTACCCCAAATTTAGATGTTTCACTTTGTCATGGTGCCAAACACATTTTTTTCCAAATAATATGACAATATGAGGACAGATATTTTATCAGAGTCACTCCCTAAATAGGGCTCTGTTAAATTATGAATCAAAAGTAATTATCTACATACATTCTAGGAGCATTTATGAGAATTAAAAGGGAGACACATGTAACAGACTGTGACCAAGGCTTCGTGGTAATTTTTTGGAATTCAGTATGCTGGGCATTTTAAGGTCTACTCACCATATTCAGCAGGATTCAAGGTCATGTTCAAGATATACTATGATCAAGAGGCTAACCTTGTAGTTGAAGTACAACAGGAAACACCACAGTGTCGTTCATCATGATCTAGTGTGAATTGATTTCTATTTATTTTAATCCATCTGCAAGTGATGTTTCAAACAATCACAGACATCAAAGATATTTATAACTGAAGACCAATTAAAATGACAAAGGTCAGGACACAGAAAGTTAGACAAATGGTGCTGAAGTAAATAAAAAATGGGAAATCTTGCAATTTGTTTACATTTGTTAATTTAGCAGATGCTTTTCCCTAAAACGCTGTACAACAAAGTAAACAAAAGTGCTTTTCGCCAACAGACGGTGAGATTCAGGTGCAGACACTGTTATATTCAACAATATTTTCTAGTTTGTCAAATATTTCTCTTGATTTTTTAGTGTTTATCATTGCTGTGGTAGTCTGGATGTGAGTTTTAAAGTTAAAAAAATATTAGAACTGAATGCCTGAAACTGAAGATACTTGTGTGAAATGCCACTGCTAACAAAGAAAAGGTGAAGATAGATAGATAGATAGATAGATAGATAGATAGATAGATAGATAGAAGTGAGTCTGGAAGAACTCTATAACTCCGAGGTCACAACTTGAATAGCGGATTAACCTTCATGCAGATACTCCTCCAATGTAACGTTTATCTACATTTTTCTCAAAACATAAATGTTGTTCCTAATAAGCTTCTGCAAAACATTTTGTTACTTTAAAGCACATTCCATCAATGCATTTTAGATAAACTACTATATACATAAATGGCATCCAAAATTCTGTATACAGTGGTATAATTTACCTGCATTAGTTAATTATCCGGTCAGTCACAGATTACACTTGCATAATTTCCGTATAGCTTTTTCAGGGCAGTCAAACCATTTGTATGTATCTGCCACATCGAACCATGAATTAATGAGCAGAAGCGAGACGCCTAATAAAGCTCGGGGACCTGGGAGAGATATCCGGAGAGGATGTGGTGATGCAGGAAGTGTGCATGTGGCTATACCATGAAACAGAGTGATCTTGGGAGACAGAGCATTGATCCAGGAGGCAGACTGCAGTCACTGAGTGCTCTGGAGCAAAGAGAGGAGGGGCAGGTGGGAGAACGGGCAGGAGGAGAGGAGGAGGTGTGGAGACTGAGAAGGGAGGGGCCTGGGCCCACACAATGAGTAGTGATTGATGGGGAATGAGGCTGGGACACGGGAAGACGGGAACGGGGGGAGATGGGACGTGCAGATGCTGTGTATAAAAGCACCGTGCAACTCGGCGTTCAGTCCTGTTGCTTCAGCTCCTGTCTTCCAGCTCCTGAAACCTGTCCCAACTCTGTAGAGAGAAGAGAGACCATGAGTCACGCCACGGTCCGAACCTCCTACCGCCGCACATTTGGGGCTGCTCCTCCCATGCCCCTGTACTCTCCTGTCTCCTCTAGGATTTCTCTTTCTGGGGGGCGCTACCTGAGCTCTGCCCCATTGGCCTCCACCCGCTCCGTTGGTTACCGGGTCCGATCCAGCGTGCCCGCCCCGCGCCTGTCCTACGAAAAGGTGGACTTTTCCCTGGCGGAGGCGATCAACCAGGAGTTCCTGACTACACGCAGCAATGAGAAGGCAGAGCTTCAGGAGCTCAATGACCGCTTTGCCAGCTTCATTGAGAAGGTGCGCTACCTGGAGCAGCAGAACGCGAGCCTGCAGTCCGAGCTGAGCCACTTCAAGGGCCAACAGGAATCAAGCAGGGCTGATGAGCTCTTCCAGCAGGAGCTCCGTGAGCTGCGCCGGCAGCTGGAGGTCATGGGCAAAGAGAGGGACCAGTTCCAGGTAGAGAGGGACAACCTGGCTGACGATCTGGCCCTCCTGAAACAGAGGTGAGTGGCATGGAGTCAGTATGGGACACAAGAGGAGTTCAGGGCAATGCCAGGCATCGATCGAGCATTTCTGTTGCGACCTTTACCGAAAGTTTGTCCCCGTAGGATCATGTTCGGGTCATGATAATTTTCCAGTGAAAAGTAAGTTAGCGTGCAGGGCATGGCAAAGTGGGAGTGCGGGGCGGGATCGCGGCTCCACCACCACCTTGCTTCAGAGCGCAGCGTGCACAGGCTGTCTGGTCCAACCTCAGGACACCCGCTGTGCCCCGCCCCAGGCAGGTCCAGCAGCAGTGGGTGGGTGTGGCCCTTTGTCCACAGATGAGTTGCTGCAGTCCCCTCTGTGTGCTTCCTGGCAGTCTAATGCGCTCATTTGCAAAGATCACATGAACAGTCAAAGAATAATGTACAAGTTTGTAAGTTTATACAGATAGCATTTCTAAAGTTCTTGCCAGTACACCAATATGAGAAATGTATGATACTCTTCAAATTGTGTAGGTTGACCTGAAAAAGATGCATCTGAGTTGACTATTTAACTTACACATTTCTTTAGATTCCTTCAGTCTCTTGAATAAGGAAATCAGTGTGATAGTATTTATGAAGCTGTATTGCTACAAACATTATACTTTCATTTAAATCAAATATTTACTGTTTCACATATTTATTTTAAAACGCATTTAATGTAAATTATGTCAACAGCATAAATAAATACACACACACACCAGCAGAACCGCTTGTCCCATACAGGGTCGCGGGGAACCGGAGCCTACCCGGTAACAAAGGGCGTAAGGCCGGGGGGGGAGGGGACACACCCAGGACGGGACGCCAGTCCGCCGCAAGGCACCCCAAGCGGGACTCAAACCCCAGACCCACCGGAGAGCAGGACCGTGGTCCAACCCACTGCGCCACCGCACCCCCCTAAATAAATAAATACCATTAATACTTAATTTTCAATCAGATGAAAATCAGGAGATAATTGCTGTTATTGATCAAATGCTGAGTGACCAGATACAAGTCAGAAAAAGTGTTATGTGCTGTTTTTACAAAATGTTTCTCCACATATTTGCTTTGAAACAATGACCTTACACTGCCTGAAAGGATGGCAGGACAAGGATGACTAAGAAGTGCACAGGGAGGGGCCTGTGATGGCGGGGCAGCAGGCGTGGCTGGGTGCAGAAAATAGCATCTAGGGAAATCAATGCGGCTCCATCCGAGACGACCCATTATGGCACTGGGTTCACTGATGCTGCTGGCGAACGTGCCAGGAAGGCCATTAGCGGAACGGGCCCAGCACTAGAGAACAGCCCCTCTCCTCCTTCTTCCATGCTAATGTACACATCCTCACCCTACCAAACAAGAGGAGACAGACAAACCAATGGAGGCAAATCATGGCATACAGACTAATATCATCTGAAACTGCCAAAATAATTGCATAAATCTAGTTAATTGCAACATATAAAGAACACTCACGGAACAATCCAGACATTTAAAAAAATTGCCGTGATCCACTAACAATGTCTTTTTCTTATAAATAGCTCTTTTATACTGCATGTTTCAAATGGTTTCTGAAAGATGTTTTTTCTTGTGACCAGATAAATCCCCAGGTTAGTTGCTGATTCAACATTAGAGTCAAAGGAAAACAAAGACAAAATTTTTCCTTAGTCCTTAATTGATGCCAAATAACAGGTCAGTGCAAATATAATGTAATGTCCATTATACCTAGACTTTTCAGCACATCCTAAAAAACAGACAATGCAATACACTTGAAATATCATTCATTAGAACTTACAAATAAGAGTAGAGAAAAAAGAACAGGATGAAACTCCATTAGTACAACTAAATTGTTTTTATGATTACAGTTAATTTGCTTTTATTTTTCTGATTCTTGCATCCTATTTGCATGTGTCTAAACAAAATGTCTAAAAGCAGTCTTAATTTCTTTTCGTGGAAGAATTAGATAAAGCTCATTTCAAAATAAGAACATGTAGAATGTAGAGAAAAAATATTCTAGACATTTCCTTTTATGGGAAAGAGCTAAAATTTTAAAAGGAGAGGAACAGCTGGGAAACAAAAGTGTCACATGGTGTACAGCACTTAATATAATCAGCAGGATGGGTTAATGTGTGGCTGACCCTCCTTTGTTGTCTCAGCTGACCCTTTTAAAGAAATAAAATGTAAATGCAGATGGGTAGATTGATCAGCTCCCCTTCACCAGCTGCTTCCTTTCGGTGGGGTTCTGGAGCTCCCAAAAGACCTGACGTCATGCTTTTTTGTTCACTACTATCCGATGGGTGTAGGTCAGTCGATTGCTGGGAATTAAAATCTTAAATCCGCTGTAGTATGATACTCGTTCCCTCAACTCGAGCCCTCGAGAACTTTACTGTGTAAATACAGACAGTGAAACATTTGCATGGCTTTGTGCCGATTGTCCTAATCCACACTGCTTCCCCTTCATCAGGCTTGATGAGGAGGCCCAGAAGAGAGCAGAAGCTGAGAACAACCTGGTCCTCTTCCGCAAGGTGAATGCAACCAAACCAGGGGGCAGTTTTGAAGTAGAATGCACCATGAACTCTAAAAAAGGGTGGTGCTCTGACTGAATGCCATGAAGATGTCAACTGTCTCATGGTGTTGAACGAGATGAGCTAAAAGATGAAAAATGTGAAATATTAATCCTTACTTATCTGTGACACTTTGTGGTTGTTCACAGTACATATAAATGAACATAAATTTATAAATGGTGATGCAGCCACTTTGCCGTTGTCACTAGCTCTGGCCACCATTGTTCTTCAGGATGTGGATGATGCCACTCTGTCTCGCCTTGAGCTCGAGAGGAAGATTGAGTCTTTGATGGATGAGATTGAGTTCCTGAAGAAGCTGCATGATGAGGTAAGCGCTGCCACCTGGTGTTCTTCTTCTGCACTATCCTCAGTACATCAGACCTCTCACCCACTGAAACATGTGTATCACAAAGCTGTAATCGAAACATCCAGCCAGACTTCCAGAAGAACCACTGCACCTCTGCAACACCGATTGTTGCCGAAGCTGCCCATCTTCAAACTTGAAGCTCCCCTTGATGCCTCTCTGTCCTCTGCTATACACATTGTCAGGAAATCCAGGATGTCCAAGTGACCGTGCAGACCCAGCAAGTGAAGATGGAGGTGGACTCTAGCAGGCCCGACCTGACCTCTGCGCTCCGAGACATCCGGGCCCAGTATGAGAGCATCGCCTCCAAGAACATGCAAGAAGCTGAGGAGTGGTACAAGTCCAAAGTAGGACACAGCAAATAGACCAACCATCAGATGCAAAAATACCAAAAAATAAATTGTGTCTACATGAATTGATAAATTTGTACTTGTTGCATGCATACCTTTGTAATATAAAAAAAACTTCAGTACATCTTACTGCATCTTTACACTTAATTTTATTAATCAAAGCAATTATATATTATAAACAATGCAGAAAGTGATGAAAATGATGAAAAGCTCAGACACATTCCTTATCATCACTGCCTGGTATCTTGTAACTGCAGTTTGCTGACCTGACTGACTCTGCAAAACGCAACAACGAGGCTCTGCGGCAGGCAAAGCAGGATTCCATGGAATCAAGGAGACAGATCCAGGCCTTGAACTGCGAGATTGATGCACTGAAGAGTACGGTAGGATCACATGCCTGCATGTATCAAACCAATATCCGAACACTTCCACATATTGGACCTGTCTCAGGATTGGAAAATCTCACTTAATCTATGTGTTTGGAATAGAATGTCCCACTAATACAATACTTTTCTTCTCCTTGTGCCCTGTGATTGTTCTCTGGTGGGGCTGCAGAACGAAGCTCTGCTGAGGCAGATGAGAGAGATGGAAGAGCAGTTTGCGGTGGAAGCTGGTGGGTACCAGGACTCTGTGGCTCGCCTGGAAGAGGAGATCCGTCACCTCAAGGATGAGATGTCCCGTCACCTCAGGGAATACCAAGACCTGCTCAATGTCAAGATGGCATTGGATATTGAGATTGCCACCTACAGGAAATTGCTGGAGGGCGAAGAGAGCCGGTGAGGAACAAGAAACTGACATTAAGCAGAGTTGTGTTGCTGTGAAAGTGTCTGGGGTCATAATATTTTAAGAAATATTCATAAACCTTGCGTTTTATAATATCACAACCCCACTTGCCAATAAATGTCTGATATTATCACATTTTCTCTTAAAGGATTGCTGTCCCTATCCTTAATATCTCTTCTATGAGTATTCGCAGTGCTGGTGAGACCATTTTGTTCCTTGTATACAGTAGACACATAGTAACAGTCCACAGTGCAGCTGGTGGTCCCTTTAACAAATGTTTATCAAAAACACAAACGCTAGCATTATGGTACCTTGACTAAGTATCACTATTACCTGCTTCAATATACATGTTTATTCCAAGTCACACAGTATATCTCTGAAACTCTTTTATCTATTCTCAGACCCTGACCGCACCCTGGACACCCGAAAAAAGACTGTCCTGATAAAAACCATTGAGACTCGTGATGGGGAGGTGAGCCTGTAAACACTAGACTACACTGACAGCTCGACAAAACACCTCTTTTATTTTGACATTGCATTCTGGTTTTTGCCCATGGTTCTTTCCTGTCTGCTGTTGGTCAGGCTCTTCTTGTGCATGAAATCTTTTATTTTGGAAAGCCAATCAGTGTATTTCTCTGAATTTTTGTTTTCCATTACGGTTGATGTGCCACACAACTGTCTTAGAACTTGAACATTTAAGTACGGTTAGTAGTTTTTTAATAGTAACAATCAGGGATTTATATTGATTGACTGTTTGATTTGATTTGATAACAGGTCGTGAAGGAGTCAAAGACAGACCGAGATTTGGATGGAGAAGACTAGAGAAACAACTTTGCTCCTGCTCTAGAGAAAAGAAAGAAAAAGAAAGTTTTTAAAACCTCCCTTTCACTTAATCTAAAGTCCTTTAACAAGGTATCATTCCATTATACTAATAAACACTACACAGTATTCTCTTTACTCAACCACAGTTATAGGTATGGAATGTTGCTTCACACTGGTAATCTTGGATGAAAATTAGACTGATGTTCTAGCTCTGAAGTCTGTATGACTTTATAGTCTATATTTTAGCCTCTTCTTGAAAAACATGGTTTACAAGGTCTGTGTGAACCAGTTACATAACATGAACTAGTTGAAATATATATGTCTGCGATATAAGAAAACACATTTCGCTACTCGTTAGAGATTCTCTTAGTAACACATATATTTGACAAACATCATTATGATTTGGTGCAGGGATATGTTCTAGCATTACCTATGAGGGGTGCTAGGTGGCACAGTAATTATGGCCATTGCCTTGCAGTCTCAAGGTTCATAGTTTGGATCTGGTTGCAGCAAGCTACTTATCATGATTTGTTTCACACAGAATTCCCATGTGTACAACTGGATAAAAAGCTGTAAGTAGCTTAGGATACAAACACTGCAAATTGCCCTGGACAAAGACATCAGTCAAACAAAGACTTATAATAATGAGTGACCAGCCAGTGAGCAAAGCATTAAAACCCCTCTGCACCTGGAAGAACTGCGAGTGTGTTGCAACACTGTCATCAACACCTTTAATGAAAGAGGTCATATAATGCGACCTATATTACAACATACCAGTAGTCTCTCTAACAACCCCTACCCCCCCTAGAAAACATGCTCTTATCATTGTGTTTTGATGGTGTGTGTTGTGTTCTTGGTGAACAGATGCAAATAAAGTCAGCAGGAGCATACACAGGTTGCTTGGTTTCATTTCTCATTCCGTTGCTGGGCAATTTCTCTACATCGCTGGTGCTGATATTAATTACGATTCTTCGGTTACAAGTACTGCATCTAAACTGATTTTAGATGCAGTCTTTTATGCAACATATCCTAATTAAATAACTGTTTAATCTAAATACTGGACATATGTGCAGGAAATTCCAAGAAACTAACTCATATTTATCAAAAATGATTATTTGAAAGCACAGAGAAATTGATTTGAGAGTTTGCATTAAATATGTTTATAGCATATTATGAGAGTTTTCTGTCATGTATAATTACACATATTATGTCACCTATAATGCTGCACGTCTCAAAAAATATATTTTTTGTGTTAAGCTATTTCTTCACTTGGTTATTCAAATATGACTTATCTATCTGACCGATCTCATCTAACATAAAAATGAATTACTGATGTCACACTAAATGATAATTAAACAATTACAGTAAATATCTTTTCATCTCTGTATTTTAATCTATAGCCTTCATACAATACAGTCTGGCTTTCAGAAAAATTTTTTGTATTAAGTCAATGTTTCATTTGCAGAATGTGCTTTAAACAGTGTCACATTACCGTATGACATTGATTTACAATTTCTCTCTCTGGACTTGTAACATGTTGTTTACATAAAATATGCAATGAAATTAACTTACACTCGTTAATGCAGTAAAAAATGATTTTTCATCGTATCCACAGAATATTACATAATTAGAGGGATAAACTCCTAAGGCAGGCTGTTGAGGAAACTTGTTCAGCCTCCTTCACAAATAGCTTAATTGCATGATCTGCTTAACTTATATATAGAGAAACAAATGCTAAAATAAACTCAGAGTAATGTAGCCATCAAAGCTGTTATCAATAGTCCCCTATATCCTCTTAAGCTTGGCTCATTACCTCTTTCCCAAAAATACCTGTCACATACGGAAGGTTTTCTTTTTTCCAGTCTCTTTTCCCAGCAAATTCACTTGGCCTAACAAACCTGTTGCAAAGATGCAGCCTCTCACCTCATCTGTCCATTCATCCAATTTCAGTAACTTGTCCTGATGGGGAGTGTGGTGCTATGGTGGTGCTGCAGGTTCAGCCAGTGCTTGATGTGTGGTGGGTCTGGGGTTTGAGTCCTGCCTGGGGTGCCTTGTGACAGACTGATGTCCCATCCTGGGTGTGTCCCTCCCCCCTTGACCTTGTGCCCTGTGCTGCTGGATGAGGCTCTGGACAGGTGGTTCCTGACAATAGATGGATGTCCTGAACAGGGTTGAGGTGAACCAGCACATACACCCTGGACAGGATTCCAGTTCAGTGCAGTGTGCTTTGTGTTCATCTTTGATTTAAAGTACCATACTCAGGTTAATGAAAGTATTTTCTGAATATTGATTCTGCTCGGGGGTGTGGTGGCGCAGTGGGTTGGACCACACACCTGCTCTCAGGTGAGTCTGGGGTTCAAGTCCTGCTTGGGGTGCCTTGCAACAGGCTGGTGTCCTGTTCTGGGTGTGTCCCCTACGCCCTGTGTTACTGGGTAGGCTCTGGTTCCCTGTGACCTTGTATGGGACAAGTGGTTCTGAAAATGTGTGTGTGTGTGTGATTCTGCTCAATTTAGGCAATTTTACGGTTGATGTTCTGTTATCTCATTTATTTTTCTCTGTTTATGTCCAATAATGTTGAGGCGATAACTAAACTGTTTCTTATTCTCATGATTTATAATACATTTTATTTTTTTACTGAATCTTAAGTTCATAGAGAAATTATTAATAGCATTTTTGACCTAATGTCAAACAAGCTAACAGAGAGACTTAGCATATTGTAAACTCTAAATTACTGTCCAGCAAAGTGTATACAATTATTATTATTATTATTTCAGATTCCTGGAATTTCATTTAGCCTCTTTCTGCAAGCAGTCACGTTGCTGTCTGTAACTGACGTTTGCAACGTACGTTTCCGCGTAACACAGACGCTCCACGAGGCCTTGTGAATACGCAGGACACGCAGGCCCAGAATGTGACTATAGGAGAAACCACTGGGCCAGAGAGGAAGGGGGGACGATAACCTTAATAATTTGCTTATTTCAGGAATGATACTGCAAATATTGATACTCATTAATTTATTTGCATTTTTCTGCCTGTACATTTTACGAATTTATCACTGTAAGTTTTTTGTAACGTGTGCAGTCAGTTGTTAATATCATTAAGACATATGTCCCCCTGCAAATTGTGTGTATCTGCGGTCCAAAAATATAACATTTTACACTGTCCGGTCAGCTGAAGACAGTAAAATCAGTGACCAGTAGTGACGTCGAACGATAGTCACACAAGAATAGAAGGGGGGTCTTGAAAATTGGTGCTTTCTCTTGCATTTAACAGGTATGTGTTGATCACAAATATTTTTAAAGTAAAATATTTTAAATTACGTTGCAATTTGGTGAGCACATGCATGCTGCACCTCTTCTTGCCACGTTCTCTGTCAGTTCTGGAAATACAAATATAGTTATTACCGGATTTGTTATTCATTTGTTTTATTTGTTACTGGTTTAAAAAAAAAGTCATGTGACGATTCCGTATGAAAATTCATGGAGAAAGTCACATTTCCCACTTAGAATTACTCAGTCAGTACTGATTATTATGAAACTATAGTATAGTACACATTTCGAAGTATTTTGCATATTTAAAATGTTTCAGTTTAAGTTTTACTTATTATTACGAGAGATCATCTTTATTTTGTGTAGTTTTAAAGAAGTATTCGATAAAAATTAAGTGACAGCGATTTTATGTTTTAATTTTAGGTATAGGTTAAAGTGAAATGCTTTATTAACCCTAAGCAATATATATATAATTCAAATAATCCCCATGTGAGAAGAATTTTGTATGATAGCTAAGCATAGTGGTTGGCGCTGATCTGATACCTTAGACTAGTCCCAAATTGCAGGATTGAAATCCTCCAGCTCTGGACAAGGTACTTATCCTAAATTGCTGCACTAAAATTACCCAGCTGTATAATGGGTAAATAATTGTAAGTAGCTTAAGCCTTAACATTGCAAGATGCTGAAGGTCAGCTAAATTAATCATTAATAACCAATTAGCCCGCGTTGTTTTCGCAAGAAAAATGCAAATACATTTTCCTTGCAACAATAGCTGTAAAACTTCATCAGGCACCTCAACGATCATCCTTATTCTAGTTTTACGAAGTTGCAATCCATTGAGATTTTTATGTCATGCAGCGGGAACGGTGTCAGGCTCTCTTTAATATGTTAGAGGGGTGACGTCACAGCGGTCCTTTGCGACTTCCGGTACAGTTTGGGCGGGAGATGCGCGCAACTCCGTACCAAATGGGAGCGGAGGTAGTGCGAGAAGCTAACATTGTTAGCATTATTGAGCGGTGCTTTCTCTCGAATATGCTGTAATGTCCTGTGATTTGCGGGCAGTGTTTTTAAATGCATAGTCTGGTAAGTTAAGAAAAGGGCTTTTTTTATTAATACTAGTTTGTTTATAACTGAATAAAAATGTTTATGATCCATTCTGGCTCAAGTTGAGGTGGTCGTGGGACTTGAATGTAATTAGACAAAACTCGTGGGTGATAAACATAAGCCTTAGAGAGTTAAAGGTTATTAATGACCCCAAAATTTCCGGTGAAACAGAAGTTGCGCAGCTTTTCGTTTCGAACTCTGCAAATTGGAAAATTGATGGCAGTCACTCGTCAGTGTGAGTTCAGCATTTCACCTAAAAAAAAAAAAAAACACAGTGATTATGAAGTTTTATGAGTATTTCAGAATTGAGTACAGTCAATTCTCTCGTAGTATTTAGTAAACACATATATAGGCTTTTTTGTACGATACTTCAGAAAAATATTGCTAAAATGAATTGAATGTAAATGTAAAATATGTGAATAATAATCTTGTCAAGAATTGTGGTTATAACTTATAGGAATTGTTGTAACCGTTGAGCGTATGTCACCTGTGCGCATTCGGACAGGTAGGAGAGACCATCCTGTCATCAGCAGGGACCTGCTTTTGGTGCCACTGATCATAATGATCAGGCTTCTATTTCTCACTGGCGCTCAGAGAGTTAAGCTTTTCTCCATGCCTTGTCCTCTTGAGGAAAGTAGGTTAGGCACAAGGCATTGTGGGTAAGTATTACAGTTGCATAACCACAGATCGTAAGAATTGCATTATTCCTTACACATCTGTGCTTTACCTTCTGCTATTTGTGAGAGGAAGGCGAAAGCTGTAAAAGAGTCGTGGATGTTGAACACGCCTATGATTCTGCACTGTAAGCAAGTGCCGAAGTGGAGCTTTTTGAGTAAGTAGAGAGGTGTGGAGGAGCTCTTCCTGGACCGGCACTATTCACGATGGTGCACGTCAGGATTGCTGTCGTCTGTTCTTGGCACTTTCATTCTCCGTATGTGCAATGCACAGACTGCCATTGAAAATTTTCCACTTGATGTAAAGCACACTTTCTCTTTTTTTCTTATTTGATTCTGCTTAGCTCTACAGTTTGACTCTCCTTGTTTTCTTCTTCTCCCTCATATTTTTTAATGAAAGTGGTAAGATGTGTTGCTGTTGTATACATTTTCTGACGCAGATAGTTTTAACCACTGCTACCACAGTTTTTGGAGGAGCTGTGAGACACCTGTGCGTTATGGCAGCCTTGCTTGCCGTGAGCGGGAGGGGAGAATTTGTTCACATACAGCAAGGTTTTTGTTGGCTCTCCCAAAAGTTAAACTTTGGAATGTTACAATACACAAACACAATTTTGATCTGAGATGCCTAAATAATTGTGTCGTTCTGCATATCCATTGGTTTCTCACGTGTGAGAAGAGCTGCTGAAATGCATTTAAATGTGTTTTTTAGTAAGTGACTGTAGTAGCTTTTGTGGTGTCTTCAGTTTCGTTTTTAGGTGTGCTAGAAACTGGGCAAATAAACCTTTCTAGAGTCCTGACTGCACTCTAAATATAAGGATATGGCATAGGCACAGCTCTTTGCACCTCATAGCAGCCTTGTGCTGAATGTCTTTAACTAGTCCCGATGGTAATTTCGCTGTAATAAAATGTTGCTGAGTTATTCATTGCAACTGATATAAAGGTATCTCCATTATACAAAACTAATTCCTGAAAACAGTCCATATACCAAGAGTCTATAAAGCAGGAGGTCCTTGACTTTATGGACATGACCAAATGTTTCCACAAATACCCTCCGAACACTTAAAACAGTATCAACAAGTAGTAATCAAAACATTAGGATGATAATTTATTAAACATCAGAAGGAAATGAACAAATACTAAATGAGGGCTGAAATGTAATTTTTTTTTTTTTTTACTTAACTACTGTACAATAAGTATGCAAACATAGATGAAAGATGCATACAGTTCATTTATTCATTTAGCAGATGTTTTCTTCAAAGTGATGTACATCTCAGAGAACAAGACAGAGTGCATTACATTAGCATAAAGAAAGATTTTGATGGAGACATGATTTTTCAATACAGTCAGTTTGTCACCTACCACAGCATAAACCAGTATACATTATACAAGTAGCTGTATATATTTCAATTATTAACCATAACAAACATGTGCACGTTTATTGAGCACTTAAGAGACTGGGGAGAAGTGAGTCAGAAAGAGGTGACTTTTGAGACCCCTCTTTAATGTAGATGTAAGTGGACAAAAAAGATAAAAGGAAAGTATTTCTCAAAACTTTAATGAAATAACTTGAAAAAACAATGCAAAATTAAGAAGAGATTATCATGTTGAAAAGTCTCATCACTTCATAACTTTTGTGGGGGAGAAATATTAAAGGAATATTAAATCAATCTTTATGTCAGGCATTTTTTCATATTTTCCAAACTCTTTCTTCACGAGTAAAAGAACACATATGACAAATAACTCTAGCTTTACATTCTGAAAATCAGATTTTGGTTTGCATACCTTGATAAGGAGTGGTGGCATTTAGCAAAATGTATGCATACCTGTTAACAGGCACTTCTTCCTTGCAGGTTTGAGCAGCTTTTTGAACTGGTGTCTTTGGACCTCAGCTCAGCTGTGGAGAATCAGGTAACTCCTCCACATTTCTCCTTGTTTGACCATATCCTAAGAAGAATCGCAACTTACATCGTGTGTTTGCTGCTCTCTCCATTAGGTTAAGGTACCCTTTTCTTCCTCTGGTTGGACAGTGATATATGGACTTGTACATGATGAACTGTGAACTGTTGGCAACATGCAGTGCCCTTGGGTACTTGGAGGGGAACAACTACCACCGTGAGCCTGACTGTTTGGGTGAGTGTGGATGGGTTGTGGTGCACAAGACAGTCTTATGCCATAACTCCATATTCCTGGTCCGTGTGCTGGTTTTTGAGCATTTTTAACATCTCTATTAAGGTAAAACCCCTGTTAGGGAAGTGATTAGTGCATTCAAGCTCTGACATGTTTAGGTGTAATTAAAAACTTGCATGTGCTACAGCCCTCCAAGGCACACATGTCATCCTATTACCGTCCTGCAAAAAAAAATGCGATATGCCACCTTCTGTTCCAAAAGTTGCACTGTTTTGGTTACTGTTTTACTTTCTGGTTATGTATTAGATAACATTTATGCCTCCCACACAGAAAGCGTGAAGGACTTGATCCGCTACCTGCGCCACGAGGATGACACGCGAGACATCCGGCAGCAGCTGGGTGCTGGGCAGATACTGCAGAATGACCTGCTGCCCATCATCACCCAGTACAATCAGGATAAGCCTCTGTTTGATGCCTGCATCAGGTGCGTTTGACATAGTAGCACACGTTTTCATATGAAGGGAGTTTGAACGTAACTATGGGCTCCCTTATGAAGCTATCTCATTTTTAGTTTCTGCATATGTGGGGTAGCAGGTGGCACTTTCCTTAGAGTTGTCAGCTTGTACTGAAAGGACCCAGCTTTGAATTCCCGCTCTAGCTGTAGTACTCAAACATGGTACTTACTCTAAATTGCTCCAGTAAATAAAAACCTACTGTATAAATGGGTAAGTCGTTATAAGCAGCTTAGTGTACAAATTTACCATTTTGGATCGAAGTGTCAGCTAAATTAACAGATCTAAATGTATGATCTTTGTCCTCTGGCAGGCTCATGGTCAACCTTACCCAGCCTGCACTACTCTGCTTCGGGAAGGTACCAGAGGACCCTGCCTTCAGACACCATTTCCTGCAAGTAGTGTCTTACCTGCAGGCATACAAGGAGGTGTGCATCAGTTGTCTATCAACAGCCTAGTTTTCACAAAACACTTTGGTTTGAAACAGTGAAACAGGGAATGTGTCTGTTTTGCTCCCTCCCTCAGGCTTTTGCCAATGAGAAGGTGTTTGGAGTGCTGAGCGAAACATTATACAACCTTCTCCAGCTGGTGAGTGTGCCACACCACAAATAATGTTACATTCACTGCTTTGCAGTGTTCTGATTATGGTAGAGAACAGAGTTGGATTTGGTTGTATTATTGTAATTATATACTGTAATAATCTCTCTATATGTGGGGAATGTGATCAGTGCCATATGTTTTATTCTCCCCCCCCCCCCCCCCACATTAGGACTGGGAGCAGAGGCAGGAGGAAGACAATTTGCTAATAGAGAGGATGCTGCTGCTAGTCAGAAATGTTCTTCACGTCCCTGCAGATCCCTATGAAGAGAAGGTCTTGATACATAGCTTTAAGTACCACTAATTTTCTTTGTTTTGTTTGTCTCTTTGTCAAAGATTAATTTAGTGGAAATTAGTAATTTCACTGTTTCTTGGTTATTTTTCTTGTAATAGTTTAACTTGTGATTAATCTAAGTGTCTCTCTTCCTTGTTCCTTCCAGAATGTGGATGATGATGCTAGTGTCCATGACAGGCTACTGTGGGCCATCCACATGAGTGGGATGGATGACTTGCTGAAGTTCTTGGCCAGTGCTCCAAGTGAGCAGCAGTGGAGCATGCATGTGCTGGAGATCATCTCTCTCATGTTCCGTGAGCAGGTCAGACTGCTGCCATTCTTCTTCCGGTCACCAGCCAGTACAGACTCCTTTAGACGGTCTTCAGACTTTTTTCTGTTTCAGAAAAACAATGTATTTATTGTATCCATTGACAGTAATGAGGATTGATTGACACCACTTTTGTAGCTATAATAAACATTTTTATTTGTGAAGGCCTTGCTCCATTGTAAATGGTTCCTCTGGTAAACATGTTCCATTCTCTAATAACCTTTGTTTTACTCTCTGTAAAATCAGTATCAGTCAAACAGTCTTACATTTTAATGTTTGTGCCGTAAGTTCATGGTTCTAAATGACATTTATTTATCCCTGTTGCCCCATAGACGCCAGAGCTGTTGGTCAGTGCAGGTCAGGCACGTTCTGCACAGGAGAAGCAGAAGGACATCCAGGAGTTGGAAGCTTTACGACAAAAAGAACAGGCTGAGAGGAGAACCCGCACGCTGCAGAGGGGCGCAAGGTGCATGGGCTGTCTGTGTTTGCACACCCTGACAGTATGACTCTGCCTCTGTACTCACTTTGGCTGCCATTTGTTATTTCAGTATTGAATCTGATTTGCATGTCTTAAAATTATTATAAGTTCAGATATTCAATGCAGTTGAAAAAGTATAATAACTTCTCATCCAGAAAGTAATTACAAGCTTTGTGCAGCCTGTTACGCTGGGAGTAGTAAGTGACTCAAAAGGATTAATTAAGACAATTCTAACATAGTTCCCCTTACTCGGGAAACTAGGGTAGAGGTAAGGTGATTCTGTAATTCAGATCCTTTGATACAGCCTGAGCATTATAAGAATAAGAAGATAAAGAGTGTCAGTACTCTATTGTTGATACTCTTTAGCACATTGTTATTACATGGGGTCAGCTGTGTCATTTGATCTTGGAATATTGTGATAGTTTATTTCCTGATGAACGAAAAATGATCACTTGCTTCTCATCTTTGTTTTTGCAAGGCATTCTCGCTTTGGGGGCTCCTACGTGGTGAAGGGGCTGAAATCAATTGGGGACAAGGATGTAATTTATCACAGAGGTCTTCACAATGTGAGTCAATGAAAGACTAGAATGAATGACTGTATATATCAAAACAAAAACTCTTTTGTTTACATCAACCCTTAGTACAAACAGCATCTGAAAAACTAAAACAGGTTTAAATCTGAAATGTGTTATTTAAAACTTCCTTGCTGATCAAAACTTGGTGTAAGTTTCTAAAGAAGCTACTTATATTTGCATGTATTCATTTAGCTGACACTTTTTCCCAAAGCAACTTAAAATCTTAAAGTTTCAATTATTTACCCATTTATACAGCTGGGCAAACATTTACTGGAGTAATTTAGGCTAAGTACCTTGCTTTAGGGTACTACAGCCAACAGTGGGGGTCGAACCTGCGAGCTTTGGATCCAAAGGCAGCAGCTCTAACCACTACACTTCCAAAACTGAGATTTTAGATTAGTATACAGTAGATTTTTAATATATTTTGATTGTTTCTTTATTTCTTATTTTATTGTATATTGTGGTGTGTATTGTTTTATGTGAGTCCAATGTTGTGCACTGGCCGTGTCATGGTTGTCCAAGACAAATTTCCCAGAAATGGGGCAATAAAGTATATACTATTCTGCTCTATTCTATTACGCTACCAGCTGTTCCCTTGAAAACAAAACATTGGAAAAGCTATTATTCTGGCAGGAATTTCTAGAGGAGTGTATTTTCTTGTCATGATTTTTGCATTTATTTTATTCTTAAATGAGTTTGACAGTGTTGTGGCTCATTATTAATATTTTTCCACTAACATAAATTTGACAAAGAGCTTACTTGTATTCCTCTTCCTTGTTCTGCAGTTTAAGAGCTACACACATGATCTAGGCAAGGAGTTAAGGCGAGTACCGAAGCGGCAGCAGATAGCAAAGGACCCAGAAGGCAAGCGTCGGTCTGCTCTCAGTGTGCGCCTCTTCCTGCGGGAGTTCTGCATTGACTTCCTGGAGAACTGTTATAATCGCCTCATGTACCTGGTGAAGGTGGGTGGTCTCAAGTCTTGGGAGATTGCAAATGCGTATGAGGAGCATACTAGGATTATTATTATTCAGTGTGGAAAATGGTTTTTTGTGCAAGTACATCCACTTGCAGCCTGGGCTCAGTGTCAAGAGGTTGTAGTTTATCACTGGTACTATGTAGCTAAGGTAGGAAATTTTGAGCTGTGCCAATTCTCTCTGTACACAGGAGGGCCTTATCAGGGAGCAAACGCAGCAGCACGACGAAACCTACTACCTTTGGGCCTTAACCTTCTTCATGGCCTTTAATCGAGGGCACAACTTTCGACCTGATCTCGTCTCTGAGACATTGTCCATCCGTGCCTTCCACTTCATTGAGCGCAACATCACAAACTACTACGAGATGATGCTGACAGATCGAAAGGAAGCCACATCCTGGTCCCGGAGGTCTGATGGAATTCTGGGCTTCAGATAGTGACAGGCTGTGTGGAGACCACTGAACTAGTGAAGATGGCTAATGTCCTCAGAATGTGTTCAGCAGATAACTGCTACAGCTACTGGCAAAAATTCAGCTTTTAATGCATTGTTAAATCTGTCTGCAAAAACTTTATGGTCATCTCTGCCTAGCACTGCTCTTAGTAATTTTTCTCTGCCCTCTCCTACTATTTCTGCTTCTAGGATGCACCTGGCCCTTAAGGCTTATCAGGAACTGTTGCTAACAGTGAATGAGATGGATCGCTCACAAGAAGAGAATTTCCGCCAGAGTGCCAGTGTCATCAAAAGTGAGGGCCCGCTTTTTGTCTCCAGTTTATTTTTGTCTGGCTATCTTGCTCACTGTGAAATGTTCTGACCAACATCTCCCTTCTGACTTGCCCTGCAGGCAACATATTCTACCTGATGGAATTTCGTGAGATTTTTTTAACGCTGCTACGTAAGTTTGACGAGACGAAGCAGCCTCGATCCTTTTTGAAAGATCTGATAGAATCGACTCACTTGTTTCTGCGTATGCTTGAGCGCTTCTGCAAAGGCCGCAACAACCTTGTTGTTCAGGTGAGTAAGGGCAAGCTGACTACTTCAGAGTGAGGAAAGTCAATCCACATACTCTTTGTGTAGTTCAAAACTGGATCATCAAATAAAGAAAGCCACTGGACTCGTTCATCCCTGCAGAAGAAGACAAAGCGCCGGAGAAAGGTTCAGAAGAAGCAGCAGCAAGTGGAGAGCACCCCTGAGATGCTAGAGGAGACCTGGCAGCTGGTGTCAGAGGAATTGCGGGCAGCAGGTTTTCAGGTCCTTGTCCCAATACATTCAGAGCATCCCCTGACCTAATGAAATGTAGTTATCTGTAAATGTATTTTTAGAAATGTATTTCTTTTAACTCTCGTCTGTAATGTGATGCCTTCCCTGGGTTGTGAATGCAGTTGTCAGAGTCGCTGACCGAAGGTACTGTGCCATTTGATGCTGCCTCAGAAACACCAATGGAGGAGCAGCGAACTGAGGCCATCGTGCGCATTCAAGACACACTGCTGGCTCGCCAGGGCCCCGAGGCTCTGAGTCTGCTTCGTGCCGCCAGGTCAGCTGAACAGTGTCCCTTATGTCTCCACATAGTGTTTCATCCACCTGTATCCACGTTTACAGTAGAGATGTTAGTTTTCAGTGCCAAATATCAATTTGTACACTTTCTTCCTGCTCCTACTCATCCCTTGCTTACTGTTTTGTAAGAAAAGAAGCTCTGAGACCGCCCATGTAAAGACAGTTGCTTTTTGAAGTCTGTGAGCTTCTTTCTCATTTTTTTCTGGCTGTCTCCCTCCCAGGGAGGTCTGGCCAGAGGGCAATGCATTTGGGTCAGCAGATGTGGAACCAGAGGAGGAGCTGCAGCTGCTGAGACAAATCCTGTTTGCCAACTTGCCTAGTAAGGAGGACTATGCCTGTTACTTTAAGAATTCTGTGATCAGTCCTAGTGCTGTCAGCCCTGTCTGTATGTTGGTTATGCTTTCATCTAAATTGTCGAGCTGTTCATTCAAAAAATCAAACCGATGAAGTTATGTAAAGCTGAATGATTTCTTAGTTTTTTTTTTCTAGAAAACTTGCCAGTCCTTTTTGCTAATACAAGCTTCTATTTGATTAGTTGTGAAGCTTAAAACAGAATAAATTAGAACTGGGCTTTAAGTCAGTATAATGACTGATTAAAGCTATTAATATTTTTTTAATTTTATGACGCTGAAATAAATATGAGCATATTTATGTATCCTTCCGCTCTCACAGGTGTTACATGGTTAATGCATGTCTTAGACTGCAGTTTACTACTTTTAAAATTATTTGAATCATTCTCAGTGAACAGCTCTATCAAGGGACAAGGTAAACTTGAATCCCAGCATGCATTGTGAGGTGTCAGGATTAGGAGTAGTCAGTTTTCTGTTGGAGTTTGTTTCCTGAAGAATGTTTAGTCAGTAATAATAATAATAATACATATTATTACTTATTTTAATCTCTTCTAGGATTATAATAATACTTCTTATTATAACCTCTTTTAGGATTCAACAGTGCTTGAAACACAATTAGAAAATTAAAAAAGTAAAAGAACATACTGTATGTGGAAAAATGAACATGAAATGTAAAAAGAATGAGTTCAAGTAACATACAGGCCTACAATAATATACAGCAAGTATCACCTTGAAGTAAGATAAACTACTGTAACTCATGTAATTTATGTAGCTCCTGTAGTAAGATAATTGGCCTTGATGTTATTGAGATTTTTGTTTTATATTAGAACAGTGGGGGAATATACTTTCATTTCTCATCCATTAGTAGCCTTTCCTTCTTGCTTTTTTTTTTGATTGGGAGCGCAGTAAATTCAAGCTCACGCAGGTAAGATGTAGAAAATTGCATGAGAATTACCAGAGCTTTTTGTGAAACTTGAAGATATTAATTCTTAATGTGTATCCAGAATTTAAAGAGACACTTAAATTTGAAGTTCAGATTGCGATCATTATGTATTTCCATTAATTCCACTGATAATTCTGTGAGATTGATCTGGGACTGGGTTGGCACTGATGTAGTAAATGGGTCTCACAACCACACAGTTTTTAATACATACACTGGGAATATAATATTGAATTTTCACTTCCAGTACTTCGGGGTGCTCAAAAAATCAGTGGCCTGATATCCTTATTCTTTCTTGTCGCAACACATGGGATTATGTTTATGTTGCCTTCCTTCACTCTTAATAACCCACATTCTATTACTCTAATTCAGAGTCATCTCAGAGTACTTGTCAAACGTGATTTAAGCGGCCTACTTTTTATGTAGTTCCCCATTATCACATCTTTTCATAGCATAGTCTTCAACTCAGTGCCAGTTATCAGTAACTTTATGATGGAGAAAGCAATGCGTCATTATGACAAGTTTTCTTTCTTCACTAATGATACAAATCTTTAATTGAGCCAGCCATTGTAGGTGTATCGTCTGTACAAGTTCCCACACAGGATCTCCAGGACAAACTAGTGACTTTTTTTTTTTTCTCTTACAAGCCTGCTGCTACACACAGCACTGATGTTACATAAACATTGTAATCACATCATTAGTCATGTAAATGAAAATTCAAAGTACTTTGAAAATTGGTCAGTTTGTCCAAATATGACTGTATACCGTTTGTGTGTTTGTGTGTATGTCCTTGAGAAGAGTGTGTCTCGCCTGATTTCTTCATAAATAGGATCTGCTGAATCTGCTGTGGAGGATGAGGAGGGTGGAGCAGAGATTGAAGAAGAGGAGGAGCTTGAGACTGTTCGTGTGTCAGAGAAAGAGTTCAGCTTCTTGGACTATGTCAAGAGGTGAGAGACATCTTTAAAACAAACCTAACCATCCCTTTTAACATGGTTTCTAATGATTGATTAAGATCAGAGGGCATGTCCCTCAACCAGTGGGTTTATAAAGTTTGACGGCATACCAAATTGTTTTACAAAGCCAAAAGTTAAATTATTTGCAGTGTGTATAATTTAACTCTATTTAAGGACATTTGCACTCAGCACTGCTCAATATCATACAGGTTTGCGAACCCAAATATCATGCGACCCTATCTACTGCTGCTGAGATCTTACTCCCAAAACACACCTCACACCAACCACTGCATCACTCGCATGTTGCACCGGGTTGCTGTCGACCTCAGGATGGATGCCCTGCTCTTCCAGCTCTCAGTTTTTCGCCTCTTTAACAAGATTCTGGGAGATCCAGCTGCTTCTGCTTACAAGGTATATAGTTCCTTATGACCAGAGAGTTATTGCACTTTGCACAACTTAATATGTAGACATAGTTTTTGAAAAGTTTTTCTAAGAGTCAGCATAATGTCTATGTTGTCAGCTCATTTTATGCCTTATGAATTGATACCGCTAACCAGGAAGTTAATGTAAAAATGCAACAATTCTCGGATGGTTGCTGAATTTATTTAGACAACCATCTGGCAATAAGGGGTACTATGGTAACACACACAGTTCATTCCACCTCCATGTGCTTGCTCACCGACAGGAATTGGTGACCTTCATCAAGTATTTGCTGAACCGCTTCTTTACACTGGCGACACACAACAACAAGGCATTTGTGGAGCTGCTCTTCTGGAAGAATGTTGGAACTGTGCATGAAATGACTGAGGGCTACAGGAAGCCTGGAGAGGATGATGGGTAACGACTCACTTACATGTATACACTCTGATTTTAGTTTTATTTTATGGTGTTACTGGTTTATGCCTTAGGAACTTGCAATGTTGTTTGATTAAGTTTAGCAATTCATTAACACTATCCCGCACCAGACCAGAGTCAAACAAACGAGCAAAGTGGACATCTGAAGAGGAGGAGGAGCTGCGGAGGCTGTACGAAGAGCATCGTGATTCAGGAGGTGAGCCTAGCTAGGGATCAAATCACATACAGCACAGAGCTGTTTAAATGTAACAGCTGTAAATCTCGCATTGTTAAAAACAAGGTAGGATCGCATTGCGTTATGTTTCTGACTTAACATGCTGCATTGTTAATTGATAATATGTAAAACTTCATGGTAGCCAAAAAAAAGTGCTCTGTGACCTTTGTATAAATACACTGTTTTTATAATCATATGGAAAAATAGCTTTTTTCCATTTGCCTAACAAGATACATTCCTGGTGCTGGGGGTGTCCCATATCATGTACCTTATGTTCAAGACCCTTTCAGCACACAGCCTAACAATTCTTAATGTGAGGTGTGTGTTTATAACATATCAAACAATAATGTAATTAATAAAACAGTGTATTCAGAGTCTTATTAAATCTGTTTGCAAAATACATGTGGTTGAAGTACCTTCATCCGCAAATCTTCAATTTATCGCAATTTTCGTATACGTGTGCTTTAGATTATATATATTTCAGTGGGTTTGTCAGTATTTCATCTCCTGCCTACATGGAAACTTCCAGTTTTAAAAGGACAGCACTCTCGTTTATTCTGCTTCCCTTATACTGTTTGTGTTTCTTTCCATTACATGGTTTTAAAATGTCACTTTACTCTTCCTCTCTCAAAGTACCAGACATCGTGGAAACATTGTTACCACTGCTGTCAAACAATTCTCGCACTCGCCGGCAAGTTGTCGCTCAAATGGTGCACATGGGCTTGGTGGACAGTTTCAAGGACTTGAAGAAAGTGAGGTCAGACATCCCTTCTATTGTAAACAAATTTCACAGGCCTGACATGATAATAAATACTGCATTATCATTAAACTGATATGTGAGATACTAAACTCTGATATTTTGTCAGAAAGTCATAACTATACAGTGACTTGATTTTTAAATTTCCCATCCAACTGTTTCTTGTTGCTCTCCTACCTGTCTAGGAGGGGCACTGGCATTGTCCTCTGGACAGAGGAGCAGGAGCTTGAGCTGCAAACACTATTTGAGGAGTACAGGAACTCTGATGGTATGTAACAGGCTTCTGAGTCTCCAGACCAGATCTGCCTGTTCTCCAGTTCTGGAATACCAGAACTTTTGACATTACTGAAATGGTCAAAACCATTTTTTTTTATTATTTATTTATTTATTTAGATATAATCCTGCAGGTAGTACTCAAGTGAGGCTATCTTGAAGAATATATGCAATAAAATCATTGTTTTCTATGTTGGTATTATTGAATTGATATTTTTTCATACAGTTCAAGGAAATCTGAATGAGGTACAATGAAGCTTTAAGAAGTTTATCACAGTTCTGCAGGATCTCATTGGATCTTACCCATCACAGAGAGCTGCACACATTTCTTTGCTGTCTTTTATACTTCCCAGAACTCAGTCTGCTCATATTAGATACAAAGACCTTTCAAGGTCATCCAGTGTACTAGTAGCAGACGTACTGTCTTTCAGGAACTTCTACAGCAGGCTGCACCACAGGCATGTATAAAAGATCATAGTTTGCATAATGCAAATTGTGTGTATGTTTTTTGCATTTAGTGTTCTGAACTTCTGTATTACAGTATAACATGGCTAGCCAAAGTGAGTGCAGAAAAACACTCTGGTGACAACAGTTGGTGGAAATAGCAAAAGAAAACCTATTATGCTGAAACAAAAGTTGGATGTTATAAAAGTGTTTTTTGTTTCTTTCAGAATAGTCAGAAACTGTATATTCTTTCATGATCTTCATATGCTTTATCATTTTTTTTTTACACTAAATTGGTTTTGGTTGGTTCTTATTTCATTTAGGGTTGCCATCTGTTTTTAGTAAGTTATGATTACTGTATTTTATGTGCCCTGCAGCAACCATGTTTTTATCCATTAAGCAAATTAGCCTAATGCAATATTTCATAGGATCATAATTATTGCGTTTTATATACATATAGAATTGATTGTACTTGAAGCCAATGCTTATAATGTTGGTGTTGCTTCAGATGTGCTGGGGAACATCCTGAAGAAGCTGACGGCACGGCGCTCACGATCTCGGGTCATAGACAAACTGTTGAGCCTGGGGCTGGTGTCCGACAGGAGGGAGCTGTATAAGAAGCGGCGCCGGAAAGCTGGCGGCAAAAGCAGTGGCATGGTGAGGTCTGAGGCTGAGGAGCACTGTTAGTTGGTGTGACTATGCAGCTCATATAAGCCATATATGATGTGGTCTACAGCAGTTTTTTCCATTTCACAAGAAATACTTCTTCTTGCATTTCAGAATGGCACACAGAAATATCCCAAGCCTTATTTATATCTAAAACCATTGTGTGCTTTCATGGTGCACTAGGACCAGCCATTTATTTTCTGCCACCTCATTATTTATAGACAGAAGAGGAGTTTTTCTCTGACCTAACTGATGGGCAGCGAGAGGAGCCCTCTGATGAAGATGACATTGATGAAGAAGGAAGAGAGCAGTTCTCAGGAGAGAGTGATGGTGAAGAGGAGGAGGATGATGGAGGATCATCCCAAAGTCTGCAGAAGAGGATGAGAGAAAGCAGGAGTGGTAGAAACATCAATGTGGGACCTGTGGTACATGCTCTTAGACAAGAAGGTGAGGGTAACTGCTGTCACTTGTATCTTCCTTCCTTGCATCCACTGAAAAATTGAGGCTGAACAAGAATCTCAAAGTATAATTTGTCTTTGCATACAGGGATGTCGGGACCTATCTTGTGGCTCCAGAATTGCCTGAATAGAACTGCAGACAATAAGGAAGAAGAAGGTGAGGACTTCTCTAGGCTATTCTATATAGAGCTAGTATTCATATTGAGCGTTATCATAATTCCTATAATGAATGTCATAGTCATCTGTCTTGTTGTTGATGAATGCTTCCATTCTTTCTGAGTCCAGGTATTGCCCAGGCTGTGCCACTTGTTCCGCTGACTGAGGAGAATGAGAACGCCATGGAGGACAAGGGTTTCCAGAGGTTGTTGCGAAAACTTGGAATCCGAGCCCCCGCTGATGAGCAGGTGGGATATAATACTGAATATTTCCAGTTGGTTAATCAGAGGTAGAGTAAGTTATTTGACTGCAGAGGCTAAAAAGCTTTTGAATTAACCATTTAATTTTTATTTTATACATTAAACCCATATGTATGAACCTTTACATTTTTAAATATGTAATCAAAATATTTAGGATTTAACAAAGGAAAAATTACATTTGAGTTTTTAAAATTCACTGTAGGGCAAAACTTCTGTATCATTGTAGTATGTTTATGATGGCATCCCTTCACACCGTTTCATCTATGAGTTATATGAAACTGATTATTTGTATTAATAGAACAGATGGTTTTTCCAGATTTATGTTCACTCTAAAATTTGTGTGGCATCTCTGTAGCTTTGTTTCACCTGTGCGCTGAAACCACGTGTGTGATATAAGTTATGGCTGTATTATTGACAGGAGTCCTTCTGGAGAATTCCAGCAAAACTGAGCCCATCCCAGCTACGGGCAGCTGCTTCCTCCCTGTCAATCAGTGACGAGATTCCGGTAGAGGAGAGCGGGTATGTGGGGAGGAGTTCTGCTGAGGACCAGAGAGAAGAGGCAGAGAGCCATGAACAGAGAGCCCAGGCTCTCCGAGCACTGCTTCTAGCTCGCAAGTGGAAAGGCGCAGTGGCTGGATCCCATGGTGAGCAAAGCGTGTTTGCATATACAATTGCAAATAGCGCATGCCAAGAGTCCGTCCTCGTCCTGACGCGCATCCGTTTTCCACTGGCATCATTTGTGTTATGCTTCCCTTTCCAGAAAAGCATTACTCAATCAAAGAGCCCGAGTTAGACTCTGACCCTGGAGCCCCAAGGTGAGCCAACAGATGTACTGTCAGTGACTTGTTGGTGTTGAAGAAAAGAAATCTGAATGTGAACAATGGTCAGGGGTTTCCATCACTGCCAACTGTACAAGCAATAGGCTTTCTGCACCATGACACAGAAAGACTAAAGTGGTTTTTTGGGTGCTATAGACATTATCATAAAAGTAATTTTTAAATGTATTCCTTATTCGGGTAGTAAGGTACACACCATGTATTAATAAAGTGTGATTGCACAGTCTTGGTGTTCAAGGGCTTAAAGTTATCCTTATTTTGCTCTTCTGTGTCTAATTTGTTGGATGAAATGAACTTTGAATATGCATTTACAGTGTCTCAGAAATCTGGAGCTATTGGTCATTTCCCAATGCAGACAAATACAATATATGTTTGCCATGTTCTTTAGGGGATAATGTGGTAAATTCAAACAGCTTACACAGAGAAACGGCAATAATGTCCTGCATTGCCAGGCCTTTTGTGGGTTTTAGCTGCTTTGTCACTTTTTGCCCTCCTCTAGAGCCGCTGATGAAAAGAAGACCTCCAGCAAAAGAAGCAGGGTGCTGGATAGTGATGAGGAAGAAGGTACTTTTCCCTACAGATTCCCTCTCTGATTGTGCCCTGCCTCTGTCCAGAGCTGGCTCCCTTTGTATCAGTAAGAGCTCACAAAGGGGGTTCAGTGATGACATTAGGCTGAATGAGGTGGTTCACTCCCAGCATACTCCCTGTACTGAACCCTCCAGGGCCATAGCTGAATAGCTGTGCTTTCAATGAAAACCACGCTGAAATGGTGTTACATGTAGAGCTCCATATTCTTTAGGTCAAATGGCACTTATTTGTTCTCATGATGCTAAAAGTATGCACTAACTCCCATGAACTTGCTTTTGCTTTTTTAGAAAAGGAAACGTCCCAAGTAAATGTAGGGGCTGATGAAGACCGGGACTCAGATGACGGCTCACTGCAGGCCCCTGCCAAGCGCAAGCGTCCGAGGGCACTCATTTGTGATGAAGAGGACTAAAGCATCCTGCTGGCACCTGTGACAGATGTTGACAGCACTCTGGAGACAGGAGAGGTCATGACATGCAGATAGGCACAGACCTTCCCACCTTTGAGACAAATATCAAGTATGAAGAAATTCATCCCTATTATAACACACAACAGGCAGGATTTTTCCAGCCTGACCTGGTTTGTGGTTCAGTTCTGTTCAGTTATGTTTACTGTGAGAACAGAAGTTACAAGTATTTTATAGACAAATCAGCTCCATTTCTCACAGACAGCATGCATATAACTATATGACTAAGGCCAGGGAACCATTCTTACAAAACGTAAAGTGAATGTACTCTTTTCTTAAATTGCCCCTAGACCACAATTACACAGGCTGGCTCTCTTGTGAAGTTTAATAATTAGTTTCTACATGTTCAACCTAACCAATGCCTTTTCCCTGTTGTCTTCCCCCTAAAGAACCAGCAAGTCTAATGTCATGACTTATTGGGCAGCAGATTGACTAGTAAATCTTAAAATGTTAAAACTGCAGGTAAATTGTCTTTGTCCCAACAGAGGATAAGTGGTATGCACATTAAGTGTTTTGTAGTTTCTTCATATTTTTGTGCTACAATTTTTAAATGCCTGTTTTTTGCATCTTGTTTAATAAACTTAAGTTAGTCCTTTCTTCCTGAGAATGTTCTACGTGTTGTCAGTCATATATAACTTTCTATGAGGAAAATAATTTTGACAATGAGCCTTGAATGCTTATTTACACAGATAACCCAAATAAACTGAGAAATCTTAAACCAGCCTGTAATTTGCAGTGAAAGTTGAGGGATTATTCCACCAATGAAAAAGTGGAAAATATTTAAAGTGATGACCTTCATGACCAGTAGAGGGGGAACTTTGCTGTGGTGCGATATTTACTGGTCACTCTTGTAGTGTTGGAATATCCTTATATTCAGGGCAGGATTTTCCACAGAAAAGTTATATATGATTACAGAACACTGACGTTCATTGAAAGGGTAAATAGACTTCAAATTAAGCTCAGCTTTTATCTTTTACAAAGTTGCTTTAGAATCAGATCCAATATCTAACCCCCCCAACATTTCTCCAGCTGTGGAAGGCTCCTCTTCCCACATCTGGAGTGTGTTAACCACTTCCTGCCAGAGACATCTGGTTGGCCTGGTCTCCCACAACCCCCTGGGGAGGAGCAAGAGGGGGGAGAGGCGGTGGAAAGGACTGAAATCTTACGAAACAAACACAAATGGATGTCCTGTAGAAAGGATGGGAGTTCCCACCTCAGATATAGAACTGAACATGGTTACACATCGCCATTAAATTGCCCAGCTAACCACAGTCTTTCTTTGCATCCCTTGGCTGTTGCAATTTTTGGCAAAGAAAAGCTCCAGTAACATAAGTGAAAAGCATAAAGGCATATTCAATCAAATAACACTACAATACATCTAAGGGAAAAAAAGAGGGAGGTTTCTGTAGAATAGTATTTTCCTATTTATAAGGTTTGAAATTAAAGTGTGGAGATCTCTGTGTGTAATTACTGACATCTGGAAACCCTAGAGCTGAGGAGGTGGCATCTCCCAAGGACTTTATGTTGCGTTTGTTAGTGGAACAGCCATGGGTCCCCAGCATGTATCAAAGCATGACAGAAACTGGTACATTAATACACATTTATGTGACACTGATAAATATTCATTGAGAAAACACTCTTCTCCAAAGCAATGTAAACTCAGGGTAAAGAGGAATGGGAAACTAAATGGACAAACAAAAATGATTATACTAATGATTATGGGATACTGGTGAAGTACCTGTCTATGGAAAATCTGGCTTCTCTGGAAACTCAGTGTTTCCAGACTTAAGTAATTTTCTGCAGTGATTCTAAGAGGATTTGACACTAGTGGACTTTTAAAGTCAATAGCAAATGTGACTAGATTTTCCATCCAGCTATCCATCTTCATAAGTTGTTTATGAAATCAATGTCAGAGAAATCCAGAACCTATCTCAGGAAGTACAGAGTGGAAGGGACAGGATGCCAGGTAACACAGACACGCTGGAGATCATTGGTTCAAATGCAGTAATGTTTTTTTCCCAGAAGTAAAAAAAAATGCAGTATCATCAAACCATCATTATATTCAAGCACATATAGATCAGAGGACTGCAATACAGTAGATCCCATATTTGGAGTCCAAAGTTGACAAAGCCTCCTTTGTCTTGCACAAATGTGCTTCATCCTTTGGACAGGTTTAGAAATAATATTTTTCAAGAACATAACTGTTTTTCAGAACAGAAACCATAGTTATATGGCAGCAGTTCCCAGGTATATGGTTGCAACCCAAGTGAGGGTTGTGAAGCCGTCTACGAAAAAATATTACTGTTATAAGGGGATTCCTTCACTGGCACAATATGAATGATTACTGAAATTGTAGGTGAAGTATAGTAGTTGTAGGGGGCGCGGTGGCGCAGTGGGTTGGACCGGGTCCTGCTCTCCAGCGGGTCTGGGGTTCGAGTCCCGCTTGGGGTGCCTTGCGACGGACTGGCGTCCCGTCCTGGGTGTGTCCCCTCCCCGTCTGGCCTTACGCCCTGTGTTGCCGGGTAGGCTCCGGTTCCCCGTGACCCCGTATGGGACAAGCAGTTCTGAAAATGTGTGTGTGTGTGTGTGTGTGTGTGTGTGTGTGTGTGTATAGTAGTTGTGCATAATAACATAGCATCTGTATATGTGTGCCATAATAATGTTAGAGTCTGGTGACACCCAATAATAGTGCGTCCAGCAGACCATCAAGAAGCCAGATGTGAAGCGGTACTCTTACCTGAATGCAACAGCTACACATAATAGTCATTTTATCAGACTTAGAGCAGCCCACCCACTCAGTGAAGCGGTATCCTGGTGGGCAGAAAAAAATCTCCAACTGTAATGAAGTAAAAGTGTCATTTTCATGTTATTCTTTTCATTGCATCCACACACACATCATCTGAAACCACTTGTCCCCATACAGGGTCGCGGGGAGCCGGAGCCTAACCTGGCAAGAGAGGGCGAAAGGCAGGAGGGGGAGGGGACACACCCAGGACGGGACGCCAGTCCATCGCAAGGCACCCCAAGCGGGACTTGAACCCCGGACCCACCAGAGGACAGGACCCGGTCCAACCCACTGTGCCCCTCTCATTGCATCCAGTTAAATTTCATTAACAGTCATGGTGTGTTGGTGATTAATTCACAGAAGTTACTTGAATTCAGTAGCTATGAATAAGTAAAACGCGTAAAAGTGACTGCTCAGGTCAGTAGTAGTAGAGGAACGTAGGGCTTCGGTCCCAAAAGTGTGGGAACCTCGGCTCCATGGTGTCTATTTTGGCACCTGGCTGTAGTGTCCGCTGCTCTCCGGGTGTCGAACGGAACGTAACACACTGACCGAAAGAAAACGCTTTTCTTTTGAGAACATTGTTATGACAACTGATACGTTTTAATGCTCGGGTGTCCGTGAATACAGAGAAAGAAAGCAGGCAGGCGGGAGGGGGGGAAGAGGAGGAGTGGGAGGGTGGTGGAGGGGAGCTGGGACCCCGGCTGCTCCGCTAACTTTTTCCAGACGCTGGAAGGCAGCTGGACTGAACAAGAGACACAGAACTGCACTTAAACGTCACACTGGACGCCGTGTGATTCTCCGCAACTGCACCGTCCTCGGAAAGACAGGCGGGGAAAGGAGCGCCGTACACGCGGTGCAGTGCAGCGACAGTGCGAGTCCCGTGCGCTGCACACAGGGAATGGAGCCGCGTGTCCGCGGAAGAGTCTCCGTGGAGGAGCCGTAGAGGGAGCCGCTCTGCGCCCCTCGGCTCGCGAAGGCGTCGGCGTCCGCGCCGGGAGCGAAAGGTTAGTCCCATTTTGTCCTCCTGCTCCCAACTAGTTGTGTTTACCAAGAGCGGCTTCCTCGAAACCGTTTTTATTTTGCTCGTTATATTTTCATGGCTAGTCTTGCTTAAATCTTGTTCATTTACATCGCTGTGGCATGAACGCTGAACAGAACAGAATAACCAAGAATTTAAGATGTCGTACTACTTAGATTCTTATTTACTCCTGGGTTTTAGATGTAGAGTGAAAAACATGGTGCTAGAACCCGGTCAGAGGCACGACATCAGCTTCCTTTCTGGGCTTTGACCTGCAGCCTTCTGCGGATCATAAAGCCTTACTTTTAACACAGCAGATACCCTTAAATATTACTTTAGTTTAGTTACTTACTGTACCCACGTTTTTCTAAGCACTGTATGAAACATAACTCATACTGACATTTATTATATGAAACGTTTTTCTAGCTGCACCCAGATCAGATGGACAATCTGTAATATGTACTCATTGGTGGTAAAAAGCTAAGCAGCACCTGCAAAAAAGGCACAAAAACTTGCCTGGTATTCTTGTTTGTGGTCGTCTGTACAGTAACTGGAAAACGTGTTTTAACAATGAATTGCAGAGACTTGCTATAACACAAGAAATAACCAAAAGTGCCGTTTTAATTCTTTTTCTTTGTATTTTTGTATTTTTACTTTGGTTAAACCTCATCAATCATGTCTCCACTCTGAGACGAGACAAGGAACCATCTCTACAAAATGACACCAGCCACAACCGTGTACACTTGACTTCCAACACTAAAGAATGCAGTAAAAACCGCCTTAAATGAGCCTGGGAATCAGTTTTATTCTGATTAGTAGATTTTAATACAGTAGCCTGTTATGCAGTACGCGGCACTGCTTACATTCTATAACACTGGGGTCTCCTTGAAAGGGAACCATAATTATGGAATGGAGTACAGTTTTACTTTAGGAAAGTCCATAATGAAATTCTCTCGTGCTCTCTGATGCAGGTTCTCTTGTCGAAATGTGGCGAGAGGCCGAACTGCTCACAAGTTCTTCAGGTTCCAGGTCTCCTTTCCGCAGCCATGCTTGGCTTTGCTTGCAACGCACTGATAGCAGCATGTTCACAGCGCCTGGAAGCATCTGTTTATTGTAACTTTTCTGCCATGAGGAACAGTTGGATGTCTGGCATTAAAGCTGAGTTGGCAGGACACTTTTTCTTTCCATTTACAAGGATGGCATTGATTACCTTACTCTTTCCAAACCTTTCTGCTGTTGTCGCGGCTGTTGCCGCACTGTTCTTTTCTCCTTTTCTCCTTTTCTCGTCGCTTGGAGCTGCCTCTAGCCAGCAAAGATGGCATATGTTGGAGCTGTAAGGTTGTGCGGCGGTGCAGTGCGTTTAGCGGTTGGAGTGCGCCTACTTTAAGGTGTAATGATAGCCTGGATCTTCTGAGCAGTCACAGTAGGTCTCCAGTTACACCCGCGTTTGCTGGAAACAGATGGCTCAGCCTCACCCAGCCTGGGAAAATCTTCACAGGACCGTCTTGCCTTTTTTAAGCCACTTTTCTCCAACGTAAAAAATTCCAGGACAATAGAAAGAAAGGGCTTTAGACTTAGGGGTTGCGCATGTTTTTGATTCATTTGGCTAAAGTGCTCGTTCCCGTTGTTCTGCTCCATAGCAGTGTAGACACAGGCAGTCAGAGGTCCCAGTGTGTCACTCACATCTGGTGCGCTGGATGATGGGGGTGGAGGGGTTGCCCTTTCTCAACTCCACCGGCCTGTTAATAAGATATGTCAGCAGGAAACAGTTCTGGCTGCGAAACTTTATTTGCTGTGGCAAGAACCAAAGATGCTGGAGGGCTTCGATACTTCGGAAGAGACTTGAAGCGAAGAGGTCGGACCCGCGCTTCTCCTTGCTGACTTGGTGCCGTACCGTAAGGCTTGTTGCCGTGAAGGAAGGTGCACGTCGCAGCCGCTTGTCAGGGCACAAGGGGTGGGGGGGTTACCACGATGTTCTCTGACGTTCTGTAGTACGGGAGCTTTCAGAAGGGTGGACGTGTGTATCAAATATGAGATATTTCGTTAAGAGGCTGGATCACAGTTTCTGTGGTTCGTGCGGAATCGCGTTGTCCCCATGTAATATACAGAACGTGCAACATTTGCTTTCCAAAGTAATGATTGTCGTTGTTTCCCAGGCTTTAAAATTGTATTTACTTTTATACTCTGCATTAAAACAGTTGTTCAGCTCTTCTCTGGTTGTCTGAATGTTTAGCCTGCCAGTATATTGAGAAATATGCCTCATCTTTTCACCGTATATTGTTCCACTCAGACAGTTTTCTGCTTTTGTAATTTCCTTGTTTGTGCTTTTTTTCAAAATTCCTCTTCAGTTAATCTTGGTCCCACCAACGACAGTCTTGACTCTTATTTCGTAACCCTTGTCTTTTCTAGAAGCTGCTCTAATCTATTCCATTGTGGATAGCAATCACCACTGCTGACTGTCACAATATATTGACAATGACAATGTTTTGCAGGGCCTTGAACTAAGTAGCTATTACTCTAAGATTATTGCATGAAAGTAATGTGATCTTTTTTAGTTCAATACTTAAAATGTGAAGTTGTGACCTTCTGAGTTTGCAGATTTTAACTGATTAAACACCCGGAATGTGGAACCTCACCATGTTCATTCCCAAATTAATTTGCATTTCATGAATGAACTATTGGAGGATGATTTTAAAATGCATAACGGTAAGATGTCTAGAAGGGGTTTGACTTCTCAGAACATCCTATAGTTAGCGTTGTTTGCTCAACTAGCTGATGCTTTCCCGCAAAAGCAACTTACAGTTTGACGTTTGCATACTAAGTTATTCCAGATTGATTACCCATTTACACAGCAGCCATTTGCACAAAATTTTACTAGAGCAGTTTAGATAAATACCTTGTTCAGGGGTACTACAGTAGGGGGTGGGATTCAAATTTAGGTCCTTTCATTGTAAGGCAGTGGCTCCAAACATTGCGCTGCCTGCTGCTGTCTCTAGTTGCATCTGATAACTGGTGTATAATGAGAAGGACAAAGACATATCCATGTAGAAGCATTGCTGCTGACTCTTTGCCGTACATTATCTCTCTAGTTCTGGGTCTCCCTAAACCTTCCATAATCAAGACTATCATTCCAGACTTAGCTGACCACAGTCCTTTTTCACATGCTTTCCCTCAAAGGACCTGTGGCTTGTCTGCCGTTACTACTAATGCCCAACTAACCCCCTTCTGGCTTCAACATTTCTGTCAATAGTGATTACGGGACCTAAGAGTAAGTGTCTCTGGGTAAAAACATACAATGGGTTAGAATCGATATCCTAAATAGTCTGAAAATAATAACCAACAATGGCTAAAGAAACAGGATATCCCGTTTTCAAGTTACTTTCTGGTAAAGCTTCCTTAGAATTTGAGATTTGCTATTTAAAAGTATATACCTCTAGTCTGATTGATACATACACTGCTATGACATGAGCAGTCATGTACCGGAATATCTTCTCTTTTCGCTGTCACAAATACATTTCCATATAACCCATTTAGCCCTTTCCGAGTGGAATAAATAAAGTCACATGCAGCATCCAGGCAGTGTACTTGTGATTTAATGTAATACCGTGTACTGGTTGCACACAGCCCAGCAGGGCAGTGAAGCGCTGCCCTTTCTAAATACAACAATGACTGAGCTCAAAGTCCCTAAATAGAGGCTCCAAGTTTCCCTTGTGTGTTGTCAGGGCAGGGAGATCCTGCTGCTGGCCAGGAGACGCACAGCGCCCGGAGGACTCGGGCAGAGCTCATAGCTGAAGGCCACCATACACACAATTATACCCCGTGCGCATCGTCACACGGCAGCTGCCAGTTGGTAAATGACAGACCTGATTTGGGCACGAGTCAGAGACTCGTGGGAATGAGGGGTGGTGAAGGAGTGTTCTGCAATGTCACAATTTCCACCCTGAAAACAAAAAACTCATTTTGATTGTTCAGACATGTGAATGGACTTCCATCTCCATAATTGTTGCTGTTTTGGACATATAATTTAAGCTGCAAAGTTGCGGCTGAATTATACAGCAGAAGCTTAGAATAAATTCCTGCTTCTTCTTGCCTACACGTTTTAACAGAAGGATTTCTTTTTTCCCGACATACAAGGTTCAAGGAGGCTTACAAAAAACGAATTTTTCTGTAGAGAATGAATTCTAACATCTAATAGATGAAGAGTGTATGGGTGAGCTGTGAGCCTGCTACATTAATTCCCTTTCTAGTGCTCAAGGAATGGTTTCCTTCTTTAGAGTGTTAAAGATGGGTTGCTTATTTGTACAACTTGCCATCCTCACAGCATTCCCTCTCACTGTAGCAATGAGTTCAGGTGGTTTTTAGGAGCTCACGCTGTCGTTTTCAGAGGGTGTGCTGGGTGTGTGGGTTTAAACGTGTGCTATTGTATAATTCTTTGGTCACTACGGCAGGGTGTGTTGGCTGCGCAGATTTTAAGTACCTCAAGATGTCCTCTGCTAATCATTCTCCCTCATTAAAGGAGAATCAGAAACACATCCTTCATTTCTGTATTTTTGAAAGCCCAGTGGAGGCTGTGACTTGGTGCAGTGTGTTTTTCAGTTTTCAGCGTGTAATTTATTGCTCATGGGTTCAGTTCCCTCCTACTGGTTTTGCTTTGGCAAGTCACATGGTCCTCATCATATGAAATAGTTCTGGTCATCCTGCTACAAGAAAGGTCGGTATTAACCTGTAAAAAGTAAATGATCTCAGATATAAATGTATGTAAGAGCTGTCTCGCTGTCATGCTTCCGATTAGCATCACGATCTTTGCATCGACTGTTCTACGGTAAACACGCACACGCTGTCTGAAGCCGCTTGTCCCAAGTGGGGTCGTGGCAACACAGGGCACAAGGCTGGAGGGGGAGGGAACTCACCCAGGACGGGACGCCAGTCCATCACAAGGCACCCCAAGCAGGACTCGAACCCCAGACCCACCAGAGAGCAGGCCCCGGTCAAACCCACTGCGCCACCGCACCCCCCTTCTATGGTAAACACCTGATCATAATTACAATAACATTTATTCATATGGAAGACATATTTCTCCGAAGCGATGTTCCACTCAGAGTAAATGAAAGTGCATCTCATCGAGAGATCGAGATCTAATCACACAATTCGCAAATTACAGGCAGTTAGGCCCATACCACCTGAGGAAGTGAAGAAGTAGTGTAAGGTTTATGTGTTTTAATTCTCCCGAACCGTGTTTTGTCGCCTTTGGCTGAGTGCGGCAAGAGTTGTTTTCAGACAGCCGCTGTCTAAATTGGGTCTGGTTTGAAACTGAAGCCTGGAAAACTGTTTCCAGCCCTGTGTCCAAGCAATGTTAAAGTGTGTGTCGCACTGCCAAAATCACTGTTGTTTTTTTTCTATCCCTTTTCAGTGCTGGAACAAAGTGTGTCTTGAACAGAGGGGGTAAGAGAGTGGAGGGGGTGGGGTATATTTCCCACTATTGATTGAAACTACAAAGGAAAAAAACAGGACAGTGAGTGCAGTGACAGAGTCTTATTTAACTACCTTTTTTTTTTTTTTAAAGAAAATTTGTGTTTTTTTTTTCCTCGAGGTCATTTTCTTAGTATTTGTTGCTGATAAAGCCTACGGAATTGAGCTGATACAATCTATTCATTGGAAGTTAACACTTCCTTATACTTAAAAATGAGACTCGGGAAGACCGATCATCAGCAGATCTCGAGTGTGGAAGTGAGAACAAAAGCCGAATGGTGCATAGTGCACTGTCAGTTTAAGTAATGAGGGCCCAGTTAAAGGGTAGATTTTTTTTTTTTTTTTTTTAAGTGGTTTGAAACACTCAAAAGGAGCCACTTATATTGCAGCCCATGACATTTTGCCCTGTTTAGCTGTTATCTGGACAGGCAGGTGTAGAATGACACCAGTGTACGGATGCATCTCGACTTAACGATGGTTCGACTTATGATTTTTCCGCTTTACGATGGTGCGATTGTCACGACCCACGGGGACATCACCCCTACGGGCCGGAGGAGGCGCCGCTCAGTGCCACCAGCCCAGACCCGTTCACCTGTCAATCTGGTGGTTAGGGAGGTATAAAAGAGTCTAGAAAAAAGATTTTTCTGCTTCCACACACTGCTACCCCAGTTGTCTGGTCCTTTGGCTTAACCATGTGGTCTTTAGGTCAGATTCCTTATGTAGTGTTTTTCATGATGACGGTTCGGTCCTCTGTGATTCTAAGCCGCGTCTCAGGGCCGTTGCATGCTTTGCGTTCTCAGGCTGTCTGTGCTCTCTGCCGCTCAGCAGGGCCGTTTTGTGGCAGAAGTACTGAGGCCTGTTGGTTTGGCCTTTATTCTGTCCCCGTGCTTCCTGCTCTGCTTCCTGCCCCCGAGGGAAGGGTCAGGGAAAAAACAACGACCTGCTGGTGATCTCAGCTTCCTTTCCTGAAACAGGGTTTCCTGCACAACAGTGAGCAGGGGGTGGGGGTGGGAGCACAGCAGGCCGCAGGTCAGAGGTCATTTTGCCTGTTTGGTAAGATCGTTATGTGTCCCCTATGAAACACCCGCAATGTATTATTTTGTACACATATAATGTGTGTTTATTAGATTATTTCTTTGAGCTGTATGTTAATCTTTTAGACTAATTACAGTACTGATGAATCACACACACACGTTGTCTAAAACCGCTTGTCCCAAGAGGGGTCGCGGGGAGCCGGAGCCTAACCCGGCAACACGGGGTATGGCTGGAGGGGGAGGGGACGCACCCAGGACGGGACGCCAGTCCGTCACAAGGCACCCCGAGCAGGACTCAAACCCCGGACCCGCCAGAAAGCAGGACCCAGCCAAACCCGCTGCACCACCGCACCCCCCCCTTACTGATGAATCCAAGAATAAAAATTCGATTGCGTACGCATGTTAGTCCTGACTCCGCCCGAGCCTAATATCACTTTTTTGAGATGTCATTGAAATAGCAACCTTTTCTTTTCCATTTATATTTGAGCTCTTATAAACTTTGGCAGTTCTGAATAATTCTACATCAGCAGCTCAACGTAACATTTAGCAATGCACCGTCAGGAGTTGCGTTGAGCGTCATCAACACACGTGTGCTCCAAAGGTGTGCGGTGTCACCTGTTCAAACCTTGGATTGATCTCCCTTTAGCTTGATCTGCCAGTCCTAGTTCTTGAAAAAACTACTGCCCTGCCCCCAGTTTCAGCCCTTTAATTTCTCCCTCGGATCTAAGGATTTGTCAGTATTGTCGTTTCATAAGCGGTCCCTCTCCCGGACACACTTCCATGTGGCAGAGGTTACCCAGCATGCACCACACTGTGCACCAGTACAGGTCATGGCCGGGCTTCGCAGTCTTTTGTGCCGTCTTCAATAATGGCTCTATTCTCATAGTGCTCTGCTAGCCCCAGGCTGCCCTGCACAGCCTCCCATTGTCTGCGGGGGCTGTCAAAAGGACAGACGCATTGTCGTCGGAGTGTGTACACGCAATGGTACAATATTCAGTTCGTACTCAGTACAGTTCAGTACAATGTACTATGAAAGTATAACACGTTAGAAAGATGTGTTATTTCAGTGACGGTTTACAGAATTCTAGTGACATTTACTCTTCTGTGATGTTTTCTGTCTCAGGTCTGTCTTTGTGCGGAAAGGGGGCAGTTTGTCTTTCTTGTCTTGCGCCACGTGAGCCTGCGCATAAGGCACCTTTCGGTGTAAGGGAAGAGACCGGATAAAGAGGAAAGCCTTGGACATGTGTCTCCCCATTGCTTCTCATTCCTTCCACGCTCAGTCACAGCTCAACACCAGCTTGAGTCAGTGTCTCGGGAACGGGGCAGCTGGAGGGAGAACTCAGAGGGGGAGGGGGGCCATTCGCTCGCTGTTTTTCTCCTGTCCTGCAAACGTGAGTCTGCTGTAATCTGATCGCAGCTGGGGTGAGGTCATGCACAAGGCTTTCCAGAGCCACAGAAACACCCACCCCGAACCTCTTCTCTAAGCCTCCCTGAAAGGGGACTCCTGGTGGAGCTCTCACTTTCTTACATCCTTTGGCGTTGCTTCGCATTCAGATGTTGTCGCTTCGTGGGCTTTATTGTCTTGGGTCCGGGGATCATCCGTCCACTCGCCTCTTTGTCCGAAGGGAACGCAGCGCCCGATTATGGGTCCACAAACGTGGTTTCTGCATGTTACGTGGCAGCGACCAAATCTCAGTGCTTTTAGTCAACCCTGTAATCTGCAGACCATCCCAGCAGTGAGAAAGGGACGACATTTGGTGCAAATAAAGAGGGTTAGGGTTAGCGAGTAACTGGATATGATCTAGGGGTAGAGAAAGGCGAGCTGAAGACAACAGGTTATCACACCCAGGGTACATTCATTGGGGAAAGTCACACCCAGATGTTTGACTTCACATCTCCCCTGAGGACGAGAGGAGCTCAGCAACAGAGGGGCTCTTGGACTTCTCTTAATGTTCTCATGTTGCATTTGTGGATCCACCCAGATCTGATCATCTGTTTGCTTACAAGCTCAGTGCAGAAAGTGTGAGGAATGGTCATGGCGTTGTACTGCTGCAAGAGTACAAGGCAGAGATGAATGTTTTTCTTCCTTCATATCAAGAATTTGGGTGCAGCGAAAAGTTTGAGTGGGACCTTCGCCGTAGGGACGGATAACGTACGATCTTCTCCTGTCCAAAAAGGACCAGGAACTTTTTTTGTACGTCCATATGCCTGCAACAGAAGTGACATAGTTTCTCTTTCTTGCAGACAAACCACATGCATCGATGGACTCAAAATAATCACGCTGTCCTCGTACGGAGTTACTCCTTAACCTCCACGGACACACAATGACGGACCTCTCTCAGCTGGCCCTCGGCGGGCAGCGGCCAAGCGTAGCGGAGATGGATACCTGCGACCTGGAGATTGAGCGGAAGTACGAGGTCATCCCTGCTGTCATCTGCTCCATGTGCTGTCTTTTTGGCATCATTTACTGCTTCTTCGGTAAGGCACGGAGAGCCAAAAATCCCACACCTGCATCAAAACGAGTCGAGCCACGTACTAGCTATCGCTGTCCATCTTGTCCATTTGACATCAGTTTATAAGCCAAGCCTTCAGCTCTCTTTATATATGTTCAGTGCAATTAATCCACGTTCCTGTCATCTCTGGCTTAAGAAATAGTTTCATTGTGAGAGCAGCTGGTACCGGTGAGAGCTTGGACAGTACCATCGTGTCATCTGAAGGAGGGACGTGGTGGCTTTGCCATCCCAGTACTCTGGTTGAAGAAACCTGCATTTCACACTCTAAAAGCCCTGTTGTTTGCACTCTCTCCCTCAGGCTACCGCTGCTTCAAGGCAGTCATGTTCCTGTCGGGCCTCATGTTTGGCTCTGTCATCATTTTCCTGCTGTGCCACAAGGAGCGGGTGCTGGACACCCAGCTGAGCGTGGAGGCCAGCGCGGGCATCGGTTTGGGCATTGGCCTGCTGTGTGGCCTCGTCACCATGCTGGTGCGCAGTGTGGGGCTCTTCATGACAGGTCTGCTGCTCGGACTCCTCCTCGCCATCGCTGGCCTGTTGGTCGCCAGCCACTTCTACAACCCCGGTTCGGTGTGGGTGCCACTGGGCGCGATGCTCGGCACCGGCATGCTGTGTGCCGTCCTTAGCCTGCAGTGGCAGAAGCTCTTCACCGTGCTGTCCACCTCCGTCTTTGGGGCGGCCATCATGACTGTGTGTGCCGACTACTTTGTGGAAATGCTGGCGCTGGCGATGCACATTTATGACTGTCTGCGCCTGGTGCCTCTGCCTCCGCTCTGCTGGTACAGCTGGGTTATTCTGGGCATCTGGCCTGCCCTCAGCCTCTTGGGTGTGCTTGTGCAGTGGAAGCTGACTGCTGAGGGCTTCTCCCACACGGAAGGTGAGTTACCAATACAACTTTTAAATAGGTCTCAGTTCACTAGATTAGCTTTTAGCGGATTGCTGCTGGCATTTCTGACACATGGTGCCATGCAGCGCCTTGTCAGGGTACCTGATCCACATGTCTTGAGTTTTTTGTTTGTCCTTCATCCATCCACTCAGTCATCATCAACAGGCGGCAGAAACGGGTTCAGCTGATGAGGATCCGTGAGAAGGAAGCCAAGAAACGAGAGCAGAGTGGAGGGCAAGAGGGCACCTACCGTCGCAAGCCTGCACCTGTAAAGCGGTATGCAGGAGACCTCCTAGCACCGGTACGTCGCTTACTATTCCCCGATCTTCCTTACTGCAAGGGCAAGACAAGCAAGTACAGCTGCTTTTTATGCCTTTATGGGGGCAATTCAGGCAATTCAGATGAAGGACCGTCATTAAGGGAATGTCAGCAGTAGCTCATACTAAAATTGGGTGCTCTTTTCATTCTGTCACTTGCTGCCTAAAAGTTGTTGCACTCATGGTTTGCTACAGCTTGTCATTGACAACATATTTATTTTTTTTTTTTTAACTGTGCATCCTTTTGTTCCTGTTGTTGGCCTGGATCCTCTGTAGGGTGCAAATTTTGACTGCTCTTGCTCTCTTTCACACACAGAGCTACCTGCAAAGCCTGCGTGACCGCCAGATGGGCACAGGTACCTCCCTTAGTAGCCTAGGTGCTGCCAACCACACTATGATTGACTTTGACTATGAGACGGGATCTACGGTGCCTCTGACTGCCCCTGCCCCAGTCCTGCGTGTCTGAGGAGGTCACAGCCACCAGTACCAGTAATTATGGCCTTTCTCAGACCTACCTACAAACCTCTTGTGGAATTTTGTGTTTTTCCGAGTCCTCAAAGAGCAGCCGAGGGAAACCTGGTTGTACAGTGTCAAGAGTGCAGATTCCCACTTGAATTATTTGTCTCACCTTCAGCATAGCATCCCGACATATCTGCTCCTCACTCTTTGCAATATTGGACCTGTACAGGGGAAGAGAAGCCCTCCTGTTCTGCTTTCTTTCTCAAATCAAGGATATCTTGTGTGCCTTCTTCTTCAACGAACTTGGCCGGGACAGTCTGGTCCCCTGTTGGATCTATTTCTTTTCTGGGAGGTTTGTGGCAACATTAGCACACTTCTATTGAGGACATGATGAGAGATCTACGGGATCTGGATAAGTAAGGACAGAAAAACAAAGGATACTCATTAAGAAGTTGTTGTATAGAAAAGAAACTAACCAGGCCTTCAAAAGGTGATCTTAACTGGAGGCCAAGAGCGTTTAATACATTTTTTTATACCCATTCTAATGAACAATAAAAATGGAAACTTTCAGTTTTTTCTTTTGTCAGTTTTGTTATAATATTAAGCATGTGTGCTTTTACGGATAAAACATTTTTTACAAGTAGGACTCCCCAGCGTATGTGCTGAAGAGCGTGATTGGATGTGCTCAAAGTCATTGCTATACAATGCTGCTTCACAATGCTCAGATATGAGTATTGAAATGGATCCCACCGCGAAATTGACTCGCTCTGCAGTTTGGCACTGTTTTATCTGTTGTTATTCCATTTGTTCTCTTTGATGATGGTCTACTGCACGTTGGAGATAAGCATGGCACTTCTCTTGTCTAATCTCCAGGGATTTTACTGATAGTGTGACCTTGCGTGACCTTAGCAAATCCAACATGTTGGGCTCTATCTTGGTAATGCCCAGCAGCTGCTGAATTGTAGAACTCAGCCACAGCACATCCCTCCATCAGATAGCCATGAGTCGTTGAAACTAACTGAACTGATCTTGTTAGAATTACCTCTTAGTGCTCATCTAAAAGTGAGAACTGGCAGTTAATCAACTCCGTCAAAGAATTTCTTTGAATAATATGTATTTCTTACCCCCCTATTCTGTATGAAACGTTACGATGATGCTCAGTAAAGCTCCACTTTTTCTAATTTATATGTTATATGAAGTAAATCCCATCCCATTTTTAATCTGTTGGGATTGTACTGGTACAGCTGTGAATGGTGTAAAGAAATGGAAAGAGGGAAATGTAAAGACTATTAAAACAGGAAGAAGATGCTCTCTGGCTGTGTGTCGTCTGAAGAAAAACATCACATAACCCCCTCTCTCCAACTAGTTACCTAGCAACAAGTGCTGCCAATGGCAGTATTAGAATGTCAATTGGAAAGGGTCTGAAAGACAACAGCCCTTCAGAGGGCCATTCCTGCTTTTTTGTTGGTGTATGTGATGATGTTGCTGTGGCAGCACAGAAAGTTTACTTTCCCTCAGATTTCTCCCGTGGAGCAACTTACCCTGACCCCACAACATGACATTTGTTGTCTTTTCCTCTGATATTAGCAGCTTCATTTACGTTGGAAAGTAATCAGCAAAATATGCACTTGTACAGAAAAGACAAGCCCAGGAGTGTTTTATTTCGAGATTTTGGCACTCCTTTAAGCAATTATCCAGTAACTGCTCTCTGAATGTGATAATGATAATAGTCCCATAAGCAATATCACTCTGTAAGTAGCACTCGTTATTGTTTATATACAAGAATAAAATAATTCACAATGAGAATTCTGGTGAAAGAAATGAGTACAGCAGATATAAGCAAGGTGAAGGCATTCCTCTTGGGTATACGCAACCTTTTGCCCTCTGTTTGCTTGTACGCGTCAGTACTAAATGACGAGACGACATCCGCGCTCGTGTAAATCGTGGTACAAATCAACTACAATTTTTGCGTGTTCAGCTTGCCTCCACACGGTGCTGTAAGTCCCTGCAATACCAGCCGCAGTGGGTGGGCCGTGTTTCCCAGCTCACGTCATAGACTGCAAATGAAAAAGAGCTCCCCTGCTACAGAAGGGACAGAACTTTATCCAAAGCACAGGTTGAAGATCAGCCCAGTCCACAGATACCCTTCCCCCCCGAGGCAGTCTAACTGATGGGGCATGGCCGCTACATAGTATCGATGAACATTTCAGTGAGTTGAATGAGCTTCACCTTGAAGAACCTACAGTGTTACACCTTCAGAAAGTGTTTTTCATTTCTATTCCGTGTGACATACTCTTTGCCGTCACAGCATCCTGTGTGTGACAGTCCAGTTCTTCTTCAAGCTTTTGATTGCTGTGTGAAGTTGTAATAACTACGTTACCTTTATGTCCCTTTGCTTAGTATTACGCACTACAAATCATTATCAAAGGAAAAAATACCGAAGACACATTTTGTGAATAATTTCCTGAGACACGTGACTGACAGCGCAGCTTTCTCTGCACATGTTTCCTGGCCCAGACAAGTCTTGTCTTGTCATGAGGCTGCACCTCGATGAGTGTAGCTGGAATCACCTGCCACCTGGTGGCCTATTTCTCGCACTGCATCCAGCGTTCACTCGTGCTGAGTGGATAGCCTCGCTCCACATTCAGCTGGCGGTTGACACGCCAGTACTGGTCGCCCTTGAAGAAGTAGATCTTGCCATTGATCCAGGTGAATGCTGCGTCAGGACTGGAGGGCACCCCAGAGATGATCTGGGAGATGGGTTTGGGGTACAAACTGAGGTCTGTGTATGCCACTTCATCCCACTGCCAGTACTCTGAGCCCTAGGAGAGTGGAGAGGGGAATGCAGGGCACATGATATTATTGCAGTTTTACTCTGCAGTTCATTTGCGGTAATCAAAGCTTGGCTGCATTAAATGTCTCGGTCAAGATTTTTTTAAAATTTACTCTACCTTAAAGAATAAGATTTTCTTGTTGGCTTCCAAGTACAGAGCAGCATCGATGTCGGGAGGAATGCGTGTCAGCTGTTTGGGGTAGCCGTAATCAAGGCGGAAACTGGTGTAACGCCATACTTTGTCACCTATTACAAAAACGCACATGTTAAAGCAAAGCCAGAAATGCTGAAATGCGGAATCAGATTCAGCACTGATTACAGAACATATTGTTGCTTTCATATGTCTGTAAATATGAAACATGTAAACATGAACTGTTTCTGTCTCCATACTATCTCGCTTTTCTCACTTTTCTAGTGCATTTTTTCTGCCATCAAAGTGTGTCACCACAAACCCCAGGGTACCTTTCAAGAAGTATGTCTTGTCAGTTCTGCTTGAATGGACAGCTGCATTGATGTTTCCTGGGAGACCCTTCCACAACAGGTTGATCTTGATGGGTGGCTTGTATCCATAGTCAGACACTGTCCACACATACTGTCCACTGAAGACATATGTCTTCTGGAAGGGTCCTAAATGGTAACAGGAAATTGGGAATACGCAGGCGCACGTGAACAGCTGATTCAAGTATTAAAGAGGAGCAGCGTAAGTTCCATTTCTATTAAACCACCATGGTACAAATACTAGTTCAGTGCCTAAAAAATTTCCAAACATTTATATTACATCCGATCCTAAATGGAATGTACTATCAAAGTAAAGCAAACATGGGTCAAAGGTTCTCCGTCTTCAGGAACTTAAGGAAAATTGATGTGATGACTAATTGTTGTGATCAAAAATGAAAAATAATTTAATATGAGATACTGAATTCTAAGTACATACAGGAGCTTCTACGTGAATATAGACATGTAGTCCACGGTCACTTTTTTTTTTTTCTTTACCTAGGATAATGGCATCCAGCCTGGCAGTGCAAGGATCTGGCTTTTCACCCTGTCCATCAGGGGCAGTTGTTGTTGAACTTTCAAAATCATTGTCATCTGAGACAGTGGGTGTACTGGTCAGGCTTTTCCCTAAAATAAAGATAAATTACAATAACTTACAAAAGCAGGTTAATTACATTATGTCAAGTGTCTGGAAGCTTTCGGTCTGATCTAAGATTCAACAAACATGTCAACAAACATGAGGTATTTGAACAAATTTGAACTTTCTTAGATTATTTAATTTGTACAGAAGTGAAATGAATTGCCTTTTCCAACAAAGTACCCAAATGTGCTGAAAATGCAGATCCAGTATTTAAGAGTGCAAAGTTAAGCTCAACACATGGAAAGTTTAAAGTATGCTTACCATACAGAGCCTGGATGCCCCTCACATCATCTGGGTGCAAGTGGAAGTTGGCACGGTACCCGCTGTACACCGGTGCCATCAGAGCACTCCGGTACTGTGAGTGGCCCAGGCCCAGAGCATGGCCGATCTCGTGGGCTGCTATGATCCTCAGGTTGGCTCCATAGTAGCTGCCCTCTGTCCAGTACTCATCCTCATCAAAGTGCACAACACCTGACTCCGGAACCTCAGCATGGGCCAGCACTTGACCTGAGAAAACAGAAACTGGGTCAGGTCATCTGAAGCTTGTGGGCCATATGTGTGGAAACCTCATTAAGACCAGGACAACCAGAAAACCTCAGAGCAGCAGGTCCCCAGTAGGAGGCCTGTTAGCTTGAGAACACTCACCTGGCCCATCGAAGGGTACGGTACAAGTGCTATCTTTCTTGTGGAATGAAATCTTGATGTCTGCCCGGCCCCCCAGCACTTCATGGAAAACTAAGGGGGTCACTTCACTCCAGTACTTGAACGCAGAGCGAATGGCCGTGCGTGTTTTGGCTAATCCCAGATCAGGGGTGTAGTTGTAAATTCGGTAAGTGAGGTTCTTCTTGCGCCAGCGGCCTGTCAAAACATACATCCATGTAAACTGTTAATTTAAGAACAGGAAGGATTGGAGGCAGGGAAACTGTTTCAAAGATTATCTGTCCCAAAATGGCCTGCAGGCATTGAACATTTTTAACATTGTTCTACGCATACAATGGTATTCTATGGTTCAGTGAGACACTTTGGTTTGCAGCAGAGGACAAGAACAGTAGAGGGCGACATGAATTTTCCTTGACTTGCATGACTCTTACCAAAGAGTCTGTATTTGAATGATTTGTGGCTGAAAGGGTCTTCCACACCACAGCGGGGCTGTCTCATCACTCCCAGCGTGGCCTCATCAATCTTTCCCGTGATGGAAAGATTAGTCACCCTCTGGAAAATTCTTTAAAAGTGGAAGTGGGTTACTGAACACAGAGAAAGAAACCTTAACTTTCAAAAGAATTACTGTAGGGTTGACCATTTCATTGTCTTTCTTCAGCAGGGCTGTGAAAGACTGGTGAAGTGCAGGATGCAATATAGCATCCGAATTACTGATAGGGGAGGTGCAGAAGCGCTCAGCTGGAAAGCCATGGGTAGGTTTATCCCACAGCTGGAGGACAGTTCTGCAGATCACTGTACGGCTGGTGTTCTACCGCAGTACCTATCAATCATTACCGGAGGGCCTCTGCGATATCTTCTGCCTTGTACCCCTGTTCTTGTGGATCCAGCGGAGTGTGCAGGTAGCCATACTTCTTCAAATATGCCTGGAGACCAGAGAGACAGATCAGAAGACAAATCTGTAGCTGAAGTCCACACAAAATGCCTGGCGGACACTGGTAATGTTAGACAACGTACACATGTGTCGAGCGCTGGTTTGCTCTTCCTTTGTGAGACACCCAGAATTTTGCTGCAGAACATCCTCAGTTGGACCACGTCTGTATTTCTCCGCAGCAAAGTGTTATAACTCCGCTCATTACTCTAGTACTTCTCGTGACTTTACTGGTGTATCATGGTACGCAGTGCTGACTGTTACTGGATGCAAGGTGCCTGTTTGTCTGAGGTGAAACCGCGGAGCTGGGAGGAATGTTGGCGGCCGACGCTGGAGGCCCGTAGTGAAGAAACAATAAAAGAAATCTGTCATCGCCTGTGGCAGAGACACATGTGCAGCGATGATCTATACAGTAGACATGTTTGTTGAATCTTAGATCAGATCATCTACACTATACAGGCATCTGTACCTCTGCTGTCCTCCATCTCTGCCATGGTGGCACCCTGTCCTTGGCTACCCATCAGGTACTGATGAGATACGCAGCTTGTAGCATGCAGTAGTGGACAGCTGCTGCTTTTGGACCCAAAAGTCGCAGGTTTTAATCCCACATCCAGCTGTTAACACCCTTGAGCAACGCCAACGTATGTGCCCTGAATTGCTCCAGCAAAATTATCCAGCTGTATAAATTGGTAAATAATTGTTGTAGGCTGCTTTGCAGATGTCAGCCAGATCTGCAATAAATATAAATGTTGGCTTTAAGCGATGGTGAAGCTGTAATGCATGACACAACACTTGTCAGATCATGGGGGAAGACAAAACTTCACCAACAGTACTCAGACTAGTTATAGATTCGGACCGGGGGGTTACTGTGCTTTTCCAACAGCGGCGTTATGAATTCTACGCTATATTTAGGCTGAAGGAAGCGACAGCAAGACCCACACGCGTGCGCGCACACACAGGCACGCACTCACGCACGGGCACGCGCACGCACGCACAGTCCTACCGTGGCTTCGGTGTACTCGTTCCTGCGGTCCATGACGGAGGACAGGACGCACAGCGTCGCCGCGCAAAGGAGCGTCACTTGCTGCACGAGACACATATTGGCGCCTGCACGCGGGTGAACAGCGGGGTAGTGGCGGGCGCGGAGGCGGCTGGGTGCGGCGCTGAATTCCCCTGCGCCTCAGCGCAGTCCCTTTTTTCCGATATAAAAATGGAGAGCTGGAGGTTCTGCAGTCAACTCGGACTTCTTTGTTCTCGGTTATTTGCCCCAACCAACGTTGTGTCTGGGTTCTCTCAACTCTTGTGTCTCGAGTTGGGCTGAGGCTCGGGGTTATAACCGCCGCCGCCTGAGTCACAGATGAGCTCCAGCCCCCGCGGCCGTGACCCACCCCCGTGGAATGTGTGTGTGAGTGTGTGGGCGAGAGTGAGAGAAAGGGACAGAAAGATACCCCACTTACCCCCCCAAAAAAAGAAAAAAATCCCCAAACGGGAAAATATAGGCACAACCTTCCTCAGCAAATACTTCTGCAACAAGTTACCTGGAACAAAAATGCATGCGAAGTAATAGCTTGTTCTAAATGCATCTTTCCAGTGGTGCTTTAACAAAATACTGCTCATGTAAACGCACTGGAATGACTTTAAGATGCCAAAAATGCATGTAAGCAACACCCCTGGCCAGATGTGTGCTTCTCCCCCACGTTATCATGAAAGACACAGCAGGAACTGTCTTAATATTCACGTCCTGCTTTCGGCAAGTAAAATCGGACATCAATCTTTACAGCCCAAATTATGCTCTCTGAAGTCATACCAGCAGTGTCGCTGCAGACATCTCTGATTAGTAGTCAAAGAAGCTGCCATTCGGATGAAAAATCAGATTAGTTTAATAACTGAGCTGCATAAATTAGCAGTAATCCTGGAGATAAAATATCTGATTATAACATGGCATCTTTTAAATACATACAACGGATGTCACATTACTGCGAAGGGAAAAATTGTGGCAATAGAGCTGAAAACAAACAACGGTAAATTACAGGCCAGCGCATCTTCCAGGTTGGCGTTTCTCACGTAACACCGATCTGGAGTCTGGTCAAGTGCCAGGATTACATAGAAAAAAATTTGACAGGAAGGAAACAGCTGGATCTTGGATTACACACCATTGTATATTACGTACTGTAAGTATATATTCTGAAAAGCAGCAGGTACCAATATGGCATAGACTCAAGCCATTAGCACCATCACTTTGCAAGTGGGAGACCCAGGTTCAAGTCCCACTTACATTTATTCACTAAGCAGATGCTTTTCTCCAAAGCAACTTCCACTGCACTCTATGTAGTGTTATGAGCCCACACACCTTATGTACCGCAGTGACTTACACTGCTAGATACATTACTTACACTGGGTCACTCATCCACACATCAGTGGAACACACGCTCTCTCTCTGTCACTCACACTACGGGGGAACCTGAACAGCATGTCTTTAGACTGTGGGAGGAAACCAGAGCACAGACACAGGGAGAACATGCCAGCTCCACACAGACTGAGGAGGGATCAAACCCACATCCTTTCACACCACCCAGGCGCCGTGAGACAGCAACACAACTCACTGTGCCACCCACTTTTACAATTTGCACTTACTGCTCTAGTACCCTTGAGTGAAGTACTTTGCCTCCAGTTCCTACAGTAAAAATACCAAGCTGTAAAACTAGATAAATAGGTGCATGTGTAACTGTCTTTACAAACTTGTGGACATCCCTCTGAATAAATATAGCCTACATTAAGCTGGAACAAAGAGTGCCAAATACATTGCTGAAAAGAACTTTATTACGTAAATGTGTGGCTCTTCCCATAAATTACAGCAGAATTCCACCTCGTGGACTGAAATTTTCTTTCCCCAACCACCATCAAGATGACTCTGCAGGTTCTCAGCATGCTCTCTCATCCGGGAAGATTTTTAAAATGTCCTTTTCCCTACGAAATACTACTTGAACAGTTATATTCCTCAGGGTATCTGGAGTTTGCTATATTGCTACTGTTACTTCCATGAACATGTTTAAATGACTAAAAGGAAATGAGTCAGAGATTGTGTTTGGAGGTCACTTCCAGTGTCTGATCTTTTTCCATGTATACCAGTGCAACCAGTCACTGGTATACATGGGAAAAGCTTATTGTGTGAAAACAGGAAACACAGGTTAGCATCCTGGTTTGCTAATGGGCTGCAAGAAAAATCAGACACGAAACACACATTGTCTGAAGCTTCTTGTCCCAAGTGGGGTCGCGGCAAACTGGAGCCTAACGCGGCAACACAGGGTGCAAGGCTGGAGGGGGAGGGGACACACCCAGGACGGGACACCAGTCCATCACAAGGCACCGCAAGCAGGACTCGAACCCCAGACCCACCAGACAGCAGGACCCAGTCAAACCCGCTGCACCACCGCGCCCCCCATAGACCTGAAACAGTCAAGCAGAATTCAAATTGCATCTGAAACGTTACTGCTCTTTTACACATAGACTGGCCTTGAAGAATTTGCACATGTACACCCCACATGTAAACACCTCCTCAAAAAAGCCTGTATCCTTATGAATACCAAACCGAGCACAATATTTTTCTGAGAGTGTTTTTTGTGGTTCATCTAATGTGTTTTGTCTTGGCGTTGGTGGTAAAGAAAGCCCCGATGGTGTGAACTGGAATTTTTACTGGAAGAGACTATTGTAATGAGTGTATTGGGCAATCGCTATACATAAGACATTATTGGGTGTGTCGCTAAGTGGTCAACCAAGCAGACAGAATGTAGAATTTTCCATCTGCTCTTGTTCTATGCATAAGAGCTTTAGATCTTGACTGAATTTATAGTGTATCCCCCTTTCCCCACTTTCCATCTGCCCAGTTTTTGTGGTTATATCTATTGGCAGCCATGTGACTGTAATGTGCTTCAAGCCTTGCCATTTCTCTACTTATTAAAGCTTGAATCAATAAAGAAATAGTGAAACAACCAAGCTAAACAAAACTGAAAGAGGAGCAAACCATGTAATACAGGTATTCCTCACACAACCATTTCTTCCATAGTCATTCTCATAATGCAATGCATTCCATGTCCTTTCACTAGTCACTTGGAGACCCAGTTAAAACTGCCAACCCAAGATAAAGAATTTGGTTAGGAGTATTTTTGTTCTTCTTTTTAAATTTATCCATACAATGAAGTGGCTAAAGTCTGGCTTCAAGTGAAAAACAAGCAGCCCATTGTATATAACTCTGTTGACTACCTTTACTTGCTCTTATTTGAGATTGTTGATTTTAATTGCACAAAAATGTTGAGTTACCAAGTGATGTATGTCAGTAGGAATGGCCTGTTGTTTGTCTTTTTTCAGGAGTTATTTTTGCATTTAATATGTGAAAACTAATATAAAATATTAGTACATAAAATTAACCACATTTCTTTTAAACTGTGAATTTTCCATCTAGCTGGAAATGCTGTTTCGGCATTGTGATGAATCAACAACCTACCCACAAGATAGGTCATAGGGTAATAATTCTGAATGGGCAATGGAATAGAACTGATTTAATTGGAACCAGTGCCCCCTGCTTCTGATTTTTTCTGAAAAAAAAAAAATCGTACCATTCCCATTTAATTTTGATCACAGGAACAAGGAATTTTCGTATTCGTTCTGACCTTGGGTGTGCAGAGGGACTAAGGAGTTCGGCTGCTGTGTGGGTGGGGGAGGTCAGGCAACAACAAGGCAACTGGAACTCTAAGCACTGCAGGTCGAAAACAACACCCAAAATTAATACCTGCTGCATACCACAGCCATCAGGGTCAGGCGATCAAGCAGCTGAGATGTCTGGGGGCAGAAATGCTCTTTTGTAAGGATTCAGATTTATTCACTTGAATCATAGGGTTAGGCACTTGGAGTTTGATACCGATGTTCAGATCAGTCCTGTGGCAGGTTGCCAGTTTGCTGTTCATTTCCAGGGGTTGAATGAACTAAGTAATACTTGTCAAAGTGTGTAATTAACATGATCAAACTTGTTTCTGTGTGTTTACATTCATAGTTACTAAGGAACAGACAGAAAGCACTGCATAGAGCACTCAGCCAAAAGCTTTACTACAGATGTTCTCTTTCATTACCCTTTATGTCCTGGGATGATGACTCTGCCAGCATTTACTGCACAGGGCTGGAAAGTGTGTTCCAGATATTATTCCTGGCCAACGGCCTAGGAGACCAGATAAAGTAAACATTTCAGTTTGTGTTAGATTCACGGGCTCAAGATTGAAGTGCAGTACTTGAATAACTTGGATAAAACAGGGTCTCTGGCTTTCTCCTTCGCTTTGTCTAACCACATATCTGACACACACAACCGCTAGAACTAAACACAGATGTGCGTCACTTTGCTGACATACTTCCCTGGACTATGAGTGAAGGATGTGGGGTGAAAATGTCATTACACAACTAACCTCATGAGTCACAAACTTTGACTTGGGTTCCTGTAAAACTCAACACAAATCAGTGACAGTCCAGTGCCTCGTAGGAGCTGTACTCAGCTGTTTTGCAGATAACAAAGGGTCTTGTGTTTAAGGTTTACTATAAGTAAAAAAAAAAAAATTAAGATTTGTTCAGTATTTTCTATTGAAGTTCATGCATATTGTCTATAAAATCTGGCCTGCTTCTGAATATAGGTCATAAAACTGTTTAACTTAAAACAGATGTTTATTAGTCATGTGCGATCTGACTCATTATGCAAGATAGAACAAATTGAAATATGTGAAGTTAAATGCTGATGATAAATTAGTAAGTTGAGGCTAAAATCTATGTGCAAGTTTGCACTGATATTTGGTAACTTCTACAGATAAGGCATTGAAACCCTATATGGCCCTAGGTATGAAAAAAAGCTTTCCATTAGAAGAGCTCTTCCCAGTCATGGTGCAATAGACTTCTTGCAAATACACACACACACACTGAAGCTGCTTGTCCCAAGCGGGGTCGTAGAGAGCCGGAGCCTAACTCGGTAACACAGGGCGTAAGGCCGGAGGGGGAGGGGACACACCCAGGACAGGACAACAGTCCACTGTAAGGCACCCCAAGCAGGACTTGAACCCCAGACCCACCAAAGAGCAGGACCTGGCCAAACCTGCTGCACCATGACATCCCCGTTCTACTTCCTTTAAATGTTGGTTTTTATTTTAGTTCAACTGCGTTGATTAAGATGGTGAATAAACCATATAATGTAAAGCTAGTCCATAACAAACCTTACCATAATACAATTTTTTATTGCCACAAATGCATGCCCAACAATTTGTGTTGCGTATGCATTTGTGGTGATAAATAATATCATTTTATATGAGAAATTAAAGCCCAGAATTTGTAGTTTTTTTTACATTATATTTAACATGTATTTGGTATTGAAATGTATGATCGCACTAAATATGATAAAGGGATTCAGCTTGAAGAAAAACCAGCATCCACAGTGGTGTCCACGAGTTCAAGGTTGAAAGCCAACCCAGGTCCCCCAGGAACTTGATGTATGGTGGTTTTTTCATCAAAGTTTTGAATTACTTTTTTTAAAGATTACTTGAGAATTTAGGTTAGTGGCACAGAATTTTCCTCAGCTGTGGCCTCATTTGTGTAATACTTGTAAACATGAGTTTCAATGTAAATTCAATTAATTTTGTTCTTAATGTGAAATTTAAGCCATAATTTAAAAAATAAACTACACAAACTATACACATTTTTCCTAACTGTACAGCATACTCAAAATTTAAATGCTCTTTCGTGCTCAGGCATGAAATTAAGGAAATTTTTAATATAAGCAGTTTTTACAAGATGTGATCTAATGCTCACTTTCAGTGCGAAGCATTTTTCTTGAGTCCCCTACAGCTGTAGGTGTAAATCAGGCATAAATTATTTTACAAAACTGCTGAATTTTGACTCCCCACAATCAGAGATGGGTAACTCTCTTGGGCACTAAAGAACAGAGAAGATGCAGTGTGTCGTAAATATCCATCCATCCATCCATCTATTCACTTAGGTAGGCTGGAAGACTGTAAAACACTTTTGATCACTCTTATTTACTGCTTGTCCAAGACTGGTAGTCTGGAGTCAATCTCCAGAGGCACAGGGAACAAGGATAGTTAGGATTTACCCTGGTCAGTACATTGCAGAGTAGCCATACACACATACACACATTCACATCGCACAGGTGAATTTAGATTATAGAATTCACTGTGGGAGGAAACCAGAGCACCTGAAGGAAGCCTACACAGACTCAGAAAGAACATAAAAATTCCACGCACACTTGGCTGGATTCGAACCCACGCCCAAACGGCCTACCGTGAAGCAGCAGTACCGCCCACTGCACCACCAAAGGGTTAAATAGACAAAATATCTTGAGATGTGCTCATTCTGATCAATATAATCTACATTATACATTCAAAGGGAAAAATAAAGAACAAATACTGTACATTTTCCTGTCCTGGGTGTGTCCCTCCCGCTCCAGCCTTACGCCCTGTGTTGCCGGGTTAGGCTCCGGCCCGCCGCAACCCCGCTTGGGAGCAGTGGCTTCAGCCTGTGTGTGTGTGTGTATACTGTACATTTCATTTTGTGGCTCAGTCAAAACTTAAACTTGAATTGCGATTTGCAAAATGCTGCTAGGTGGCTTCTAGCAGATTTGTGAAATTTCAGGCAAGCAGCAGCATGTGTGTCTGGGGCTAACATGCACCACCCAGGCCTCTCTGCACTCCCACCTGTCAGGGCTTCCAGTTTGCTGAGGCTTGCAGAGCTGAGCTATCTTCTCCCTCTCAGCTCTCCCTCTTTTTTGCCCCGGGGGCCAGGAATCTGCACTCATAGCAAATTGTTCTTTGTGGAGATACCCCCCCCCCGGTTTAATAGAAAACCCACTTGGAAATGTGCCTCCCAATCCGTAAAAAGTCCATTAAATGCTGTGAACAGTGGAGCTGGGATGAGAAGTGATTACAACTTGAAATTAATCTTTTAAACAAATTGATAGAATTTCCAAAGGGGACGCTTTCTTTCATATATGTAAAACTTGCTGGTGTTGGTGGCCGGTGCCTCGTAGTGACTGAGCTGCGTGTTTGGCCATAGGTTCAACGCTGGCACCGACCGTGTGCATGTCCTCCTTCTCGTTGCTTTGCAATCCAAGGACGGGGCTGGAAGAAAACAATGGTAAAGCACTTCCATGTGTCCCTTGCTGTGAAAACCAAGTGAGTGGTTGATCTGAATTGAATATGACCCAGCAGCACTAACCCTAACCAGAAAGTTCTACATATTCACACATGCCATTTAAGACATGAAGATATGCATACAGGATGTCCACAACTTCTAACAGATAAGAAATATTACTCAGATTTTTGGTTGGTTTTTAAAAGAACCCTGTTTCCTTCTTCTAGCTATTGCCATTGATTCCAGGAAGTCATCTGCACTAATTCCCACATGTTGCAAATCACTGTCGTACACATCCGCACTGTAGCTGGGCTCGGAAGGGGGCACATATTGCTTAGACTTGCTGTTTATCCGTCTGGTATCAAGAGGTTTGTCTGTGTGGTTGAGACTTGCAGTAAATGAATGGAGGAATATAGGAGGAATATGAAACTGGAGGATCTTGGAACAACAGGATGTGCGAAAACTGTAAGCTGAAGGTTTTGCCATCTGTGTCCCATCTTTACTGTGACACAGAAAATTGTCACTGGCATCATAGAGTGTTGTTCATTGTGCAGACTTCCACCTGCATCTGCTGTGGTTTAGCAGTTACGCCAAAGGACAGCTGTTCAGGATGTCATAATTTATATCACTGCTTTAGTTTGCATGGGGGCGTGGTGGCGGAGTGGGTTTGGTCGGGTCCTGAGCTCCGGTGGGCCTGGGGTTCGAGTCCCGCTTGGGGTGCCTTGCGGCAGACTGGCATCCCGTCCTGGGTGTGTCCCCTCCCCCTCCAGCCTTGCGCCCTCAGTTGCCGGGTTAGGCTCTGCGTGCTTGGGACAAGTGGCTTCAGCCAATGTGTGTGTGTAATCATACTACACCTCAGCTGGATTCAACATTGAGCAGCTCCTCTGTCAAGATGGAAAATTTGATTTATATATGAAAGCCTTTAATTTGTAACTGGAGGCTGGTGCGGTCAATGCGTTTCTACTCCCCATCGAAGTGGTGCCTTGCTTATATGAAACATTGCTAAGTCATCCCTTCAGTTTACCTTGGACAGTTTATACCCTAGATTTAGAACTGTGCTCTTGTAGACAGTTGGGAGAGTTTGGAAAGTATTTGTTGTTCTTACCCATAATGAAAGGTGCACATAAAAATTAATGTTCACATCAATGAAAGCATTTATTCTGGTTTGTTTATGTTTAAAACTGCAAAATTGCTATATTCTAAACTCTGCCTTTCATTATAACACCTAAACTTGACTGATGTCTGTTTCTTACCCACCATTCTTGCAACAGCATTTTACTGTCCATTCCTGGATTAATAAATAGTTATGTTGCATTATTAATGTTGCATTATTAACTTTATGCTCCACTGTATTTCTTCATCGGAAAAACAAAGAACATGTTAAACAACGGTACATTTCTGTGGACTTAAACTGTGGATATGTCAAATAGCAGATGTAATTCTGGCTATTCTGTAGCAATGGCCTGTTTTTGGGAAAGTGTTTGTATAAAATTGTTATATATACATAATTTCTGTTCATATAACCATGAGATTGTACTTTCTTCCTGACCGTTATTGTCAGACCTTGAAATATACATTGCTTGTATTTTTGTTAAGATAGATTTTCAAAAATGTAGAGCTTCAGTCTCTTAGTTGGATGTGTGTGTGTGTGTGTGTGTGTATGTGTATATATATATATATATATATATATATACACATACATACATACACACACACACACAGTATATATCAGTAATGTTCACAGTGATGACACGGAGAATGCTAAGTGCAAGACAACAGAGCACAGACTAGAGTAACGGAACGTGACCCCATGTCTTTACACCTTTACTACGCAGACTTTTGAACAGCTTACCTGGAACATGAATTGCCCTCCAATTCATTTTAACTATGTTTGTATTTTTTAAAATACATTTAAAGAAATTATACAGTAATACCTGCTGATATGTCAACATTTACATTATTTAGCTAACAATTTTCTAAAATGTTAGGCTACTTGCAATTAACGATTAAAACGATGAATATCGGTGCAGCAAGCGGAAGGTAACAAACTAGGTTTACTTGAGAGTCACGTGTCTGCGGCCATCTCTTTCTCTTAATATAATGCATAAATTGTACTTTTGCTGAGATGCACGTCGCTTTGGACGAAAGCATCTGCTAATGAATAAATGGAAATTACTTACTATTTATACAGCAATTTTAGAATAAGTACCTTGGTCAAGGGTATTACAGAAGGTGGTGGGATTCAAACATAGCTCCTTCTTGTGCAATGCAGAGCTTTAACCAGCTCTAAGAACTGCATTACCTGTTGCCCCACCAACTGAAGCATACTGTACCTAAGTGATCAAATTTATTCTTGTATGAAAACAATAAGAACATGCAGTTTTAATCAGCGAACAAGTTTGTGGCAAATTTGTGCTTCTGCAAGCCTGAGTTTGATCCGCACATCCAGGCTACAGTTTTATACTCTACAGAAAAGCACCTATTAATTACAGTCTCTTAATGTGGTACTTAAGGGTTTTACAAATTAAAGGACAGAAAATGCTCATCTTTTCTAAAACTAATCTTCATTTGCTATGATCAATATTTAAAAAAAAAAAAAGAACAGTACACAACTGACAAAATATTTATTATTCTAATAGAAAATCCAGCTTCAAAACTTAACAGCCGTTAAATAAATTTGATCTAAAAATATATTAAAACAATGATTACACACAACTACAGTTTAATTAATGCACAGAACCAAGCCTGATCTGTCATACCGAGCATCAGCAATTAAATCACTGAATACGAACAAATATTTTTAAAAAGCACAACCAAGCTTTAAAAAAAAAAAAGAAAAAACTTTACAGATTCTATGGATTGTTAAAAGTGAGAGAATTCAAACAAGTTCAAAAGCATCTATTACCATGAACCACAAGGTCAGAAGCAATACTGTCCCTACTATTTTTTTCTTCCACACCCAGAGCACAAATTCAAAATTCCAGTAGAAAAAATAACAACAATTCCAGTTGTAAGGAAAGATTTTTAACCTTCATACAATTTCATAAGAAACACGGAGCATTCAAATGATGCCCTTAAGCTGAATCGAATATATCTGGTTTAAGACTTGAAACTGAAGATGGTTTTTTTTTGGTACTGAATACTAAAACACCCAGATGTGGTGTCAATTTGTGCATTTGTGAGCCACACTCCACTTTGTGCTAACAGCAATGATGGTCATATAAATACCACTAATACTTTTCAAAAAAATATATAGCTAGATGTTGGATCACTTCGATTAAAAGCATACTTGATCGCATCAAATTTACAGTATTGATAACTGTGTATTTTCCAGCTGTGGCCCACATGATTTAATCAGGCCCGGAAGCACGATCATGTGGGCTTCACGATACGAAATCACCACCGTGTTTTTCAGAATGCTGTAGAGATAACGCTACAAAGTACAGACGTTATTTGAAAAATGAAAATCAAACGACAAATACTGTTTATTACACCTAGTTGTGGCTGTTAAATTTGCGCACTGATGCTGTTGTAGCAACAAGTACATATCTCCCAATAAACAAGTATTTGAACAACTGCTTGGGAATTAGCTAAAGCCAAACATTTAAGAATAAAACCATAAAAAAAACAAACACCACGACAATAAAAGCTTCATAGAGACTTTTTTGATTCTTTGGGTCTTCGGCCTACTTTAACAAATTGCAAACACAAATAGGTCATGTACTCAGCTCTATTACCCTTTTTTGGTCACATAACTCTGCACTGTTATGTACAGTGCTTTGTAGTAACTTAAAGTTTTAAATTTGTGCGATTAATTTTAACAGAAGAGGTCACATTTGGTGAAGATGTGTTTTATTTATTTATTTATTTTTTTTTAAGTGTGTTTAATACGTTTTCCTACCCTTGTGCTGATCATCTTCACAAATGTATTACATTAATTGCAGCTTTAACATCTGCAATTTCAGTCCTTCATTTATATGACGTTAATGCTTCACACATCGAACAAATAATATACATCAGATCAAAAAGAAACACAAACTACAGAATGCGAATAGAGCAACAGTAATAAGCGGGATGATGGGTACCGTACCATGCCCTTAATAGACAAACAAAAGTGGTTTAAGCAACAGCTGGGGTCAGGGCCTCCAACTGGCTGGAAGCGAACAGAACGTATTTGTGACAAATGCAAACGCGGACTGAAATCTTTTGCATAATCTAAAGATGGCCCTTGTCAGAGTCCTCCATAAAACAAACCTGGTGCTCGCAAAGGACTGTGAAATGAAGGCCAAGTCTAAAAGGAGACTTATTTCTCACCAGCTTCATGCACATCCCACAAGCAGTCTTGCTTAGCAGGAATCAACGATTGGTGATTTTTTTTATACCCTATAGCCACTGAGCAGGTCTGTTTCCTCGAAAAGGGAAAAGAATACATTTCCCTGTAGTCACTTGAATGAAAGCCCACCCAGCTCTGCTAGCGCCTTGCACTCCGTGTACTACTGGCCCCCAGAGGTTCTAGTCTTTTCTCACTGTGACTTTCACTCGATGCCAAGCGTTGCTCAGGACACCCCGCAGATTCCATACGGGTGCCATGGTGTCTGGCTGCACGTTGTAGCTGTTGTCCACTGCCTTGCAAACGATCTCTAGCTCCTGTGTCTCAGCAGGCAGGGGGACGGTGAGCTCCCACAGCTTCCACGCCCAGGCTCGACCTGGGGGTGGCGACGTAGCAGCCTCTTGGCCCTCTTCTGCTCCTCCTAGTGTGGCCACGTTCCAGGTCTTGCCGCCATCCAGGGACACATCGACCCGAATCACTTCCCTGCCACCGCCACTCCAAGCGTATCCCTTCACAGTCAGTTCCCCCTTACTGCAGCTCACCGTGCTGCCTTGTGCTGGCTGGGTGATGGCAGACTGCACTGGCAGCTCCTGGATGGCCGGGGCTGACTTGTAGTCCACTGTGTCCCAGTCGGTTCCAGGGCTGAAGCCTTTGTAGTCATTCTGCTGCCAGTGGCTGCTGCTCTCCTCCTCGCTCACCACAATCTTAGCCAGCCATTTGACATTGCGTGCCCCAACTGTACCGGGCACCACCACCCTCACCGGGTAACCGTGGTCTCGAGGGAGCTCTTCTCCATTCATCTCATACGCCAGCAGCACATCCCCTTCCTCGCTCATGGCCTTTCTTATAGGAATTGATGCGCCATATGTGGTACCTGTGACGTCATGGTCCAGTCCCTCAAACTGAACGTGCTGGAATTTGCTTCCTGGCTTGTACCCAGCCTCTAGTAGCACATCCCTGAGCCGGGCTCCCGCCCATGTGGCATTGCTGATGGCCGCAATCCCCCAGTTGAGGCCCTTCACCTGCTTTACCTGGTTCATTTCCAACCGGCGGTTTCCTGCACACTGCAGGGTAGCGGTCACAGTGTGCTTAGGGAAGTTGGACTTCAAGTCTGCCAGGGACAGTGACACTGGCCCTTTTGGTAGCCCCTGGATCTCCAACCGGTAGGTGCCGGGGTCCACTCTGGGCACAGGTAGGTGGTTACGTTTGAAAAAGAAGGCAGAGGGCGTGATGTAGGTGTCTGTCAGGATCTCCGATGGCGGCTCAGCATTAAAAGGCTTCTGGCTGTTAACTCTCAGCGCAGGGTGCCTGGGTGGGTCGTCGGCGTAAGGGTCTGTGGCGCTATCAGCCTGCTCGCGCTCCTCCGGACTGAGCTCTCCCACTTTGTACTCAGACAGAATTTCTAGCACATGGCCCTGGTTGTGCACAGCATACAGCGCCCAGAAAGGCTCTAGAGCACCACCAGCTGCCAGCAGGATCTTTTCTCCCCCAGGGTGTAAGGCTACAAACTCGGTGATGTCATAAACCCCACCTTTGTATGTGACCCATACACCTTCGGCAAGGGAGCAGTGTTTGGCCACCTCCTCCTGTGTGTACACTGGCAGAGAGGGAGATCCCCCTTTGGACTCGACTGGGGTGGCTGCTTTTTCAGCCTGGAAAGGAAGATATGAATGTTATGTAAATAAACTGAAAGCGACCCGGTGCTTGAAATTACACAGCTCTGTAAGACAAATCGCCGACTGGAGATCTTAATGTGAACACACTTCAGTTTACTATGTACCCTCTGTACAGGCATCATGCTGGGAAGGGACCAGGCAACAAAGCTACTTAAACTATTGTTTCTGTTATCCCTGTGCCGTTTTGGGCCATAGTCCAATTCAATTCAATTCATTTTTATAGAGCGCTCTTCTCACGCAGCGACACAGAGCGCTTGAACACAAGCATAAGGCATGAAATGAAGACATTAGAACAAAGAAACAAAGAAGACAGTTGAATACAGGCTAGTGTAAATACAATAAATAGCGTAACTACTAAGGTATTAAAATACTCACGTAAATAGCGTAAATACAGACTATTTCCCAATACAATAAAACACCTTTTAAAGAAAAGGAATGCAGTTCTTGTGAAAACAGGGAACACCTGCCATTTGTCCACACAGACTACAGTGTTGCATAATAACAAGGATTTAAAGAGCTCCAAAAACGTGATTTACAGTCTTTCTAAAGCAGAAGGCTCTTTGCTAAAAGACGGTCATACGATAACAAAATTTCAGCAGATGTGAAAACATGTGAAGGTATCTTTACTGACAGGCCGATTTAAAATACAGAGGGCAAAATTTTGTAATGACGTTATCCAAAAAAGTTGCATCATTAGACAGAATAGCTGGCACACGCCAACAGATCTGCAGTATTTCTGAGAAAGTGATCAAAAGTATGTCGCCATGGCAACTCTCCTGGATGATGCTAAATTTGTAGCTGCCAGCAAAGCATTCTGATGAAGCAGAAGGTAACTTATGGAAATCATTTGTTAAAATCAGTCAGTATGAAAGCCAAGACCCCATGAAACGGCAATCCTGTGGAATTTTGCCAGATTTCTATGACGGTCCACCCACAGTAGAGCCAGCTTTTGGGGAATGTGGTCCCCGGGAAAAGGAGCTCAGCAGTAAGTAATGACAGTACACTCGTGTGACACGGTGGGGCGCTATCGATCAGTATTTTTCCTCATGCACGTGGTCTCTTGCTGCTGGAAGATTTTTTTTCCTTACACTTTATTTCCAACAAAACCTTTATGAACTAATATAGCATAGTGAATTTTCATAAACCATCCACTTGGCTATACTACAGTGAATAGTCACATAAAACCTTCCCTTCCCCAGATGTGACCTATTCTGTTAAAATTAGAGTATTATAAATACTGTATTACTCAAAAGCCTCTGCATTGCAGTGTAAAGAAATTTTACAGTTAAATTATATATTTTTTTTTTTTTTCCCAGAACCGCTTGTCCCATACAGGGTCACGGGGAACCAGAGCCTACCCGGTAACACAGGGCATAAGGCCGGAGGGGGAAGGGGACACACCCAGGACGGGACGCCAGTCCGTCGCAAGGCACCCCAAGCGGGACTCGAACCCCAGACCCACCGGAGAGCAGGACTGTGGTCCAACCCACTGCGCCACCGCACCCCCACTCTAAATTATATTTCATAAGACTAATAAGATATGGTGAAGAGTAACATTCATTAGCTTGGACCCGTTAGGTATAAAGCGTAATACTCTGGTATGTTCATGCTTGTATATAAAGTTGAGTCCAAGTCAACTTTCAAGAAAGACACTGCTATACAATTCAGCAAAAAACGGTTAACCTTCAGACTTAGTGTAAAGTACCTGATTTTGATACAGCCCATATGAGAGCACAGCCCCACTCCCAGCCAAGAGTCCAGCCAAGAGGTGTTTCCAACTGAATGTGTGCTCATGGCCATGCGGTTCTGAGCGATGACGTCCACTATCGCTTCCGCTGCTCCGGCGACTACGCAGGCCTGATGCACACACAGAGAGGGGAGAAGCCAAATCCTGCAGCGACTGGAACCTGTGTAAAATACATGATTGTAAACTGCAATATTTCAGGCAACCTCTCGCGTTTGTCATTTATAGAATGCCTTTGTCCAAGATCACGTGCGACATGAGATTTGTTTGCAGGGTAATTTTGACCGGAGCTGTTCAGGGTAAGGACCAAGGAAATTCCTATTGCAAGGTCTCAGATCTAATCGCTACGCTGCCTGCTGCACATGTTATTTAATTTATGTGTATGATTCCTTTAAAATGTTTTTCAGCCTCACCAGTTTTCAATCACATTTATTATTCTTTCCCTTGTGCGTCAGCCAGGAGGCCTCAGAAGCAGTAGGAGTTCACTCTTCTTGTACACTGCCGTTCCAGGCTGAGCGCACTTCACACGAAGTAGAGCCAAATTTTAGCAAAATTAGAGCTGATTTACTGCACTGCATTGATAAAAAATGCATTTTGTAAGCTGTTTTCTATCGATAAGTATAAAGAAACCAACGCGGTAAAACGTGTGGCGGTGCGGTGGCACAGAGAGGTAGTGTTGCTGTCTCACAGTGCCTGGGTGGTGCGAGAGAACATGGGTTTGATCCCTGCTCAATGTGTGGAGTTTGCATGCGTCTGTGTGGGTTTCCTTTGGGTGCTCTGGTTTCCTCCCACAATCTAAAGACATGCTGTTCAGGTTCCCACAGAATGTGTGAGAGAGAGAGAGTGTTCCACTGATGTATGGATGAATGAATCAGTGTAAGAAGTGTATCTAGCAGTGTAAGTCACCTTGGTGAATAAGGTGTGTGGACTCATAACACTACATACAGTTCATTGGAAGTTGTTCTGAAGAAAAGCATCTGCCAAGTGGATAAATGTAAATGTAAAAGCCCAGTCTTTGCTCAGTGACAAGTAGCTGTGCTTCATCCATACCTGGGAGTCCTCAGAAGACCCAACCTTGCCAGTCGTCCACATTGCCTGAGGAACAGCATTGAAGCAATAAGCTGAAAGGGGGAGAAAACAGAAACAGGCATAAGAACAAGTCCTGATGGAGCGCAATCATTTTATCCTCATTAGCAAGTCAACATTTTGGTGTCCAAATATCGATAATAAATTAGAATCATGCATGTTGTGAAGTGTACTGTGTGTGTGACCAGGTGAAGAAGACACATACACACATCTTTCATTTCAACTCCTGCTGCTAGTCAGTGAATGGCGGGGTGCCTTCAGTTAATGACTAATAAAAGAAATAAATATACAGCATAATAGAAGTGCAAATAAAAATTCTTTTTGGTTTTGTTTCCAGAATGTGTTATTCCAGTTTGATGTACTTCAGCTAAAAGACATAATTAGGTTTAGTTACTACTTCTAAGTTATGCATTGAAGCAAGAAAATTATTATTATTCTGACACAACTAAGTAATATTTATAAACTATATTTAGCTACTCTACTGATGTATACCGGTCAATATGGTGGTTTGAGAAACTGACTATACTCAAGCTTCACATGTCTGCATCCACATCTCTCCTTCGGTTGATGTAATGCACTTTTGTATTATTCTGAGAGGTACTTCATTTGGGAGAAACAACATGATTAAGTGCAAGTATTTCACGTTAATTCTAGCTAATTTACTGTATACCTTGTATGAACTGTCATTTTCAATTGTCACAATGAATACATATAAAAGTTATGGGTCCTGGGTGAAAGATATTCACTTGTATTTTCTTCACTTGTCCATTTTCAAAATTTGTTTTTCGAAGAGCAAATATCAGCTGTTTCCGTCTGCAGCTGGTAGCAAAACATTCAATCAGCATATGAGTGACACTGGATAACAATTACATTTATTCATTTAGCTGATGCTTTTTTAAAAAAAACTTTTAAAATTAACAGCTGGGTAATTTTAGTGGAGCAACTAGGGTAGGTACCTTAGTCAAGGGTATTACAGCAGCAGGCTGCTTCGAACCAGCAACCTTCAGAGCCCAAGGCAGCGGCTCTAACCACTCTACAATCAGCTGCCCCAACCACCCCCCAGCTAGTTCAACTGGCTTTCGCTGTCATCACCACTAGTGATAGAGAGTGCTGGTGATCAATAACAAGATGAAAAACACTGCACTGCAATGGGATAAATCAGTCATTAATCAGCACTGAATTTGAGATTACACATTTATATATAGTCATTTTAAATGTATTTCAATGTTCATGTAGCCCAAAGTTTATGAAAATGTTATGTCTTACAGTTTTTTTTTTACCACAGCTGAGATTTTTGTATAGCCTTCCCACTGAATAAACTGAGGTGTGTCTCAATGATTATATTTTTATTGCCTATACAGATAATAAAGCAAAAAGTGGCCATACGTTAATGAACGTTGCAACTGATGTTTCAAGTAAAGCACTGGCCTCCCATCCACAGTGTTCCCTGTCTCATACCTTATGCTTCTAGGATAGCCTCTGGAGCACGGTGGCCAAGCATGAGGCTAATAAAAACCAAATAAATAAGTCTTACAGATAATTCCTAAATGATCATCGTGTTTTCTGAGGATTTCACAAAATCTAGGCGGATTTATTAACAAACTGCATCACAAACAAACTTCCTGTCCCAAATGTGTTGACGATAGTGCTGGTACAAAACACACCATGTAATGTGACTTTTAATGTTGTGTTCAGCATCAATTTGTCTAATTTTAAGGAAACACTAAAATCCATTAGAAGGTTCTTCCTTGCAAATGACCAATTTGCTGAATACAGATTTTATAACTAACTAAAACCTATGCATGCAGGCTTGAGACTGTCCTCCCAGAAACCATCAAACCTGGTCAAACTGAATTCGTTACAACTGGATTTAGCTCCGATAACGTACGCCATGCCCTATATATGACAAACTTCCAGGCTGGAAAGCAAGAACCTGCTCTAATCATCTCTTGATGCCTAAAAAGCATTTCAGAGGGTACAATTGACTTTCTTATTTGCTGTCTTGGATAGACTGAAGTTGGGTAATAACTTTATGGACCTAATCAAGTTCTTACAATCAAACTCTTTGGAGCAAGTTAACATAGTTTCCGTGTTGGAAGAGGGTGCCGACAAGGCTGCCCCCTCTACCTCTTCCCTTACTCTTCACGCTAATGATTGAACCTTTGACGGAACCTACTGGCAGCAATGAAGACATATCCAATGTCAGGGTAGGTGAAGTGGACCCTTGCATTTTTCTATATGTTGATGATGTACTGTTTTACCGGAGTAACCCTGACACATCAGCCTACACGCGTACCACACAACTGCTCACCACTAATTAAGAAGCGTAAAGAGGACCTGTCTTTGTGCACCTCTTTACCTATTTCAATGTGTGGTACAATTAGTGTTGTCCAGGTGAGCGTTTTACCTCAGCTGCTGTACCTATTCCAAAATCCACACTCCTACTTGTTAAACTTTTTTTTTTTTTTTTTTAAATTAGGCACCTTGATCTCTAGATTCATCTGGAGCAATAAAAGGCCCAGGACTGGACTCTCCCAACTTGTTGACTTACAAAGGTGGGACTTCTGTACAATTATGAAATGTCACTATTGGGCTGCACAAATTAAACAAGTAATTGGTTCATCCAAAAATGTGATGACACTATTCTAGTTTGGAGAGATGTTAAGAGATACCAGGGAATCCTGAACAGTCTATCATTATGGTCTTATGGTGCTCCTAACCCAGACCTCCCCCCCCCCCTACACAGATTAGAGACAGAATTAAGAAAAGTTGAGATACACTTCATTACAGCAAACAACTTCAGGGCCATGAATTCTGCATTATACACCATTTTTATCAAGTGCTGCTACTGGCCCTTCTGATGCACTGAGGGAGGCTTGGGAACAGGGCTTGGACTTTTCCCATCCTTTAGTGACCATCAGTGGTCATGTATATGTACTGAAGTCTTCCCTGCCTGCACTCCCCCCCAGCATCCAGGACCAAAATGTCAAGCTCACGCACAGAATCTGCTTCACAGGATGTTTCCGGGGGACATCTCAACTGCGCTTTAAATACAAAGCCCCTCGGGGAACTCTGACACATTCGTTCTTGGCATGCGGACATATCTGCAATTTCTCGGTCATCATTATCAAGTAATCATGTTAAATTCTAAACAAAGCAAAAATAAGTATTTTGCCCCACCTACCATTTGGTCTTTATTTTTTTTACCAAGTTCTTCTATGTTCTATATTTTGGTTGGAGTGGGATTTCCATAGTACAGCTCATTCTGAGAACAAGGGTTCCTCCTATCAAATTACTACCTACAGTTTTACTCTACATGTGTTCCGAAGTATACTGCTCTGTCCTTGACAGCATGTTCCTCTACTCATCTGTATTCCCTTTTTTTTTTTTTTTTTTTTTTAACTCTTTTGACAGTGTTTCCAAAATTCACCAGTTATATGTAAGAAAGCGATATACCAAGATGAAATGCATTTATGTTTTATCACCATATAACATTTGTATACAAATAATATTCAGGCTACTCAGCAGGCCAGCTGTTTGAAACTACTACTTAAAGTATTTACTTAACAGTAAAAAATCATGTTAAAGTTCTCCCTTTCTGTGACTTTTTTAAATCTCTGGAAAACCTTACTTTGCAGAAGTATACTACAATGGGATATTTATATATGCAATATAAAAAAATAAATCAAGTTCAGCTAACAGAGTTTATTATAGCTGTATCAGACTGAATTTGGCCATATGTTTTTTTATTTCCCTGTATTAATTGTCAATGAGTGGCTGTAGCACATACTGGGTATTTTATTTTTTGCAGACATCAGGTCTCAAGGTCTCCAGATAAGGAAAGCAGTCAAAAGTTTATGCTCTTCCTGGGATAGATATTTACCACAGGTTCTTAAAGAGAATGAAGACTGGCTGAAGTCTTCAACTGCACCCTGACTTCAGTTGTCAGTGACACCTAGGGGGAGGCGGGAAACCAGCTGCTATGCAATAATTCAAAAAACCTCACGTGACAGTGGTCACCAACTCCTGTTGCTGGGGACCTTTGGCCAACCTGCCTGCCTTCGGGCCTCACTGCGTGAAACAACAGCAGCGACGTCACACTCTTCATACACCGATTGTTATCAGAAGCGGAGTTGTCTTTGTTAATTCAGAGACGTTTCACACTGAAAAATAAAATGTAAAAAAATTAATTTAAAAAAAATCACTGCAGCTGAAAGTTTTCTGAGCATTAAGGGAAACGTATATTAGTGCATGAACATAATAGCTTTTCCACCTAACTTTTTTTTATATAAACACTGTTTTTGAAAGATAATCTATTTTATATTCTTTGGGTCATTCTACTTACAAATAAATACTTTATTTTTAAGTATCAGATGAAGCATCTAAAAGTGCTTTATCATTTAACAAAGCAAATCCTTGCACATTTTGAGAGCAGCCAGAACAATATCTTTATATGACCCCCCATAACCAACCATAAAACAGATAGGAATGATGAATTACTCATTCTTAAGCAGTTGACAATATCTCTCTTAACTGATAACAACTAAAACAGCCCTGATAACATGAGCAATAATAGCTAAAAACTAGTGGCTTCAGTATCTTACACTGATTTCAAGCAGTAGTGATAGCGTGGGCTCTATACTGGCTCCACACTCACATTCCTACAAAGAAGCCATTGTACCAAAAGGTCTTGGTTTGTTTCGAATGAGTGAACCAAAATGATATATGGATATTTATTTAACTTCATTTGGTTGGAAGTTTGAGGTTTTGAGGGTTGGGTTTCAGATCGCAAACCCATACAGGCAATCACAAATCCTGTACATTTATTATTAAACTAAGAATCACGTCTGCAACTACGTCTGTCTTTCTCATAATTGTATTTTCTATGAGATGTACGTTGCTTTGCAGAAAAATGTCAGCTGAACGAACAAACGTAAATGTATTTATTCACTGAGCTGATGCTTTTCTTCAAAGCAACTTACAATGTTAAAATACCCCTAATTATTTGCCAATTTATATGACTGAGTAATTTTACTGGAGCAATTCAGGGTAAGTGCCTTGTGTAAGGGTACTGCAGCTGGAGGTGGGATTCGAACCAGTGACCTTTGGGTCCAAAAACAGCAGCTCTAATCACTATACTACCAGCTCTTACTGTTCCACCATCCCACAGAATAGTCATATATTTTACAACAGTACAAGAAAGAATGAGCAATAAAACATTTATAAAAATGGATTTTTACGAGAACCTACCTATTTTAGGTGCTTGATCATGATTTAATGCGCTTCTCCACTTATCAACAATGTAAACTTATTTACAGTATGTATATGAAGTATTGTGTCTTATTGTTGAAAAACTTACCCCCCATAAAGTTTATTTTCAGTAGACATATATGACCTGAAACTTTGTACACCTGTTATTCATTTCGTCTTGGGCCTGACTCTGGAAGATGAGGAACCGGTTTTAAGACCTCAGGATTTAAGATTCCTATGAAATTACCTGCAGGTTTGGCATAAAACGAGAACGTTTCACGTTCCTTTTGCGGGAGGCCGTCAAATAACCCTAATTTAGCAAGTTTATCAGCACGATCCGACGCTGCATCATTTTCCACGCAAAATGTTTATTTTTTTATAATCTTATTTATCTGTATATTACACACAGCAGGCTCGCTGATGTTCAGACGTCAAACAAAGACAGTCACGCGATGTCGGTGCCGGAGGCTCCTATTGAAAAGCACCCCCCACCCCGCTGGGCAGGAGCGACACGCACGGACCGCGCTTCACTTCCACACGCGACTGGAGCGCGTGAGCCGAACCTACGGTCACCGCCGCAACCCAACGCTCTTGCTAGAACGTTCCGTGACGCGCAATGCGATCGCTGCACCCATTTCGCCCGCCCTGTGCTTAAAATACGTTTATAAGATAAGTAACTCACAGTCGGTGCCTTTCTTTTCGGTGGCTGTGCTGCCAAATTCCGCGGCGGGGATCTGGGGGGCCAGTTTAGAGGCCGAGCCGCTGACCGATCACGCATGTGGGGGGGGATGGTGGTGGTGACCGTAGTGGTGTAGGAGGAGGAGGAGGAGGAGGAGACTGTTGCGACTCGTCCTTTCCCAGCACTACTGTCTGAGTGTGTTGAGCGCGAGATGGGAAGCACCCGCGCACGACGCGAGCCCGTGCCAACCAATGTTAGGCTGCGCTTCGCTTCGCTTCGCCTCCCCCGTCGCGTCTGTGGCTCTCGGCGCCAGTCTAATGGTCGCTCTGACAGGGAGAGCCGCCGGGCACATCGCATTGCTAATACGGGATAACACCCTGAGGGCGCTAACACAAACAGTAGTAGCCATGATTGTGCAGCTCTGCAGTCAGATGATCACCTTTCTTCGCGTGTAAGCGTTCCGTGGTCAGTTCCTTTTGCAGTGACTGTAATTATTAACACGAAAAGGAGCAAAAGCCGATGGTGGAAAAACGAAGTACCGGTTTGTCACTGTGTACAAATGTAGCGATCTATGGTAAGCGACCATGAATACAAGTGTTTCCATGTGCATGATATTATTGACGCGTACGCAACAACAACAAAAAATACAAATATGAGGGTATGCGAGCAGTGAGTTGCGTATGATCCGTTGGCTGGAAGGAGCTCCTGATCCGATCCGTCCCAGAGCGGGCGGTCGCTCCACGTCACGTGGTTCTCGTCTCATTCACCGTTATTGACAAGTTGATCGAATCAATGAACTCCAGAATTCAAATCAAGTTTATTTGCAGTTTTTAAAATATAACTTGATCCCTTACATGCCAGGAAGTTGGGAAGAAAGAGGACAAAATCGAGTTGCCGATAACTGGAAACTCCAGCTGTAGCAGGATGTGCTGGGATTTATGTGCAATTGTTCACTATTGGAAATTGCTTTTATATTATTGCATTTGTGTGCTATAGACTTACATATTAATATGCTGTATGTGGGTCGATGGTGGAGCCTTGACAATATCATATGGCAATCTTAAAATGAAGAAACCAGTGTACTCATATCTTTTAGTATTGGTAGAGGGTGGATTGTAGACATGTTAAACTAATGTTATATTAATTTTCTTGTTCAAATAGGTGGTTCTCTGAAAATTGCTAAAAAAGTTTGTTCATCTAGGTTAATGGACATTAGCTACATTTTATCTGTATATTTTGCGGTTGTGAAGATTGAAATGCATTCTGAAATGTAACCCTTTCAGATTTTGTGTGCACGTAGGTCTGTAATCATTTAATGCACTTCTTCCAGTTATCAGATGATAGCATGACCGTTCTGCACTTTTGGTAATGGAAAATACTTAATTCCTCTCTTGTTCTTAAAATTCTTAGATTTAACTTCATGTCCACATCATACTGATCTTTCAGCAGTAAACAGAATGTCAGCAGGTTTGAGTCAAACATTTACACATGCTGGGCCAAAATACATGTTCTCACACACACACACACACACACACATTTTCAATGCAGGTTAATACAATTCCGCAGAGTAAACAATATGACTCTTATGTAATTGTCCTCAATACATAATTTTCCAGCGAAGTCTTTGGGTAATGTATAAAATGATTACCAGAGGAATATGATTAAGTAAATGTGTCAGAAATGATAACATACAGAATATTAATTTGGTTGAATCATCTGTGTACCTGATGATGTTTCCATCAAGCTATAGAACATATGTAAATGATATGTCAGTAAAACTTTGTAAACGTTTTAAAAATGCAGTTTCTGTCACAATGTTTGATCCAAATTCTGGATAGAATTTTACCAGGGACTTTTTGAATGTTTTTTCAGTGAAAGCATGTTGATTTAGGTTTTTAATACATTACCTTTTATGTCCCCCTCTCACAGAACAAGTTTTTATACAATATTCTGAGAAAAGTTAAATGGTTACTGGCAACATAATGGGCTTGAAAACTGGTTCAATTAAAGGGCCATACAAGACAAATAGCAAAGTGGATGGATAATAGAGTTAAGTGTGTATTTCATTAAACATTACCTATTTCTTCCCAAATATGTTATACTGAAACTCTGAATTTTTGTGTGTTACACTTTTCTATATATTTACATGTTAAAGCGTTATGGACTTGTCAAACTTTGACACACATCAGTCATTTTAAAAAATGACCTTCATCTGGGGTCTCAGAAATCATTTGTAAACACTTCAGTGTACATATTTAACTTAAAATACAAATGCACCATATCTACAGATAGCTAAAGATTTCATAACGTATATGATCCCAGCTATAAAAACATTACTGATGTATACCTTGAAATGATGTATACTACATTCTTTCAGTAATCTAACCAAGTTTGAAGAGGTTATATTACAACATTAAATAAATATACATAACTTTGCCTCCTAGTCATTGTAAATAGTGTATTTCTGAGACTATTTGGTTGTCCTTCATAACATGGGACATCTTGCACTGTTGCATAATCCAAAGACTCATTCTTTCTCCTGCCAGTGGATGAATAAAAACTCTTACTCACCTGGTATTCAAGACAAATTGTGCAAATGTGTAGAAGACAAATACGCCGTGAAGTACAGATAAAATTATGTATGCAATCCAAACAAAGATCATAACAGACATTTCAAGATCAAAGAATGTGTTTTATGATGTTTTAGCATAAATTCTATACATTTAAACTGTACTATAGATTTGATTCTGCAGATATGTAGTTTTTAGGCACAGATATTGTAGAATGGTGGGAAGGTATTGTCACTTTCAGAAGATATAAGAATAAGGTCACTTTATTCTAGCATGCTGCATTATAAGAACAAAGTTGGCAGTATATTTCCTTAAGGATGATTAGGATGTACAGTGAGTCAAATTAAGGCCAACAATTTTAAAAAATGCCAGGGCGATGTTAGGGGAAAGGGTGTGTTTTCTCCTAGGCTCTTACAATGCATAGTATATGAGTAGAAGGGTGTCCCATGGTTCTGTGGCTGGGACACTGAACAAAAGAATTCCCCTTTGAGTAGAATCTCATTTTGCCAGAGGACATGAGTGTATGCAGGTCTGCAAAGACCGAGGGGATTAGTAGGATGTTGGGTGTGAGCGTGACGTCTGAAGCGTTAGGTGTGGGTTGTGTGGCCTATACTTTGTAGATCATGCACATGTGAGAAGTGGGTTGGGGGACAGACCATGTTATGACTCCCCTTTTCGTTTTTATGTCATACACATCAGCAAGTGTGGCATTAAAGGTAAACAGAATGAACGTCAACAGCAATAATACTGTAAGGTTCCACTGCCCTCTATCGTTTTCGTGTTTAAAAGCCGGGGTTCAAAACGCCACGTGTCGGATGTGATGATGTGTTTACATGATACAGGACCCAGGGTACATGTTGTTAGTCTGTGAAATGTGATTTTTAAGAAGTTTCTTTTGGGCTGGGTTCTCCTGAGATGTGCTGCTTAATTCGCGTCGTGTGCTCATCTCGTGTAGTAGATCTGTCGCTGCATGATTTGTACAGTCAAGATGCGTAATTGACGTTGTTCTTGGGCTGCGAGACCCGCGCAGGGGACGCGTCGCTTTAAGGACAAACCTCGTTCTCGTGGGTGACATCAGCGTCCCGGGAAGCTCTGGGCACCGAGCCTTAAGTTATTCACATACTGTTGGGAATCCAAATACAACGTTTAGCGCTTACATTAATCAAAACTATTTCGTGGTTAACATGTAACACAAACAGTTAATGCCAAATAATGAGTTTAATTGACGGCAAGCGAAACTGCCGTCCGAGCTTATTATTGGCTTATGTTGTTAGAAATACCTAGAAAAAAGTAAGTCGCCGGGAAGTGAACTTCTTACTGCACACTCAGTGAAATAATAGAACACGAACACCCGTCCATTGTTCCTTTGATTTATTTTAACGGGAATAAAATCACTTTCGTGCACAAAAAAAAAAATCTTCAGCTAAAGTCAATAGTTAAACTGACAGAGGAAAACACTCGTCATGCGAAAGTCTGAACTGACGGTACACGCTAATCGGCTCGGAAGAAGCCGTGCGCGTTCTCGACCGGCGTCCGCGCATGCGGTCGTGCACAGCCGAGCTGTTCGCGAGGAGGTTACCGTTTGTACTTCGTTTTGGGGCGGGGGCGAAGGGTGTGTGTGTATGTGTTTGAGAGAGAGTGAGGGGCGGATCCGCACGCAGGAGAAAAGGGCGATGGAAGCGCAGACCGCGAGACATACGGTCGTGCTCCTGCAGTCCGCGCGCACAGTCTTAGGTACGGTATGGTGTCCCGAAATTCCTGTTAAATGGTCGGAGCGCACAAAGTCTCATTAACTTATCAGACGGCTGAGGAGGAGGTAGCTGGGTTAGCGTTAAAAACACGAAGACGGAGAAGTGGAGAGAGTGCAAGTGTTTTCCCCACATCATCATCATGTAGCAGGCTAGTAGCTAGCCGTATCATATGGCTAAGCCCACACTGGGCGCCTGTTGGCCACGGCGTGGCGGCCGTTTAGGGCGCCGTGTATCGGCGGAGGAACAAAGGCGGGACTCGTTTCTCCGTTACATGCCCTTGTACCGCGCGTATGTGTGGGCTTTAGCTACTCCTTCTGTGTGCAGCACTACGGCGTAGCGGTAGCAGCCACCAGAACGAAACTGTTTTCCCCCCTTCCTTCTTAGTAATTTCAGATATCTGTGCGGAACTTGCCAGGCGGGTATTTTATTATACACACACACTGTATGGTCCACATAACCGGCGGCGCGGGCAGGAGGAGAAACGGAACCGTTGTTGTTCGTCTCCCTGTTGTAAACTTGGCAGGCAGGCTGTGGGGGGAAGACGAGGGCTCGGTCGTGTGTTCATGGTGGGCGCGATAAAACACTCGACTCGCTGCACGCGCTGCTGAGCTGCGCCGTGTGTGTGTGTGTGTGTGTGTGTGTGTGTGTGTTGCATGACCGAGGACGCAGATGTTCACACACTGACTGCGCTCGTGCCTCTTCACGTGTGGATGGTTTGCTACCTGCTTACTTGCACTAACTACTTACTAGTAGAAGGTGTTTTGAAAAGCCCTTTTTTCTTATGTCCGTCAGTCAGTGCTCTCCGTTCCGTCTCCTGTCTGTCTCTTCTCACTTTTTGTCTCTGACTGTCTGTCTCTCTGCCTTTTTTTCTCTACAGACCATCCATTGTCTGTCTCTTGACTGTCCTCTGTCAGTCAGAACAGACAGTGGCCTTAAATCAAGGGGACTTAATCAGCATCGCAATATTTACATTTAATTGTTCAGTAAGCAGATGCTTTTCTCCAAAGCGACTTCCGGTGAGCTCTATGTAGTGTTATGAACCCACACACCTTATTCACCGCGGTGACTTACGCTGCTAGACACACTACTTACACTGGCTCACTCCATGCATCAGTGGAACACACAGGATACGTGACACACAATATAAATCATGATGTCCATCTCAAACTAGCTGTTTACTGTTACCTATTTTTCATTTAGCAGATGCTTCTCTCCAAAGCAGTGTACATTTTGAAAAATTACAGCGCATTACATCAACAGGAGGACAGATTTGGATCCAGACACCTGATTCTGAAGTACAGTTAATTTGTCACATTCTCCCATATGAACCAGTGTCCATCACACAAGTGGCTGCCTAAAGGTTTATCCATTATTCTGCCGTCTCTAAACACAAAATTATTAAACATTTACGTGTTTATCGCGGACGTAGGAGGGTGGGGTGAAGTGAGTTCGGAAGAGTTTAGTTTTAAGATCCTGCTTAAATGTAGAGAGAGAGATTCAGCAGTTCTGAGTGACAGGGGGAGGTCATTCCACCTCATCGGCGACAGAACCAAAAACCTTCGTGCTTTTGATTTTGGAGTTCTTGTGCGTGGGACCATCGGGTGGACAGAGGTGGCATGTAGCAGTCTGGTTGGGGCGTAGCGAGTGATTAGGTCTTGTAGATATCGGGGAGCAGATCCTTTGATGGTTTTGTAGGCCGTAACTGGTGCCTTTAATTTTATCCGGCCTGTTATAGGAAGGCAATGCAGGAAACGTAGTCCGTGGTTATATTGTCTTGCAGTCTGAAGGCATCAGGTTAATAATAATGGCAATCTGTATAGGTACTGTATATGTATTAGTACATCATATTTTCCAAAAAGTTAATTTCAGTAGCAGTATCTACTTTAAGTGCATTTTAACAAGGTGTTTCCTTTGAACATCTTTTTCATGCACCTGTTTCTCAGTCATGGTTTCACCAGATGCTGGGTTGTGAAATTTTGAAGGTGGTTTCAGAATTAATTTACTAAATGAGCAGTTAGTGGTAGGGTATATTTATAGAACGTTGAGGTGCAATTGGTTTCGGACAGTTTGCTTATTCTGGTTGCTCTTCAGTGACTGAAAGAAATGTCACAGTGTAACACTGTTACTGTTGTTAGTATTATCCTCTATTTGCCAGGAACTTTTCTCAGAGGAGACTTACAATGTTAATATTAACTTAAGTGATTTACCCATTTATACAGTTTGCTGTATGGTGTCAAATAAGAGAAAGTACCTTGATCAGGGGTACTACAGCAGGGGTGGGATTTGAACTGAACCTTCAGATTGCAAGATGACAGTGGTACGCATTGGGGCACTTGTTGCCCTTACAAGGTTAGACAACATTTCACTGTTTGACTCAAAAGCACTAAGGTATGTGCATGTAGTGCATTTTCATATATTTGTCTTTTCATTCAAATGTAATACTTGCTGATTTTTCTAATTTTTTTTTGGAATAGTTCTAGCACCTTTCTCATACAAGACCATCAGTTGTTGTCTTTTTTTAAAATAAGCTGGCCAGGAGTGTAATAAAGAAATGATTTGTGATTGCAGTGACTGCACATATATAGTAACACGCATTACTGCCTTAATAGAAAAGTCTTAGACATTGGTTGAGTAAAGGCTATCAGGAAGAGCAATGGTTTAAAAAAAAAAAAACTACTGTAATGAGAAGGTTGTGAGGTCAAGGCCTGCTGTAGTAGTTAATGGAAGGTACTTGACATGAACTGCTTAGTAAAGCGTCCTGCTATGTAACTGTGCATAAGGAGGCAAATCTTCCAATAAGTGGTATATTGTGTTTTGCTGCAAGATATTTTAGTTAACTTATATTTATGTCTTGGTGAAACTGAAACATCAAGGTTGCAATTATGAAATGTGTGAAATAGTTGGTTTCTGGCTATTTTAGTTTGACAGTTATTACCTTTCTTGTAGTGACTCTTAGGGACTGCTGTGGGTGGGGGGGCCCTCCTAATAAAAAAAAAAAAAAACATCTTGCACAGAAAAGCAAGTCCTATTTGCTCAGAAAGTTACCGCTTTGATGGAATCCCAAAGATCCCTGTGGCAGATCTCATTGTAGAAATGCTTATATTTATTTTTAGGTGTACATGCACACTTGGTGTCCTTTACACCATAAGCCTGGATGCTATGTCAGTGCAGTAGGGCTTAGTCATTTTCATCACAGGTGCCGTCTTGTCGTATGTGTGTAGAGTTGTAACACTAGTCGTTAATGGAACTGCCACCGCATTCCCACATGCACTCGCAGGACGACGGCAAGACTTTTCCCAGCCATTGCTGAAACACTGCAACCTCAGCATGCCTAGGAGTTCATGCTACTAGTAATGAGAGAGGTCTTGAGAAATCTATTTTTGGCACCACCCAGAGTGGTTTCTAGAGTCATAAAGAAAATGGCTTTTTTTTTTTTTTCTCCTTTTTAATAATATGGACTGAACAGCTGAGTGTTTAATTGCTGATCTGCCATAAAATCGTTTTGCAGGTCAGCTCCAAGTGTCCAGGTGATTCATACTTACCACACGTTGTTCCAGTGAGGAGTGTATGCTTCAGGGAGTGAGCACTACCTTTGTGGCTGTGTCAAGTGTGTCATTATTGCATCGAGGTCTTATTAATTTGCTTTGCAAGCACTTCAGTACCGCGGGGCACGATGAGTTTGGCCTGCGCCTGCTCTCTGGCGGGTCTGGGGTTCGAGTCTCGCTTGGAGTGCCATGCGATGGACTGGCATCCCGTCCTGGGTGTGTCCCCTCCCCCTCCAGCCCTGCGTTGCTGGGTTGGGTTCCGGTTTGCCACGACCCCTGTTTGGGACGAGCGGCTTCAGACTCTGTGTGTGTGCTTCAGTACAAAGCAACTTGCATATTTTCAACTTTTAAATGAAATTCTGTTCTCAAAAGTGCAGTGACACTTTTTCCCCCCCTCCTGCAGCTGCACAGCTGAGATGTGTTCCCAGATGTTAAGATATGTGCTCCATGCATCTTGGCAAGTCCTAAGGCAGACTGGTTAATGTAGTAATAAACAGAGGTGTTGTTAAACTGTGTCCCAGACCAATGCCCTGGAGTGGAAAGGTGATTAATATGGAAAATCGCTCACTGCCGAGTGTAATATTGTTCTTGAGTCAGTTTAGTCAAACATCCCCCCTCCCCCCATGTACCTTAACTGTACAGAAGAGTAATTGTCTGGTATTATTCTTTTCCCCAGACATCTGGCTCATTTTTATGGTCGTGTTTTCTGGATGTGTAATGGCATTCTGCAATTGTGGATAAAGGGAATGTGTTGCTAATGAACATTACGGTTTCCCTTCCCCCTACTCTTTCCAAAACCTGATCCTTTGCTGTTGCTAGGCTAGGGGAGGACTAACCACTTTCTTCTCTTCCCCTGCTTTTCCATACATGTTCGTGTATGTCGTTTCAAGTTTCCTTGGAGGGAAAAGGGAAGTCAAGGTGTCCAGGTTTGTGACTCTGGATGAGCCTGTTTGTCTCTTGAGAAGACCGTGACCTGATTTGTGTTCCTGCACGAAGACCCACCCCTTCAACACACAGCCTCAAGCTCCAAGCATCTGTAATGCGACTCTTTCCTGGCACCTCTTGAGAGGGACGCAAAGGCACAAGAACGGTCGCTCTTTCAATTCGTTGTCTTAGAAGACGCAATAAAAGTGGTGCGCAAGCCTTGTTAATACTTGTGGAGCGAGACGCTCTTGAGGACAATACTGGACGCCGTTTTCGGGAGATCGGGCAGCTGCGCGTGAACACGGACGCCTTGGAGTTCTGGAGGAACAGCTGGCGACGCTCATCTGGAAGCAACAGTCTCTCTCTCGCTGTGAGCCGGAGCTGCAGCATGGCCAGAAGAAGCTGTCCAAAGGGTAAGTATCAGGCTGAGAGTTTTTACGTTGTTCTTTGACCTTGCTCATTGTAAAAAAAGTCACATTTTCACTGATATAATGCCTCGTACGGTGGCTCTGTACCCCACAGCTCCACCCAGCGAGTGCCCCATGTCTAATGTGCACCGTGGTGGTTTGTGTGTGAAGGGGCTTTTAAGAGGAGGATTTCCTGAAGTGCTGAAACTTTTTTTACTAAAGGAGGCAAAGTAGAAGGCAGCGAATCGCATCCAGCTGTGCTTAGAGATATGAGAAGTTTGGAAAATGATCACCGTGTCCTCGAATTTTGGGCATTTTCAGTCTTGTGTGGTTTGGGATGCATTTAGTGTGTTACAGTTGGGTTGCGAAGAAATTAGTCCTAATAAGATTGAAACAGAAAGACTCACTGTCAGGTACACATTTCGATGAGCTGTCGATGACTTGTTTTAAGAAGTTTTTAAACAATCCAAGTTCTGTGATGAAGTGAGGAGCAGTGGCTAATTCAACAGGTCCATGCTGTCCCACACAAGCAGCAGTGTTGTGTAAGGAATAGTCTTGTTAGTGTTTCTTAAATTTTTTTTTTTTTTCTTGGATTGATCGTGCAGTGCGTTATATTTTCCAAAGCAACGTTCGCGATCTTTTTTTTTCCATTTGGCTGCTGTGGGCTTAAATTCAACTGTAGGAAGTATCGCGGGATTGCTGTCTGCACTTCATTCCATCACAGTCAAATCACTACTTGGCCAGCATGTTTCGACTTTTTTTTTTTTTTTTTTTTTTTCTCTGCTTGTTTGCATGAATGGGTTTTCCACATTGTTTTTCATATTAAAAGCTTAGTTGCTTAGAAAGGTTACTGGAGAAACAGCCGATGCCTCCTTTTTGCTATGTACGAATGCATTTGTGTAAAATTGGCATTAACGTTTATTTGCCCATTGTTGAAATTTGTCTGCTGTGTTTAGCCAAGATTGCTTCGGGGGGGGGGGGCTTGACCGGGTCCTGCTCTCCGGTGGGTCTGGGGTTCGAGTCCGCTTGGGGTGCCCTGCGACGGACTGGCGTCCCGTCCTGGGTGCGACCCCTCCCCCTCCGGCCTTATGCCCTGTGCTGGTGAGTTAGTCTCTGGCTCTCCGTGACCCTGTGTGGGACAAGCGGTTTCAGACGGTGTGTGTGTGTGTGTGTGTGTGTTTGGCCATGCCATTTAAATCCAAGGTACTTGAGCTTATTAGTGTATTTTATGCATATATTAAGATGTCAGGCAGCAGGCAAGTATCATGGTTACAGCTCCTGCCTCTGGAAGCAGAGGTCCTACGTTCAAATTCCCTTTCCTGCTGAGCAAGGTATTTAGTTTAAATTACGTCAGTAAAAGTTCCCTGGCTATATAAATGGGTAATTAATAGTCGGTATCTTAAGATTGAAAGCTGGTTTGAGAAAAAAAAACATCAGTGAAGTGAGTAAATGTTGTGACAGTTTTAATGCCATGCTTATGAGAAACACAGAAAACAGAAATTTTAGATTTAATTGAAAAAAAGAAAGAAAGAAAATTGAGTACCTATCAAGGCAAGAAACCCCACCTCCTTCCGGTGTGGGACGTTTTTTTTCCTGTGTATCTCGGCTGTTGTAGAAACTAGCTCGGACATCTTGTGACTTTTTTTTCTTTTCTTATTATCATAGTGCAAAATGACTCTTTATAATAAAGACCCCAATACAATTATACAGTAGAAACCTGATTAATTTACTTTTACAGTGGGCTGTCAACTTAGTCACTTCAGACCGTTAGGGACATTTTAAAGATATGTTTAGCTTTTTTCCCCTTCATAAATAGTTTCAAATTGTGTCCGAAATGTTCAGCCAATGCACTGACAGCAATGCTGAGTAGTAATCGTTGCCTTTAGTTCAGCACCCTGCGCTAGGGTAACCAGGGTTCTTTACTGCGTTTTCTTATTTACAAGGGCTCATAAGTACCCAGCAGGGCATTGAGAACGATCCATCGAAAGGGAGGCTCTGTCTGCCTGCCTGGTCTCCACGAGCTGCTGTGTTTGCCTGAAATGCAGACGTGTCATGCTGCTGACATTTACATGACATTTATTCATTCACCAGACTCTTTCCTCCAAAGTAAGGCACAGCTCAAGTCGAGCGAAGTGCATTTCGCCGACACACCGAGATACAGATACAGGCATGCCGTTCTCAAAGTGCGGTCACTTAGTCCAATAGCACCTTCTTTGCTGGCACACGTTACACAAGTTGAGGAGGCCCTGGCCCACTTTCTTGCCTTTGAATGATGGAAATTTTGAGTAAAGAACCAGCTCTCGGTCCCAACTAACTCTGTAAGTAGAGGACCCTCTGTATTCATTTGACGTGTCCGTCCAATCCAGCTTGCACCGTCAGTTTTATATGCTGTTAAAATATTTTACCCAATTATGCAATACAGCATCATCGTTGTCTACATTTATGAATACTTTGATTAAGGGTATTACTTCAGGAGTGGAGATCTGGACCGACGACTCTACAGTTGTGAGAAAGAGAGTCTAAGCACTATGTTGCCTGGTCCTTTTAATATAAAACCACAGTTAAATATTTAACGCTGCTAATGCAATAGGCTCCGCGTAGCACAGTTCGGCACAGGTGGGGTTGAGAAGCCCTGGGTATTGACATGGGTAAAACATCAGTACTATACTTTTATCTCCTGTATTAGTTTCATTCTGCCTTTCTTTTTTGGCCACTTAAAGTGTTTGAGACAGAAGGTTCATTGTTCAATCCAGTGGAGCACAATAATGACAGGCTTTCCATCGAGCTGGTAGTGGTCCGGTAAGTGGCACTATCTCTCTCCCCCCCCCCTCCAGGTTGAGAGTCTGTGATTGCGGCTCTCTGGAAAGCTGTGAGCCTTCCTGCAGTGCACACCGTAGCATTGTATGTACAGGCACACACGTAGGGTTTGTGGGTTTGTAATCTGCATTATTGCATCTAGAGCCACGTCTAACATTCACGTGGTTCGTGCCACTCCTGGATATCGCAAGTCCTCTCTCCCACATGGACTTTCGGCCTTGTCCCATACTGTACTTCACCTGTTTGTCGTTCAGAAACTAAGCTGTTGCTAATGAAAAGCGCGTAAAAATTCAAGCTATGCCTGGAGTTGTCATGGAAACCTTCTTTAGTGCTGCTTGTGTGCGCTTCAGAAAACAGAAGACCTGAAATGTCACATTTAATGCTGTATAGCCTCCACTATCTTTTTTTTTTTTTTTTTCCCCCCCCTCATTTTCCCCCAAAAGATCCAACAGGTGTGGTGTTCGATATGCACTCCAAAATGGTGATGTCACAGGGAGGCACCTTTGAGGGGATGAAAGAGAAGGTAAAGTGAAGCCTATTTTTTGCGATCTGCTTTGAGATTTTGGCAAAAACAGTGCATGTAATGAACCTTTAATTATTCACAAAATTCTCATTCTTCTGAATTTCTGTGAGGGAGTTCAGTTGCTGTTGAACTTAGACAATTTTCTGCTTGCATTTTGCACAACATTAACTGATGTGTTAATATTTACAAGTCATTAGTTTGAATGCTGTGTTAATGTTGTTCATTGTCTGTCATACATATTTTGCAAATGGTCCTTTTTGTCACTGAATGTAACTTTATTATGGGGGGGGAAAAATGTTGTCTTCCTATAGAAGTTTTTCATTATTTGTTACTGTGTTGCATCTCCTGTAGATAAATGCTGTCCGAGCCATAGTGCCCAACAGAAGCAACAATGAGATCATTCTGGTGCTGCAGCACTTTGAAAACAGCGTGGATAATGCTGTGCAGGCCTTTGTTGAAGGTACAGACTCGCCAGCCAAAATGACCAGTTGCTTCCAGCTGGGACATGACATTAAAGGATGATCATGTTGTTAAGGAAATGGTACAGATTTTGTTACCTCCATGGATTGAGTGTATTCATTGTGTGGATTGGATGAAGAATTCATGGTGAATTTTTTTTTTTTCCCCCCTTGTTTTTTTTTTTAAAGAAATCCATCCAATTTCAATAACCACTTGGCCCAGAAGCATTGGGCTGGGGGGAGAGTTATATGTGAAAAGTAAAATTTAGTGAAATGTGAACTGTACCCCCCCCAACCAAAGTTCATATGTATGTAAACTTCTTTTCTTGTTTCAGGAAGTGCCACAGAAATCCTGAAAGAGTGGAATGTAACTGGAAAGAAAAAGGTCAGTTTCACTGTTGCAAAAGCTGTCAAATACTGTAACTAGAGTGTGGTGGTAAATGCTTTGTTTTTAATGTTCAATAATGTTTGTAGCCCAAGAAGAAAAAGAAATCAAAGTCTCAGCAAAACAACCAGACAGACCCAGTTCAGGCCCAGTCCACATCTCTGCCTGACGGAAAGGATGCAGTGAACGGTCTCCATGGTAACGGGACTGCTCCTGATGGAGACTCGGCGGACTCCCTGAGCGAGCAGCTAGATTCCGCCTCCCAAGACGCATCCGAGCAGGACTCGGAAGCTGCGCTGCCTGAGGTTCCTGAAGCTGCTCCAGGTAGACGGACCTGTGGGCGCTGAGAAATGCCGAGCTGGATCCTAGACCTGTGTGGCCATAAGTGTTATCACATCTGGTCTGTTGAAAGAGGGGCAAGGAACAAAATTGTAGATTGTACATCGTTTGTTAAACGTGTTTGAGAAAATTGTTTTTATTTCTTTCAGCTCATTGCTTTGCTGCTTTTTCCTGAAAGGTAACATTTTGATGCTTCTGTATTTTGCACCTTATCTGAAGGCACCAAGATGGACTTAAAACCCAACAACCCAAGTCCACCCTCTTCACGCTGGCAGGCAGGACGAAGTCGGAAGGGTCCAGCAAGGGCCCCGAAGGGCAGCAAGGGCCGGGTTCCACTAGACTGCACTTCCCAGCAGGAGCCGGCATTATCCCTGTCTGTCCCTGGCGAAGCTCACCCTGTTGGTGCTGGCAACAAGAAAATTGGTAATGAATCACCCACCTTTTCTAGAATTTTCCCATTGAATCCATTCTTGCAATAGATGTAAGGTTTTAGATTGTCAGACAGTCAAGGTAAAGAAATGAAATGTTCCACTGTATCAGTATAGATTTTCTGTTAGCTTTTTTATACTATACAGAAGCTGCATGAATTCTGGCACCTTTTTTTTTTTTTTATTTAAAACTGCTTTGGAGCTCTTTAAAATGGTGTTTCCTCACCACCACTGCTAAATATTATACCCATGTACACTGTTCTGCATCAGTACATATTTGAATTTTCTTGTATATCGTTTTTCTCTGTGCTGCTGTGACCCACTTTTCTGTTGATAACTAATAAACTCCTGACTGCTGATTTGAAGTGTAACCATAATAAACAGATGGATGTTACATTTTCCATTCCCCTTAGCCCCTAATATTGACAAGTCTGTGAAAGACTTGTATCGCTGTACTGCTTCGCTCACACGCTACCGGGTGGTGGTGAAGGAAGAGATGGACTCCTCCATTAAGAAGATCAAGCATACATTTGCTGAGCTCCAGAGCTGGTGAGTGGGTACATTTCAACAGGAGTGGCTTGAAGTGTGACTTAATGTCAGTTCGCATGCTTTTAATACTGTGCGAAGTGCTTCACATTTGTTATGACTTGTTAATTCAAAGCAACTGCCAGAATGGAAACAGAAATGTGCATCCAAATGAGTCATTACTTCATGATCAAAGTACAGGTTACACTGTTGTAGCCAGGGTTCGCAGTCGTAGCACACGGTGTCCGCACATTCTTGGAGCTCCTGTCAGTCGGTGGTTGTCTGAACACTATCCCAAAATTTCAGATTGTTCAGAACTCTCCTGTTTGCACTGGATCCATGTTTCGCTGTCACATCAGTGCAAAGAGGCCCTTAGTTAGAGGGCTTAGAAGTCACTTTAATATGAGCTTGTGATGACGACGTATACTGTAGATCTTTCTGCTGTAATGACTGTTGTGTGATTTAGATCTCAGCATCACTTTTGGTTTTAAGTTATTGAAGGCTCTCTTCCTTTTTCCCATTATGGTTATTTTCCAGACCTCTTCCCCATTGTAGAGGGGACCAAAGCCATATTCCATAGGCTTAATGTTGTGCTGTGTTGGTGCTGGGTAAAAACAATCCCCTTTCTCACGCTCTCCCTTCAGCCTTATAGACAGAGAAGTGGCCCTACTGGCAGAAATGGACAAAGTCAAAGCAGAAGCCAGTAAGTGCAGTTCTTCTCTACAAAGAAAATTCCCTCATGATGACTCTGTGCCTGGGTGGGGTATCGCAAGAGCTTGTGGTCTCAGGTATCCCTGAAGGATGAATGGTACATTTGTTCTACTTTGTCAGGCTCAAAAAGCAAAGTAATATTTCCTGGATCTCCTCAGTCTGCCGCATCTCTTTGTTAAAACAGTCTTGTCTCCTTGTATTCAATGCAAAGACCAGACTATTATGCTCATTGCCAGTATCATGGTTTGCAATGACTGATTTATTTAACCTATTAGAATAGTTATGACCAAAAAAGTTTGTTTGAATTGTTTTCAGAGGTTAGTGCTGGTTGCCTACCAACACGGCAGTTTTACTACTCTGCTGTACCCGTAGATGCAGATAAGCCTCTAGATTGAGTGAGGTGTGAATGTTGCATTTCAGTGGCAATATTGGACACCCGTCAGAAAAAAGCAGAAAGCCTTCGCAGGCTCTCGGACCAGTCGCCTGCCATGACTGAAGACAAACTGAGCGAACTCCGTGCTGACATCAAGGTCAGGGTGCTAAACCCCACAAGTTTACAGCGAAACCAGATTACGGTAGAACTGAGGAATCTTAATCGTTGCATGCATTGTTGTGTCAACTAGAGATATATACCAGGGTTTGAGTCCTCAGTCTTCAACTCTCCTGCCCTTGTGAAATAAGGTGTACAACCTCAGAATCTTGAGGGTTTTTTTTTTTTATTTATTTATTTTTTAAATGTGCTTAGTTGTCTTGAATAGACATACTTGTGTAGTTTGACACTTAGTATTTCTGTATCTGTAGGAGTATTTTAAAGGGTGCAAGAATATTTCTGCTCATTGGAGTTGATCCAGTTTGGTCAGCAAGATTGGCATTGCTTTGCACTGCTGAGAGATACTCGGTCATGCTTTTACTGTGTTCCCCTGTTCGCAGCATTTTGTGAGTGAACGCAAGTATGACGAAGAGCTGGGGAAGGCTGTCAAGTTCACCCATGATCTAGAGCCTCTCAGGAAGAGCATCATGAGCTTTGGGCATGGTAAGGATTCGCTTTCCCATCTTCAGTGTACTTCCGTGCATTCATTCAAGTGCTGCAACAGTTCTTAAATTTGATTGCTGTCAGACTCTGCTGCAAGATATTTTTGCACAGTGCAGCTTTTACATTTAATAATTAAAAGCCTCTTGTTCACGCACCTCTGCTGCAGTATGTGTTTGCTGCCCTGTGAAGTGCGACTAATGCACCAACTCCTCTTCCGTTCCAGTGTACCACCCTCAGACCAGCTACTCCAACCGCTCTCGTTACAGCTCCTCTTCCTCCGTCGCTCACTCAGCCATGGTACGTCGGCAGCCCCTGGATTCAGGCTGTGGCCTGAGGGATGAGGTGTCCACCAAAAGCCAACCACAGAGGCCGGTGAGAACCACTGAATGTAGCTCTTCTTTATCACATTCCGATTCGGAAGTTTAATGTCCTCACCTCTGGTAGGGCCAGCAGCTCGGAGGCCACAGACACCACAGTGGGCCACAAGTTGACCACAACCTCAGTTGCACCGGTCACCGGTACCAGAACCAGAACAATCGTGGACCAGCTCCTGGCCCTGACAGTGCCTCTCACGCCTCCTCACTGCCCTCCACCTCCGGAAATGGTCTATCACGGTCCACTGCCCTCTCATCACGTTGTTCCAATCCCACTTTGAATGGGCTGCCCCAAAGACCCCCACGGGTGCACCGCCCTTGACAGCACCACCCTCTGTTTCTTATTCTGTTGAACACCACTGAGGAATGGAACATTTCCCTGCCTTCCACTTCACTCCCAACTGTAGCACCACCTTAAGGGTCAACTTGTAGTTGAAGTGAGGGACTTCTCCCCATTGTGTTCTTGTCTTCAGCCTTTATCCTTTGCAGTGTGCAGTGACATTTCTTTTCTCACTGTCCTGTAATGGATTCTGCAGTATTGTTGGTCTCACCAGACAAATGCCTTTGTTTCCAGACTTCAGCTTGATTTGTTCAAAGCTGTTGAGCCACGTCCTTTAGGCTCATCACTGTAATGTGTGGCAACCAAAGGTGCAGATATGTATAGTGCTGTGCTACCATCCAGCCAAAGAAATACTCCAATGTCACGTTTCATAAAAAGCAAATTCTGAGGTTTTTTACATTTTTCTAGGTCCTTCCATCAGGTCTGTGAAACCCAATCACTGTATGTGGCTGTACCATGGAACAAAGGATAGTAAAATCTTTAGCAGAAGACTACACATCACATAAAACATTGTGCTTAAATTTCAAGTATTTATATTCCACTAAAAATTGTGGTCATATACTTCTTCAGACATTGCAGTTTATTTAAAATAGTGTGGTATTATATGGGTTTAGCAGGCAGGGGCATGCCAGGGTTGGGGATTGACCAGGTGGGGAATGGGGGTGTTTGTGCAACTGTTTGTTTCATTCCTAAAAACACCTGATGACTTGAACACAGCTGTTAGTGGCACAACAGCTGGATGAAGTCAGTTTCAACTACAGTACAAAAATGACAATACTGAAACCGTGAAAGATCAGACATTGATCCTAAACTCAGGACTTCATTGGACCACGTATAGTTTCAGAACCTGCAAACCAAAATCTCCCCTTTTGCCCCCCTCCCTGATGCTCCTCAGTCCCTGTCTTTTAATAAGGGCGTTTCAGGTGTGACTGAAACTGCATGAGTGGCCCAGCCCTGGCATGCCACTATGAGTGTTACTGTGAACGTCATACTATTGTAGTATGATTTTTTGGAAGTAGATCTTTCTTGAGTTTCTATTATGGTTCAGATCTGCTTGGTATGTAATCCTCTCACCCAGGCTTTATATTTTAGTATGGAAATGGGACATTTTCTTAGATCATGTGTTCGTTTGCACTCCATTTCTAGTAGTTACAGTTTATAGAACATTGAGGATCCTCTGTGGGCACTGTGTGCACATGTCAGATAGTGCTTTTTCTGGACAAAGCACTGTCTGTATGGACATGTACTGTGCATATTTAGTCTTTCTGCTCTTAATCACAGCTGGTTTTTTTTTTTTTTTTTTGCAATGAGTTATAAGAGGATTGCAGGTGTGTGAGTACTGGAACACTGGCAGCCTATTTAGTGTTCTGCTTCACTGGTGTATAACAATAAGAAAAGTGTTCCACTGGGAACAGTTTAGCTTCACAGAGGTTCATATTGTATTTAACCACACCCAGATGAAATGGAAATTAGATCTGTATGCATGCAAAGGAGTCCATTTGTCTGGTGCTTTTCTGCTCATTTGTATGGTATCATCTAATAAGTCAGGGCAAATGTACTTTGTAGGCAGTTGTTGAAGGATAATGATTTTGAACTTAGTTACGCATGTCCCTGTAATGGAATCTTCTGACTCTAGATCTTGAGGTATTTTGTTATGGTTGGGAATATTAACCACAAGATGTAGTGTCACATGTGGGGACTGAAAGATTGCACTAAAGTTGTGCATAGTGCCACATTTGCCTGAAAGATGGGCATCATTAATTCACAGAACAGAAGCAAGTCTTTATTTTTAATGGAAAGTGAATTTGTCTGAGGTGGACTGAGCTGCAGCTTGTAGTGCACATTGTACATTTTGCAGCCCTTTTGTACCTGTTAAATATGGTTACAGCAATCACTGATGCTTCTGCCACCACATTTGTAAAGCTGTATCTTGGCAAACAGTGGAAATCAGTAGCCTCTTGGTATTCAGTCAGAGGTAGTCTTGTGAAAGAGAATGAAGCAATTACATGCTGATTTTGCGGCCTACAAATGTTCAGCAAGACCAGATGTCTACACCCGGAACCCGTGGCATTGAGTGTCACTGCCATGAGGTGGGAGGGCTGAAGAAGTCATGAAACATCCATATCCTCCCCCTTGTAGACTTCATCTCCTGCGACTCCTGAGGCAAACTGCCCACGTAGCCTTACCAGTATCTGTCACTGAGCACAGCCTCTGACCCTGTGATCCTCCTCATCTGCTGGACCCAGGTACACAGGTCACCTGCTGCACTAAACATTTGGGCTCTGTTATATTTATATGTAAATCTGTAACTTTTGGTCACTTTAAAAGGTGCTTGTTGTTGCAGCATTAAACTGAATGGGAGTTCCTCTTTCAAAACTGAACCATTTTGAATTTGGTCAGTTGTCCAATATTATCTAAAGATGGGAATCTCCAAAGAGAACAATGCTTAGAATGAGTTGCTATCATTATTAGAGATGGTAATCATTTTCATGCTCCAGACTGTAAACCATGCTGATATTGTTTTGATCTTGAGCTTTTTTTAAAAAAATTAGACATTTAGTTATCTTAAACTGAAGATGTCAAACAGAATATGCTTTCTCTCAATGCCTTTATCTGTGACACAATTTGAAAATGTACATAACTTGGCCCACAAATGGGTCAAGTGTGGTTTTTTTTTTCCTCCTCTTGTATCACTGCATTTTTCACCTTTTGTAGCAGAGTAGCCTAGTTTCGCAATACTCCTTGTTAGATACCTAAAAGTACTTTAATTCCATTGTAAACTGCAAGTGCCTTTGTCATTTTGCGGACCTCTCCCTGTTCACCAGATATGGACCAAAGACAACCCCCTCCATCCCACACTTTACTCTTAGCAGTGCTTCAGAATCCTTCTGCCAAGCACATGGCTGCATTTCATTTACTGTAAATAAAACTGTTAGCAAATACAGCAGAGTGCCAAGTCTTTGTTGGTTGCCAGAGAACACCCACAATCCTATGTGTACTGTGTAGCAAGCCTTGTGCTTGTAAAAGTATTATGAATATATTACCATGATTCTTGAAGGAGGTTGTAAAACTAGTTTTCTAAAGCTGTTTTGCACTCTTGAATTAGTACAGTACTGCTACTCTATTTGACACTTTCAGTTGAATTGTACAAACTAGTTGCCATCACTAGTAACAAGTGAAGACATTCAGTATTCGATTCAGAATAGTGAATTGTACCATTTGCTCAGTGTTGACTTTCCTGTGCTCATTTCTACACTTCAGTACCTTGTTGACTTGTTCAGCAGTCTTGAGGTAGCTGAAAACTACAGAGCTGGTGTTAATAGTTGTGGCTCATCTTTAGTTTTTAAATATCAAAGCATTTTGCTGAACAAAATGTCAGGCCAATTTATTTTAACTAGCTGCCACTATCTCCATGGTTACAGAAGCTGGACAAGTGAATCCTGTTCAAGTGTTCATTTTACTGGCTCTTAAGAGAAGAAAAAATATTTAATATGCAACAGAATGTAGCCTTCATGATAAAATGTTAAATTATCCACTACACAATCTAATAGTCAGGAAAGACTGTTCCAGTGAAAATATAAAACAGGAAAGCCAGTACTGAAGCCAAAGGTTCTGTGGCAATTACTCTTTTTGAACAAAACATCACATCTACTTCATTAAGAATCCAATACCAAACTGCACCACTGTGATGGCTACTTACCTTTGAGAAGTCACTTTGATACTGTATTTATGATCTGTACCCTTACACAGGAGTCCATCCTACAGCCAGCATATGAGATCAGTACTGAAGACTTTTGCTTAATGGTGGAACCATACAATACTCATCTGAAACACAACATTCTTATATTACACATCCTGTAGGAAATACAAGTGTAATGAAGTATGAATGACGCATGGATTTAATCACCAGTGGTGGTTATTTCCATTTATAGGAGCATTGTAGTGTGGACACTTGGTACTGATAGCCCAGTAAATGTTTCATGTGGTAAACACAAATTTGCACCTCCATTTCCCAGCACCTGAATAAATACTTAACAATATTCTTTATTTCTTAAAAAGATGCAAACACAAACTGACCAGACTATTTTACACACATTATCATTGGTATACAAACTTCTAAAAGCCCTGCCCTAACTGAAGAAGTGGTAATTCACATAGACCAAAGCATTCTCTTGTAGGCACTGTGGAAAAGGTGTAATTAAATCTGTTCAAACATCTATGTAATTAAGTCCCTGGAACTGGGATAAAGAACAGTCTGATATAGCTGTCAAAGACACCAGGGCCACACCCACTTCAGTCCCGCACATTTGCTGGTCTGGCAGTGGTGTTCAGGGCTGTGTTCAGCCAACTGCGGGACGTGGACAACTGACACTTGGAAGGTTTTACTTGCACCCACACAGGAAGTTCTCTGTGGAGTTATAAGGCTGGGCAGGTGGCTGCTAATTTGAGTCTGAAAGCCAGCCTCAGGGTCCCACAGACACGCAAAGCTCTGCTTACCCGTGGCCATGCGCACACTGTATTCCCCCAACCCACATATACCAAGCTTGGCTGCTGGAGCCTCACTGCTGGGTCATCTTGGCTGCTTCAGCTTTGATGAGGGATATCAGCTCTTGGTTGATCAAGAAGACGAAACGGAGGCTGGCAATCTGGAAGGAACAAGGCAAAATGTTCTATGGCCACATTCCCCCCAGAAAACCAGGTCCTTTGTTTCTTCAGCATATTTTTTTCCCCCCATTTGCCTTCAGTTCTATTTGCAGTTTGTTGATTTTTTTTTTTTAATTAATAAGGTTAGAGTCACAACAAAAGAATCTTGGTATAGTAATAAAATGTGTTCTGATTCCACCTGTCCCTCTCCATTCTCACCTCCACCACAGAGTTATTATTGAGTTTCCACTTGTTCCCAGACAGGACCGGCCTCCCATCGATGTAGATGGGCCTGCGGCCCTCATTAGCAATGAAAAAGTCACCATTATTCTTCAGCTTGATAATCCCTGCAAAGGCATAGATGTTGACACAACTATAAATAAAACTATAAAGCAAAACAAGTTGTTTTAATTACTGTAAAGAAATTAAAGTAGTAACATTTAAATGTAGACAATTAATGCAAAAACATTCCAGGTGTGACAGCTTGACATTCTAATTGGTTTTCTTTCTTTAAAAAAAAAGAAAAAAAAAAGATGCAATTCGGCAACAATCAACTAGCTTTTGAGTAACATGGACTGCATATACAACAGTCAACGTATAAGACAAATTCACGTTGCGTACATAAACTATTTATGAAACTTGTTAGAATTACAATTGTTTCTGATATGTAAATTAAGCATGATTTATCAACCAACAGCTGTACTTTAGGTGTGTGTACAGGAGCAGAGTACCCAGCCATGAAAAAGCAATCAAGGGTGGCATGGGCTTGCTTGTACCTTGTTTCCTGGAGATCTTCCATGCAGGGCCTTCTAGAGACAGATCCACGTCTATCTGCTTGTCCTTGGTGGCTCGACCTAAAGTAATCTTCAAAAACACATCAGACATGGAAAATGCTCAATAAAGTTTTACTTCAAAAATAATTTAAATGGCCTGGCTTGGCTTTCTCAAATAATCCCATCTATCTGTACATTTTCATTAACTGTTTGCCCTCAGCAGGGTCATGGGTGTCTGGAGCCTATCCCTGAATCACAGGCACAAGGCTCGTAGGGGGGTACGCTCTGGATGGGACACCAGTCCATTACAGGCTAGCCACATATACGTACGCACACATAACACCAGTTTCCTCCCATCTTTCAAAAGACATGTTCCTGGCAAAGTGGTGACTCTAAATTGTCCCTAGTGTGTGAATGGTGTGCAATGGAGTGACATTCAATAAGCTGTTTGATTATCCTGTCTAGAATCTTACCTCACGAGATCGCATAAGGTAGCGCACCATTCTTCCTCGGAGAGCAGCAAGGGTCTGGTTGTCAAAATCTGGGGAATTCATTCCTAAAGGTACAACAGAATTCTCATTTTTTTATGATTTATGCACATATGGTCATATATCCCAAACTGCATAACACAAGCCATTCAGAAATTTATAAAGAAAAACATAGTGTAACACAATGTGAAAAATAACTTTTTTTTTTAAGCAATAGGTTTCTGGGAAAATCTACAAATCACTAAAATACCCCAGTGTTTAATGCTGCATTTCTTACAGACTTACAGTTACTTCTGATACTTTGTTGTGATTATTATGTAATAAGTCGCCAATTTTTCAAATGCAGACAGTTTAAATAAATGTATGTGTAGGTAAACAGAATGGAAGCATGACAAAAAACTGTTTGGATCTGAGCAGCAAAACAAGTAATGTTGCAGTAATGAACAAAGACTGCTGACTCAACCCGTAATGCTGTCCACCAGGACTTGCCACCGTGGAAGCTCTTGCTCCAGCTGCCTAATCTCTCTCTTTTGATGCCTGTCAGAAATCATCAGTTCTGGAAAAAGAGATGGCCAACTCATAATGGAGCATCCAACAGAGTGCTGAAGAACAATCAAATGTAAATTGCAGAACATGTAAAATACATACCATGTTCTAAAACCTCATCTCTGCTGTCCCTGTAAAAATAAAAATAATACATCTTTTGGAATAAGATTTTTTTTGATACCATGAGTGTTTTTTGTTGTTGTACTTTATACTTACTTGAGCTTAGCCTCATCTACAAGTTGTTCAGCATCTGAGAAGTTGAGTACCTGGTCCCCCTTTGGCAAGGGCTGAACTGCAAACACAAAGAACACATACTAGATTTGGAGCAGAGCAGGAATTTCAGCAGTGAGAAAGAAAGCACAGGAACTTTGCCTGAAAAACGCACCACTCTGGTCTTCCAGAAGGTAGTACTGCTTGAGAAGCTGCCAGTGCACCATCAAGCTCTTAGGTGTGCGTGAAGGATAGAAGATGCCTGGGTGCTTATTCAGCAGGTCCTGGAACACTTCCAGTTTGGGCTGACTGTTCTGTAGGTCCCCAAAAAAAAAAAAAAAAAACCATTTACAAACATAGGCCACTGACAGAGGAAGTTCACGTTGGAGATGTTTCTTAACTGGCATCAAATTGAAGATTTTTATGCAGCTAAGGCTAAATGGCTAATTACTGCAAAAATGTTGTTGACATCAGCAGTACCATATGCTTTGTACTTCATCTTGCTTGCAAACTGAAGCCTTCAACCATGGGCAGATGGGAGGGTATTCGTTAATTTTATTTTGCTACCATGGTAGGAAAACCAGTTTTGACTAAAACTTTCGTGCAACAACCATTATAAAACATTCAAGAAAATTCTACAGTCAGTAGAAAGCTATGCAGAACCACTATCTAAATAGTTGAATTGAGTTCTTACAACATATACACTCGCAGATTTCATTTCACACATGTCAAAGCACCCCTATCCCACACTCCAATGACAATCATAGTGCAGAATGAAGTGTTTCAGTCTTACGCACACTCACCGAACTGATCTTAGACAACAGTGCCTCCTCTGCCTGGCTGAAGAGAGCTTTACTTTGGATGGCTGCTATAGCTTCAGGGTGAAGCTGACGCATAGCCTGCCATGCTAACCTGCCAAAGCAAATACACACACGGGTCTTAATGTTCATGTACTTAACATTTACGACAAAGACAAGAAACCAAAAAGATGCATATTTAAGGTAAATCATAATTCAAGGCTGGGGTCTTACTTGGAAATAACAGGGTCATACAACAGGGCATACCACCGCTCCTGGATTTCACGTAAGGTGAACCGACAGCTGAATTTAACTCCCAGATGGACTGAGGTCAGGTCTGTCGTCTGAATAAACACAGTACTGAGAACTCAATCCATTCTTCAAATTGTTAAAAGTTACTTAGTTTGCCATAAAATATTTAAATATATTTTACTTTCTCATGAATTTAGTGCACATAATATACTTTTTTCTGTAAAAACATTAAGTCATCATAGTCAACAAGAACTCCCATTTTCAGACAAAGTTGCAATTTAAATAACACAAGTACACCATATTATGGATAAGACTGACCTGCAGCACTGCATTAATGAGCAGGAGGTCATCAGTGGGTTTCCATCGACCCAGGTCCTTAGTGATTTGCAGAGGCTGTTTACTCTTCTTAACCCTTTTGGTTATGGGGGGTGGTGTGACCATCATGGTCAGGGGGGGTGCCAGGGTGGTGCTGGACTTAGAAACCTAGGCATCAAGACAAGAAAACCATAACAGCCTATAATTTTTAACTGTCACATTGTGTTCCTTCATACCTTAAGCCTCTATCTCCTTTTGTCCCAACTACTGATACCTTCTTCTTCTCAGTGGAGGAAGGCTCGCTTCCTGAGCAACGAGCTGGCTCCATCAAAGGAGCACCCTTCACCCGGCTAGATGACTTAGCCAGACTACTCTCCACCAGTTCATCATCAAACTTCTTCCGCTTGATTGACCTGTGAGAAAAACCAAAAGTCTGAATACAGGAAAGGAAGATGCAGGAATAGCACCCTGTAACACAGAATCAATATTTACTTCCACCATCCAATGAAGGAAATGTACGGCAAGGCAGGGCGCACAGTGATACAGATGACTGGATCAAAGCATCCACTTTAACACCGAGAATGCCGAAATGCCACTTGCAGAAAATTATGCATAGAATAAAGAATGCATAAAGAGCAAGTAGTTTATGCTGAAATGTGCTGTGGTCTAACAAACCTGGACGAACTCCTGCGTTTAGGGACACCCCCGCTGAAAGCCTGTGCCGCTGTTCTTTTGATATCTTTGCCACCTGCAGATTCCTCGTCTTCCGAGCGGCTCTGTGTTGTGGTACTCCCTACTGTTGCCCCCCCTGCTACTGCAGCAACCCCTCCCTGCATTTCTACAGGCCACAAAAACAACATTTACTGCAAATCAGGAATTATAAATCCAAAACTAAAGTTCTCTGTCATTAACTTAATATACAGGTACTACAAATATGTACAACAGTGTAGGATGAATTATGGAGCTGCGCAGATTACACTTTTAGCAAGACTTTACATTTCTAAGACAGTTCAAACTTAAGATATTACAAAAGTGATAACATTTATCTTAAAATAATAGCTGATGAAACATGTTACATTCAAAGAAAGAATAATAAAAAAATACAGATTGTAAACGCCCAAGTTAAAGTTTAAACATGATACGTCGGTTAGGTAATTATTAGTTATAGTATACGTTAGTGAACGTTAAGGTCAGAAATGACTGCTACTTGATTTACTTATTTATTTTTTCCTACCTTTCTCCATAGGCCTTGCTGAAAACCAGTCTTTCAAACAGCCAAACAGGACATTCAGCAGGGGGATTTTTCACTGCCCTGTTACGAAATAACCCCGCTACACACACAGAACACTGACTTACAAATACACACACAAAACACAAGTGTCAGACCAGCTAGCTCTATGTGGTAGCTCTTCGCTAGCATGATATTCACTGGGTCGTTATGTCAGCAAAAAATTTTAGCCTATTCAAAAAATTAAAATTTAATTTAGAAATAAATCTTTTTCATTTATAACCTCATAACTTTCGACTTACTAGCAGGCTAAAAATTTCAGAACTTTAATGCACTTAGCCTATTAGCTAGCTAGCTTAGCTAGCATGCTATTTTGTTTTCCTCTTTCTTTCATTTTCATTTTCTTACCTGATCGTTCAACCTCTGAAAAAAATCACTGAACTCGTTTTTTCTAATTTTTATTTAAGGCGATTTCCAAAAAGCATGCGGAACTTTCGAATAAACTGTAACAATTGTTATATTAAACCATTTGTTGACAATACCGCAAAACACCTCCACAAATTTCCCGACAAACTTCCGCAAAGCTACGGAAGTGACGTAAAATCCCTGTCAACGAACGTAATCAAGAGCGTTCGTGTTTTTGTCTGAATTCTATGGTAGACTACAAACTGCGCATTGCTACCTCCTGTCGTGGCGGAATGTTCTCGGCGAAAAATACATTTCTTCTGTAGCGGAAAAAACTGTTCAGTGTTTTCTCTTAAGATTTCACATAGAATCCATTCTTCTTAAGATACCCCCGCAGAATGTCTGATGATACTAATTCTTTTGATACCAAAATCAATCTCAAACCAAACACTCTGATCTAAAATGTGTTTTTGAACTATCTTAATTAAAAAATATGAATCATGGATCAATTAAGCATTTTTCCTTACTTTAGGATGAGCTGTTAGTGTTCTCTGAAAAATATTGCATACAGCCCACTCCTCTCTTTCATATGACATTTACAATTATTCATTTGGCTGACAAATTCCTCCAAAGTGGCTTTTAACGGTTAGCTGTTTACAATTATTTAACCCATTTATTGAGCTGGGCAAAATTACCAGAGCAATTTCACATGGGTACCTCATTGAGCTGTACTAATTTGGGGAATTGAACCTGCAACCTTTGGGTCCAAAAACAGCAGCACTAACCACTACACTACCAGCCCTCCTATAGGAATAACACTCATGTGGAGGGTTGGATAAGTTGTGCGATTTAGCTTGTAACTCATCTTGTCCAAGCTAAGGATGAGAAGCCATGCAATGAACGTCTTCTGGACGACCATGTGTCAAAAGGCACGGGTGCCAGAGGTAACAGTCCCATTCAGGGGCTGGGGGAGAAGAACCAGTTGGCTCTAGTGGTCATTGTACACAGCACCTGCCATGCATACAGGCTAAGTTCTCAAGGAGGAGCAGTTGACAGTCTGTTCCTTACCCCCTGCAGAGCAGCAAATCATGCTATAAGGGGTGTTATTGGTCTGTGAGCCATTATGGAGTTTCAGCAAACTTGTAGCTGATGGTCTGGAACACATTTAAATCTTTCAATATTTGCCACTCAGTATAGCTTAATTGTTTGCCTGTGAAAGACCAAAATGAAAGGGGACTATAAGGACTACAGTACAAAGTTGAGAAACTTTTTGTGGACCAGGTTGAGATAATTTTTAATCAATTGAAAATTGATTTTTTAAAAATACATGTAGTGAATGTGCTGTAAAAGCATAAGCTCTGGGCTTCGCAAAAGCCCTCAGTTCGGAATGGTTATGCATTGTGGGCTTCGCACTACAGTGACCCAACCTGTTCCTCCTAGCTGATGATTCCTGCAGCTGCCATTTGAAATCTGGATGTCCTGTACTGATAACACACACACACACACACACACATCTTCAGAACCGCTCATCCCATACGGGGTCACGGGGAACCGGAGCCTACCCGGGAACACAGGGGCGTAAGGCCAGAGGGGGAGGGAACACACCCAGGACGGGACGCCAGTCCGTCGCAAGGCACCCCAAGCGGGACTCGAACCCCAGACCCACCGGAGAGCAGGACTGTGGTCCAACCCACTGCGCCACCGCACCCCTCCCTGTACTGATAACATATTGACTATTTTGTCACTGACTCATCCATTATCACTAGAAGATCTTGCTGCCTTCACAGGTTGTGCCCAGGTCTACGTTTCCACACTCCATGGACAAAGACCCCAGTCAGCATATGTCTTCACCTAGGATCCCTACAGAAATGGGGTAAAGACTATAATTACAGATATTGTGTACTCTTGCTAAGAAAGAATTCCAATTTAATTCACACAAGTCACCACTTGGGATAACTATTTACTAAATACTGCCCATTTACTTAAAGTGTGAATTCATTTTCCAGTTCTCTTCTCCCCACATTTCTTTAAAGGAAAGAATTGACAGAATTACTACACCCACCATTAAAGAAAAAACAAAAAAAAAAACAGTGTAACATGATATGAAACAATACTCTTAAAGCTGACAATGTTATTTCTGTATTTCATTTACCAATGTTTTTCATCAAAAGTTCACAATAATCACAGTTCCATTTAAGTTTTTTATATGATATCTTGTAGTGGACATTTGAATGGCTTGTATGAGATGTCTGAAGCTGAAAAGAATAGAATTCCATGAATGATTAACCACACACACACACATTTTCTGAACCGCTTGTCCCATACAGGGTCACGGGGAACCAGAGCCTAACCTGGCAACACAGGGCGTAAGGCTAGAGGGGGAGGGGACACACGCAGGACGGGACACCAGTCCATCGCAAGGCACCCCAAGCAGGACTCAAACCCCAGACCCACTGGAGAGCAGGACTCGGTCCAACCCACTGCGCCACCGCGCCGCCCAAATGAGTAACCAAACATGAATTTAACAAACTATAAAATCGGGGCAAAAAATACATAAGCATTTAAAAAGTGTTTATTGAATTGATGCATTAATATTAAAACTTTGAGAAATGACACAGAATAAGTGAAATATTCAATACAGACATTTTCTCCCTCTGCTATGCCTTGTGAAGAGGACAGGCAGTGCCCCAGGCAGTAGGATTCCTGGATGAAGGTCATTTAACTACCCTCTTAGAAGTAAAATTTGACCATCTTGTCATCCTGAAACAACAGTAGGAGCCACAGCACACACTCCTTCACCGAAGACACAACACCTTAATTAAACAAAGGAAACAGACAAAGAGCGAGCATGAAGAAAAGAAACTCATTTATTAGTTGAATTCCATTAATGTCCTCCATGTGGCTGCAATTTCAGATTGCAAGTTAAATCAAAAATGTTTCCTAAATGTGTTCTACAGGAGCTGTATAGTCATCAAACATCAATTAAATGGACTGCTCTAGTTTATAGAAATAAATTAAACAGAAGCATTGATTTTCTGTAGGATCTTCTTGAAAACAGTAGATATACTACATACAAAATAAGATATTCTACAGGCTAATTAAAGAAGCAAGATCATAGAACAACTAACCCTTTGTTCCAATTACATAGCATTTGTCAGACGCCTTATTTTACTGAAATCCTGTGGGGATAATTAGGTAGCTGAAGAGGGCTTGACACCTATGCCAGCAAAGAAATCCTGGCTAATGTTGCCGTTAGTCCTTACATGAGCTAATGAACCAAATTCAGGGTCCCCGATATTATGACTTTATACCAGAAATTATAGTAAAATTGGTATTTATTGTGTATAAATGTAAAACCAGTACATATTAGTTTGCCCATGACTTCCTCTAATTGTGATTTTCTGTGAAACGAAGGTTATGATATATTGCTGTCACCATGGCAATCATTGCATGAATTCTTGGAACTTTATTTGCCTTTCTCTATTCTGATCAAGGTCTGAGAATAATTGATTCAGCATGTCATTATCTTGTATTTTCTATGGGAGAGCAGAGAAATGTTCACAGATAAAAAGAGATGACATTCAACAAAGAGTCTACATCAACCTTTAGTTATGATTCAAAGGATTGTTTAAAATGAAAGCATACTGATGGAGTTTAAATTACTAAAAATTCTACTCTGTATTTTAAAAAAATAATGAAAACAATAAGTTACATGAATAAAATAAAAATAATTTACATTTTATAAAACACCTTTTTCCAAAAGAACTTACAGTACAGGCTCTTAATAGGCAGGCTGGGTAGAAAATACACCAAGGATAGAGTAATTAAATGAAAGTACTGTATAGCACAACAATTAAACAGTAACAATGTAGTTAGTTTTCAACACATAAGCACTGAATATATTGCAGTCTGAAAATACTGAACCAATACAGATTTTTTTAAAAAAAATTGGGAACAAGAGGTCATATGCTCAACAAAAATCTTATATAATGCATGCTTCATAGAAACATTACCTAAACTGAGGTCAAGATTTAAATAGCACATCTATATGAAAGACTCAGAAAAATTAAAGGGGTATTACACACAGCAGGTAGTATAGCGATTAAGCATTTAGACCTTCAGTGTGCATGAGATTGCTTCCGACTTCACTCCAATACCACAGTAGGGCCCTTGATCAAAGTACACACACACACACACACACACACACACACACATTTTCAGAACCGCTTGTCCCATACAGGGTCGCAGGGAACCGGAGCCTACCCGGTAACACAGGGCGTAAGGCCAGAGAGGGAGGGGACACACCCAGGACGGGACGCCAGTCCGTCGCAAGGCACCCCAAGCGGGACTCGAACCCCAGACCCACCGAAGAGCAGGACCTGGTCCAACCCACTGCGCCACCACACCCCCTTGATCAAAGTATTTATCCTAAAAAACTAAACTAAAATACCCATCTCTATTTATCAAGTCGGGGGCGTGGTGGCGCAGTGGGTTGGACCGGGTCCTGCTCTCCAGTGGGTCTGGGGTTCGAGTCCCACTTGGGGTGCCTTGCGATGGACTGGCGTCCCATCCTGGGTGTGTCCCCTCCCCCTCCGGCCTTACGCCCTGAGTTCCCGAGTTAGGCTCCGGCTCCCCGCAACCCTGTGTGGGACAAGCGGTTCAGAAAGTGTGTGTGTGTGTGTGTGTGTGTATTTATCAAGAACTCAAAACAGTATTACCCCATGAATAGAAATATTGATATGGTGAATCGTAGAACCCATGCAAATAAATCATAAGAACAGTGACAGTTTCCCCTACAGGTTTTTTTTACAGTTCTTGCTGTTTGATTCAGATGACACTGGTAATTTTTAAATTGTTTGTAATAGTGATACCATTGCACTCTGATTTACTGTACATCTAACTGGCTAATCTTGTATCAAAGCATGGGAGACAGTGGAGCCTCTCACCCCAATAATTTGGCTCATCTCGTTGTTGATGAGCTCTTTCAGCTTAGCCTTACACAGGTTGCGCTTGTCGGCGCTGTATTTGTTGAAAACTTTGATGATAGAAACAATAGCCACCTCCAGATCTGACATGGTCCCCTAAAACAAATAATCCTGTCAAGCACATCATAAACTACCAATAGATCTTCTACAAGCAAAGATAAGGTCCACATTCCTGTGGGCAAACAGATGAGATGTAACCTAAAATGCACATACTTTCTGAATACACATTTTTCTATTCAGTACAGTTTTATATTCAACAAGGAAGGTTCTCACATTCTAACTGAGAAAAACATTCCTTTACCTTGAGTTATGATGTTAATGACAATAAAATCCATAATAAAAATGCTAATAAATGATAAATGATGAAAAAAAAACATTCTAACTGAAAAATAGACAGAGGTGAGTATAATTATAAGCATCTGTTTTCACAAAAATTCTATATTAAAATAAAGAAGCGTAGTACTATTGTTACTGTTATTAATGCAAGACTGCACGTTTTTAACATAAACAGCTGCTGTCAGCTAGGCTGCGCTGTTTAGGGGGGGCGGGGATTCCGAAACGAAACTACTCCAACGTGGCAACCAAAACAAACAGACGCGATTAATCGATCGACGGAGTCACGCCCACTCCACAGTGCAGACACAATTGTTTCGCTTTTCATGCGTCCTGAGAAACAGCAAATATAATTAAACAAATTAGTAAATACCACCGACAACTACACAACACACAACTGATTGCTTCTTCTATGTATCCGCACAATTACACGAATGCGTGTCGGGAAAAACGCGGTAGCAACAATAAATTACCTGAAACACGACGAACTGCAGCGATGAACCGCCAACGCAAATATAACGCACAATGAACAGGTTCGAAGGCTTCCACGCTGTTTAATGGTCGGAGATTCCTAATCTAAACTATTCCAACAATGAGGCAACCAAAGCAAACAGACGCGATTAATCGATCGACAGAGTCTCTCCCACTCCACAGTACCCGAAAGGCGACGAACTGCAGCGGCGGACCTCCAACGCAAAATATAATGCACAATTTACAGAAATAAAATTGGAGGAAGAGTTCCACGTGTACAACAGACCAAAAAGCAAACTTTTCAAGGGCTGCTGATGAACCACTTTCTGTGGCTTACCTTGCGCTACCGCTCTCCACCTCTCTCTGAACACTGATTCATCCCAGCTTTCCTGTCTCCATCATGTACTGTTCCCCATGGTCATCTTAGGTCATAATCTAAAATACCTCCTTCTTCTTATTGTTTCTTCCTGTGCAGCTGCTATCGTAGCGGTTAGGGTGCTGCCTTTGGATCCAAAGGTTGCAGGCTTGAATCCTACCTCCAGCTGTGTAAATTGGAATTGTAAGCGGCTTTGGAGAAGGGTAGCGCAGTGGGTTTGGCTGGGTCCCGCTCTCTGGTGGGTCTGCGGTTCGAATCCTGCTTAGGGTGCCTTGACACAGATGGGTGTCCTGTCCTGGGTGCATCCCCTCCCCTCTGGCCTTGTACCCTGCGTTGCCGGGTTAGGCTCTGGCTTGCCGCAACCCTGCTCAGGACAAGCACTTTTAGCCAGTGTGTGTGCTTTGGAAAAAAGTATCAGCTAAATGAATAAACGTAATCCTTCTCTTTCATTAAATGCATGTCTAACCTTGCACTTTGTTGATCCCTGGATGGAAATTCACATGCAGCAGCTCAACATGGTGCACACTTACAATACGTTTATTTATTTAGCAGATACTTTTCTCCAACATGACTTCCAGTGAACTCTATGCAGTGTTACCAGCCCACACACCTTATTCACCGCGGTGACTTACACGGCTAGATACACTACTTACACTGGGTCACTCATCCATACATCAGTGGAACACACTCTCTGCGTCACTCACGGACACAGTATACAACAGAAGCGAGCACACCCCTGTGCAATATCACTTAAATGTAAAATGGTTCAAAACGGTATCGCATCTCAATATTGCATTATTTCCAAGCTGACAAGCAGGGTATTTGCTCCTATGTAAAAGTAAAAACTAACAGCTTAGATGTGCTACATTAAGAAACAGGGCCCACAGTAGGATCGAATGCAACCAGTGAGTACACCTTTCATTACTGAGATTAAAATCTTTTTCTTTTTTCAAAGGTGCTACAGCGGTGGGATTCCTTCCTCCCGGGAACTGGACTGAACAAGACGGGGAGGTGCTCTGCGCTGTGCGCAGAAACTAAGCAGTGAGATGTGTGAGGAGTCGGAGCCTGTGTGGTCACTGTCTGTAACACACATCGTCACACACACACACACACACACACACACACACCTCCGCGCTCCATCGCTCGCAGAACGAGAGCAGCTGGGAGAATCGATGCACGAAGTTGGAGAAGAAAAGCGCGCGCGAGGCCATCAGCGCTGAATCGAAGGTAAAGATCAGTCATCGACTCTCAAATCAATGCCGCGAGCAAAGGAAGGCGCCGCTGAGCTCTGTTTCTGCCAGCACTCGTGCTCGTCATAGTACCTGTCTGAAGTGGGGGGGGGGGGGGAAACACTGCATGCGAAGAAGTATTAAAAAAAACGGGCGTTTTCGTTGCGAAATGAACGTTTCTGTTCATCATGATGCATCGGTGTTTACTTTCAAGTTTCACTTCTCCGAGTTCTCGCCATCCCATGGCATATTTTTATTTCGATTCAGGTGCACACGAAGTTTTTGGTAGTTTTTTTTTATTTAGTCTTTTCGTGAATAATGTGTTTTTTTTTTTCTCTCACCTAGGACCTAGGTTACCTAACTTACGCGTTCGTTAATTAATTTCTCTACTCTAGCACTTTTCAACAGAGCAACTAGTTTGCCTCCTCTGACTATATAAAAATTCAACTTTTTTTTTCCTTTTCCATGGCTAACCTAGCATTATTTGTATATTATATACGTCAGATTCTTCTGAAACTTACACTATCATGTCTCCGCTCTTTTCTAACTCACCGAGCGCCTTCCTCCTCCTCCCACCTCGTGAAGATGGTACAGGTACTGCCGTGAACACGCTTCGCTCTTCACCTTTTAGCCCGTACAAAAGTGTGACAAAACCGGTATCTAGAAGATAATATTGAGTTCATGGGCATCATTTTGATCTGGCAGCTGGCTGAAGGTGCTTTGTGCCTCTCTGGAGGGGATGGTGGTGAGTGGAGCTGCCAGCTGTGCCATTGTGCGCTTGTGATGTCCTGCTTCGCTGACACTCTTTAATTAGGCTGCCAGTTTAAGGAGGTCAAACATTCATTATAAATAGGCCCCCTTCTCTCTTGGCAGCTGGACCGACTTCCTCTCTCTCCGTCTTGTCGAAGGCATGGCCCAGCAGCTACTGAGATTGCTTCTGCGCGTGTCGGAAAAGGCAGCCAACGTCGCTCGCATCTGCAGGCAGGAGACACCGCTGTTTGAGCTGCTCGTGCAGGAGAAGACAGGAGAGGACAAGAACAAGAAGTTCGTTCGGGACTTCAAGACGCTTGCAGATGTCGTGATCCAGGAAATGATCAGACACGATGTTTGTGTACAGGTCAGGAAAATACCTTAATGTGTATTGCTGCTCCTGAGCTGTTGTGAACTGCTGATAGTCTTATTGTCTTAGTATAATCATGTTCATATCTGTGCCTAGTTTCCTGAACTTAAAGGCTTTATCCATGGAGAGGAGTCCAACAAGTTTGATAATGGACTAGGTGAGTCATTGCTTAAGCATGGGTGAACACTCAACTAACATTCCAGATGAGTTGGTGGCTATGATTATTTCGTAGACTTATTAGCCACGTAGTGTTTTTATTCCAGGAGAAAGCGTGCTGGTGACAGTGTGTGCTCTTGAGGAAGAGACGGCAACAATGCTGGCCACAGTGCTGGATGGAAACCACAAAGCAGCCAGCCTCCTGGCTGCAGCAATCCATCAGGACCTTCAGCTCACAGATGAAATGGCAGAAAGCTTGGAGCTGCCCTTACACCCAAGTGATCTGGCCCTTTGGATCGATCCCATTGGTAAAAGTATCATTGTACAATTCTTGACACCACTTCGCAGAGGTCTATATTCAAGAAAGCCTGGTGGGGCTGTAGCCATGTGGAAATGGGAAAGCTTATTTAGCAGGCTGGGAGAATTGTGCTCAGACTCACAAAATACAACAGTATTCTTGCCTCAAAAACTCAGTTGCTTACATTGTTCCACAGATGCCACCAGCCAATACATTAAAGGGCAGGTGGAGGTGGTTGCAGAAGGGGAGATCTGTCCATCTGGTCTACAGTGTGCCCTGGTCCTCATTGGGGCCTATTTGCGTGCCACTGGGGAGCCTGTCATCGGAGTCATTAACCAACCTTTTGCTGAAAGAGATCTTGTAAGCCAAAGGTGAGATTGGAGAGGGGAATATAAAATTACATGTTTAAGCATAAGAAAATAGGGTCAGTTACCTAATTCTTAAAACATTTTGTTGCAGCTGGAAAGGCCAGCACTTCTGGGGAGTGTCTTGTGGCAGCATTAATGCATTCTCAATACCCAAGCCAATCTGTCACACGGCAGAAGAAAGCCTCTCCATAGTCTTGAGTTCCAGTGAGAAGCAGGTGGTAAAAGACGCCCTGACACCCCTTTGTGGCGGGAGGTTCATCTATGCAGCTGGAGCTGGCTACAAAACTCTGTGCGTGATCCTCAATCTGGCAGATGTGTACGTTCTTTCTGAAGGAAGTACCTTCAAATGGGATTCCTGTGCCTCACATGCATTGCTGAGAGCAATGGGTGGAGGGGTCATCGATCTTAAGGAGTCTCTCCTCTCTTTTGAGAAAGATGAGAGTCCAAGAGAACTGACCTACCACCAAGCAAGGCCAGGGAGTCAGGGAGCTGAGCGTTGGGCTAATCATGGTGGACTGATTGCATACCTGGATAATAATAAGCTAAAGACAGTAATTGGAGCACTTTTAGGCAAGCTATAAATGCTAAATCAACAGAGACTCTGCATAGAACTGCCTGACAGTTCACAAGATTAGTGTTGTGGAGTTGACTTTAGAATACAAATGTCTAGTACATAAAAATGTTGTATAGTGCGGTAAAATACTGAAGCTGGATAATTCAAAGAATTTCCAGGTGAATTCCTATATTTGGGTTGTGGTAATCATGCAAACTCCCTCACATCTGCAAGGGTTCTTTTGAATTTAAATGGAAATATGTAAAACAGCTCTGCATCCAGTGTTTTGGTAAGCCTGACAAAGAACCCTTACATGTCAGAAGTACAAAGACCTCACAAAAATTATTTATAGAACAGGTTTTGTTTTTTTTTTTTTTGTCATCTTGTTACCAAGCTCATTGGCATAGTATAGTGTTTTTTCAGGTGCAGTTTTTTTTAATAAATTCCATAAAATCACAACTACTGTGATTATATGGAATTAAGAGTTCTTTTGGTTACAACTTCAAAGGTTAGGTCTTAGTTTGGATAGCAAAGTCTATCAAAAATTCACAACACATAAATACAACTGTTTAATTTGTTGCTTTGCATTGCACAAAATGTATACACCAGAAGTTCAAATACAAAAGACTTAAATCAAAAATTCATGCTGTACAAATCCAGTTCATTTACATATTTCATTTAAAGGGTATTTCAAATTCCTGGCTAAAAGAGGGGGAAAGGAATGCTGGTTAACACTGGCAGGTGTTCACTTATGAACACAGTACATGTGCTGTGGAGAGAAAGGCATGAATTTGTCTCCAAAGGCTTACATGTATTAGTTTGAATGTCTGCTACGCCCAGTAAAAGCCAAGTGCTGGCTAAGGAGAGCGAGCCTTCTGTGTATGTGACCTTAAAACTCACATTTTACCCCCAGAACTCCTAAAGGCTCGATTAGAGTTTGTTGCTGTCAGCTGTAGTTATCCTCTTTAGGATATGTCAGTTGACAGCCTGCATATCCTGTTGGAATTCATGCTCAGTTGCAGAGTGGGTAAGGAGGAAACTCTTTTAAATGGCAAATTAGGAGTCACTGGAAAAACAGTCTCCTCTAGCTTCTTTACATTTTACAATCCCATCACAGGAAATACATCAGCACCTGTATGAGGTGGGAGAAAAAAAGAATTTTATATAAGTTTATCAGCAACAAACATGGAGGGGTGGATGGGAAAAAAGAAAAAAAAAAAAAAAAAACACAGCAACTACTCACTCTTTGGGCTACTCTGACCCTCTCCACCGTCACCGTCAGGGACCTTCCAGTCCAGTTTCCGGCCCTTCTCATACAACCCCTTCAGCATCTTGTGCGCTTCGTCTGCCCCACCACCACGGGTTAACTCCAGGTACTTTCTGTACAGCTGCAAGGCAGTACGTGCATCCTCTATGCTGTCATGGGTCTCGCTCTGGATCTTCAGGTCTACAGAAATTTGTGACTTTCACTTTCAAGCTTGAGCTCAACAGCATGTTACTTCCACCCGTGTACGGTTAAAACCAACACTGACAACTCCATTCTGTAAAAAGTACTGGATTCAAATTTCAGATATTAAATAATGTTTCTAATTACGAGTGATTATTCAACTCAGGATGAATCTTGAAATTTACAGAAGAAATAATACTAACCAAGAAAGTACCAAGCAAGAAACCGTAGGGAGATCATTCTCTTCCGAGGCATGTGAAACAGATGGACTGTGTCAATAACTTGGTCCTTCAGTACCTACACCAGACATTAAGAACAGCACTGAGTAGTAACACATGCATAGATGCATATAAGGTTATTCAAAAAAAGTTGTCCAGCTAATCAGCATGCTCCAAACATACAAATAAGTTGATGACACGGAAGTCTTTCTGTAGCCCGTGGCCCACAAATCGCACACCAGTGTCAATGAGAAAGCGCAGTTTGAGGTATGTTGACTTGAGTGTAGTCAAGTGCTTTGAGGAGATCTTGGCATCCAGATCTCCTGGCTTGATGCCCGAGTACTGCGTCAAGTAATCCACTACCTATAATACAGACAGTGGACCCATGTGTATCACAGGACACAAGATCAAACAGACAACTGCAGAAATTCTATATTTCTTTGCTTAAAGAGATGGTACAGGCTCTCCAACACTATGAAAGCTGTTCAGTAAGATGTGTATGTTTATTTAAAAAACCTACTTCCTTATATGTTGTGAATTTTGCACCTTGGAAAGCTATTACCACAGGCAAGTAGTGTGTACTTTACCTGTTCCTGTGTGGAGATGTAATCATCAATGAAAGGCACCCCCTCGTTGGGCCCCTGGCCACGCACACAGGTGATGCGAGCTACGGACATCTGACTAGGCTTTATGGTGGACTTTGTGCCATCACTGTGCAGTTCTGCTTCTTCCTGTGAACCATAGAAACAATCTGAATTAATCAGCATTTTAAAGGTAGAGCTCTGTCATTTCTACGAACACAGAACTGTTTACTATGCAACTAGGCCATCTAGGCATCTTAAAAAGACTTTCAGTAAAGATTTAAGTTTGACATCTAGATATTTAAAAGCTTTTTTCCTTTGATTTTTGAAATTAAAAAAAAAAAAAAAAAAAAAAAAAAAAATATCCACAATTACACATACATAGTCTCACATAATCCAACACGGGTGCACTTCCAGACACGCACAGCCGTTTTGTAAACTTGCATGTTGACAAGCAGAGCACCTACACATCAAAATTTACAGCCCAGTAGAAAAGGAACACATCCACAGACCTGGTTGAGAGTGACAAATTCAGCATCCAACCCCACCAGGTCCCCAGCCTGAGGCATCTCGCTGACCATGAGCGGAATGAAAGTGGCATGACTCTTCCTCTGCTTCCGTGCCAATGAGGCTTCTGCCAACAGGACGCTGGCCTCAATTGGATTCTTAACTAGGATGGGCATAACAGGACAGGAGAGCTTGAGACATGGAGGAAATGCCACTGTGGTGGTCTCAGTTGGCATAGCCCAGACTGGAGCTGGTAGTGCCTATGCACTCAGTGATGGCCTTCAATATCTGCAGTATGACAGAGAGCATGAAGGCACTTCTGAATGAAAGGTTACTTACGCCACTGGAGCCAGCTAACGACAAGGACATAAGGGCAGCAAAAATAAAACTAGAGTCTTACTGCGCAAGTCGTATTTGGAGTGGTAATTCCTCTTGGCATAGTACAATATGGCAGGAACCTTCCAGTTAACATCAAACTGAGCTGCTTCAGCCTAAAACGGACAAAGAATTTTCTACCATCACAATTAACATTTTTTAAGTTTTTTTGTTCTTTTTGAGTAACGATAAGGCAATAAGTTATTTTTCACTTACATACAGTAAATTTCTTTGGACCATAGTACAAATTATGCAGACAAGACAGCATACCTTGTCAATGGGCTCAATCAGGAAGTCGTTGAACAAATACCACTGTTGGTGCGTCACTCCCTGAAACCAATGCATTGACATATTTCTAAGGAGAGCATACCATGATGAGGAGTCAAGTATTGGCGGCATAAAAGTTTCAAAAGAACTACATTATTACTTCTCAATTTAACTGGAAAATAACTTCTAGCTCTGCAGTGACGTAAAAACAAAATGTCGAATTATACTGTGACCAAGCAGAATATGAATTAATTTAACTAATGAGGCTCATGGCACCACAGTAATCTTAACTCAGTAAAATTAACACTTGTGTAATCTTTCAATCTGACATTTTGGTGGCCACTCGTATGGCTCATGCCAACCTCAGACTCACCTCTTTTCTCTGATGGTATGTCTCTCCCACCTTGATATGGGCCACTAAGTTACCACCTGTGCGAGAATCCAGCAGATGTGACACCGTTGCTACCAGATCATAGATGACAGCACCTGCAGTCTCCTCAGTGGGGCTCAGCTGTCAGGTCACACAAAAATAATTCTTGTGTGGCATCCATTCTTTCAACCTAGAATCCCACTGCACTTCACAGATGACACTGCTGTCTGCTTCCAGCATTTAAACTGATATTAATATAAGTTGATGTTATGTTTAAGCAAAGACATTCTGGGTTTAACCTGGTAAATTGCAACAACTGAATAAAGGAAAATGGAATTTAACTGAAATGACTCACAAAAAACCCAGTTAATTTTGTCAAAGATGTTTTCCCAGACAGAGGTGGGAGGTTTAATCTTACCAGGATACAGCAGTGGTCTTTCACTGGTCCCAAACCCTTATTTTTGTCACTTCAGCTTTCCATCTGTTCTCTTTTGCATTACCATATATATAATACCACTGACAGCTAAATCTATCCCACCTGTCTTCTGTCCACTGTTTTCCAAACCTCTGGGCAAGTTCCTCTGCCCTGCTGACCTCATCGGTCTCCTTCCAGTTGGAGACCTCCAGGCCCTGGCTCTTGCTGATGGACATCTTCAGGCTCAGGGGGATCCACATGTGCCTCAAGTCCTCAATACTAGTGCCAAAGCTGAATCCTTTTGCACTACACAGCTCATCCCTGTAGAGGAAATGCAAACAAATCGGAAACAACAAGACAAAGAGCAATGGGGGTGCAGACATCAACACCAACACAGACACAGCCATATATGTTCATTTCCAATTCACTAATGCTCAGTAAAAAGGAATATGTGTAAGAACAGTAAATATTGCAGTCCAAATGCACATCTGCCTCAATCCCGCCCAAGTATAAAAGAAAGCAACCGTACTCCACACACCACTCGCTGGGAGTGGACTCCTTTGGCTTTGGTGGTTCCATCTCTTCCTTTCTAAGAGCCTTATTGAAAGCATACTGTCAATCACAGAAAATGACAGGATTACATTTAACCAAGATGAAGATGAATGAGGCACCCATTAAACCACAGACGCAATCCATTTTCAGCTTTTACATTTAGTTCTTATGATCAACTAACTGGAAAAGCAGAATGGCTATAAGATAAGCACTATGATTCCAAAGCCTCAGTTGGGTGGTATATAACTTAAGACCCACACACCACAAGAACACTGCTACATGGGTGAAAGTACAGCCATATCATACTAATAAAATACAGTTGCTTTAACAAAAATGTAAAAATATGCAACTTTAAACAAATTCTATACTGATTAGTGAGTATACATGCTTATGTTCAGATAAGTTCCTCACCTCTGCCTGGGCCTTCCAGAACTCAGCCTCCTTAACACTGTTCACCTCACAGTTGATGACCAGCACATCTGGGAGGCAGCGGATGTTACGGGTTTGCACCTAAGAACAGGCAAGAAACACAAGAATTTGAACTGCCCTTTGTCTAACACCAGCTGCCAGTGTACCAAGAAAAAACAAGGCATGCTACTTTCATGAAGCACACTAACAGTTCATCTTCAAAACATGGGAGAAAGAAAACTGAGCAACTACTGCCCAAAGCACATTGCTGTAAATGAGTAATGATATTGAAGTATAGCGCTAGATCAACCATACCCCTCACTAGAATGACTTGTCTACATGGTATGGCACAGCACAGCCATATACAAAATTTATACTTTTTGCTATCTAGCAGTGTCACAGTCAAAGAAGCAGACATTTTATAAACACTTTAATTGCCCCAAAACGACAGACACTACTGAGGTGTGAAGGCTAAGTACACTCTGATGACCAGGCTCAGTTATATACTTCCAAATAAGGACAGTAGCTGTGAAGACAGATCTCTGAATGAAAATCCAGTGCCATCCATCCATCCATCTTCCTCCGCTTTATCCGGGGCCGGGTCGCGGGGGCAGCAGTCCGAGCAGAGTACTCCAGACTTCCCTCTCCCCGCACACCTCCTCCAGTTCCTCTGGGGGAACCCCAAGGCGTTCCCAGGCCAGCCGGGAGACATAGTCTCTCCAACGTGTCCTGGGTCTGCCCCGAGGCCTCCTCCCAGTGGGACAAGCCCGGAACACCTCTCCAGGGAGGCGTCCAGGAGGCATCCGGAACAGATGCCCGAGCCACCTCAACTGGCTCCTCTCGATGCGGAGGAGCAGCGGCTCTACTCCGAGCTCCTCCCGGGTGACTGAGCTCCTCACCCTATCCCTAAGGGTGCGCCCAGCCACTCTGCGGAGGAAACTCATTTCTGCCGCTTGTATCCGCGATCTCATTCTTTCGGTCATGATCCAGAGTTCATGACCATAGGTGAGGGTAGGAACGTAGATCGACCGGTAAATTGAGAGCTTCGCCTTACGACTCAGCTCCCTCTTCACCACAACAGACCGGTACAATGACCGCATTACTGCGGACGCCGCACCGATCCGCCTGTCAACCTGCCGCTCCATTTTTCCCCTCACTCGTGAACAAGACCCCGAGATACTTAAACTCCTCCACTTGAGGGAGCAACTCCCCCCTAACCCGGAGGGGGCAATCCACCTTTTTCCGACTGAGAACCATGGCCTCGGATTTGGAGGTGCTGATTCTCATCCCCGCCGCTTCGCACTCGGCTGCAAACCTCCCCAGTGCACGCTGCAAGTCTTGACTTGATGAAGCCAACAGGACCACATCGTCCGCAAAAAGCAGAGACGAGATCTCGCGGCCACCAAAGCAGACACCCTCCGTTCCCTGACTGCGCCTAGAAATTCTGTCCATAAAGATAATGAACAGAATCGGTGACAAAGGGCAGCCCTGGCGGAGTCCAACATGCACCGGGAAAAGGTCTGACTTACTGCCGGCAATGCGAACCAAGCTCCTGCTCCGGTCATACAGGGAACGAACAGCCCGCAGCAACGAGCCCCGAACCCCATAATCCCGAAGTACCCCCCACAGGATGCCACGAGGGACACGGTCGAATGCCTTCTCCAGGTCCACAAAACACATATGGACTGGTTGGGCAAACTCCCACGAACCCTCCAGCACCCTAGTGAAATCCAGTGCCTTGTGTATTTTACTTTATATTGCATGCTTAAATTCCCCCTGAACACTAGAATAGATTATTAACTACTAAGTGTTCTTGGGGAAACTGCTTCAATAAAGAACTGACTAGGGGTGTCAAAGAATAGAATATGACTTAAGGTTGCAATCACTAAAAATGACTGAAAACTAAGCTCTAAACCATACAACGTGGCTTATTTAGAAAACCATCCTTTTCCCTCTACAATGATTAGAAGATCTGACAGATGTACAGGTCCTGGGAGAGAAAGCAATTAGGTTACGTGAAAGTCAGACAAAGAGTGAACTGTGTCACACTGAGTAAATGAGGCCGGTCGCTCCTCTTGATTCTGGTGTGATCAACAAGCTGCTTATACTCACTGTGGGCTGGTACTTCTCACATTTCTCACACCACGCTTGTGTGTTCTGTTCCAAGCAAATGCTTTTCTTCAGTATCTCTGCAAAGTCATACTCCTTTATCATTTTATCTGAAACAGTAAAGAAAAACATCAAATGGAAAAAATCTTTATAATGACTTCACCCCTGTTATCTGAACACAATTATCCTACCAGAACATGTATGAGTACGAATGAATGAATGAATGAATGAATGGACTGATGAAGTGTGTTGGTAGGTGGCTACTTACCCATCATGCTCTGCTCAGGATAATGCAGGGTAAAGAGCAGCGTGAGGGAAGAGCGCACAGTCTCCTTGCTGCAGCGGCACATGCTGCTGTTCTCCACCTCACATCCAAACAGTCGGCCAATCACAGACTCCCCTGAGGACCCAAAGGAACTGCAGCAAAGACCAGGTACCACCACACCACCTTCACTAAGTGGTTTTTTTTTTTTTTTATCCAAACATACACAAAAAGTCTGCTGCTCACGCTGAGAAAGAAACAGTCCCTCCCCTTTGAAACATCCAAAACTAAGCAGAGCTACATACATTTCAGCAGCGTAAAGTGTGTGTCTAGCTGAAGTGTGCTGATGCACCCTCCTGTGGTCTGCATTTTCAGCCGCCCTGCAGTACACAGGTCAAGGCTGTACCCACATCCAGACATTCCCCTGTTCTTGCCTGCTGCTGAGCCCTCGGTAGGCCTGTGGCCCTTCCTGTTCCTGTGTCTCCTGGTGCAGCTGAGTCAGGATGAAGCGGTTCCAACTCTGAATCAGGCGGCCCAGTCTCGCCTTGCCGGTCTGTTCGTCTGAATCTGCCAGGATCAGCCCCAGCGCAGATGCCTCTGGGATGGTCCGGAAGGCCCTGAGGAAGTTACTGGCCTAGGCAAAGGAGGTCATCGGCAGAAGGTGGACATCTGTGAATGTGAAGGTCATACAAAGTGCAAGCTGTGCCACACTGAGGAAATGTGTCAGGTTGCTCCAAGCACACCTGGCAGGGGTCTCCCCTGGATAGGTCCAACATGTGAAAGAGGAAACCCAACTCGCAGGCCAAACAGAACTCCTTCTGACATAAGTGATTCTGAACCAGGCAGCGGATGGGCTCCAGGAAATACAACACCTGAAGATGGGAAGAGAGAGGACACAAACGTGCAAGCACAAAAACACAAGAATGTCAGGTTAGTCAAAATTTCCATCCACAACTTCATCTGAGAGATCCATCCATTACATAATCTAAAAGAATGTTTACTGACATCTTGCCACTGGATTATATTTAAATAGCTTTTCTCTTGAACTTTGTTCTAACCAAGTTTATTCATAAGCATTCATAGACAAAGTAAAAGTATGTTAGACTCATATTGAGAAACAATTTTAATTTGGTATAGTACACAATTAAGAAAGCTTGTTTTTCCACGATTGTTAATTATCCCAGACACTGCAACATCTTTTGAATCCACTTAAGTCCTTAAAATGAATGCTTACATAATTCAGATGTCTGTAAAACTATTTTAGAGAAAGATGACCTCCTTTAATTGTAACTATAGTTATCACAATAATCATAATATCTAGACTACCCTTGCAGTGTTGTTCTGTACCATAACTGTATTGATCAATTACTAATATTAGTCACTTTAAAAATTGTCCTTATAGTACGTAAGTCCCATGAATACCCTGGGCTAGTGCTGGCCTTTTTGTATCAATTTCTTCTTAGTAGCTACACAGGAAGAGTAATCACCACATTCCATCAATCCTGTACCATTTTCTACCACTTGTACCTGAATCATGCAGTTGCAGTATGCATTGGGAATGTGTGGCTCCAGGCCAGCAAACAAGGTCTTATTGTAGTGCTTGAAGTCAAAATCTTCCAGGCCCAGTTTGGAGTACTTTATGGTCACCTGATGGGAAATGGAAAAAGATCACATGAACACAACAAAAGCCATGCATATCCAAAAATCTCTGACATTGTGTGTAAATACACCAAAGTGCCAGCGCATTTTCCCTGTATTTTACCTTCCTGTATTTCTTGGGTACCATATGGAGATGGGGCTCCTCGTCTCTGCCAAGAGGAGACTCAGGTACCTGGTTATAACTGTCATACTCTAGTTCTGCTTCCTTGACTTTATAAGGAACCTGGAACACATGAGAAATGAGCATCAAAAGAATAAAAGAGCAACTGCTACGAAGCGTCACAGAACAAGCAACTTCAACACAACTGTTTTAATCTGGGAAAGTAAGGCAAATTAACTTCAGATGGGGTTGAGCTGAAGTTCTCAAGTAGCTGAAGACCAAACCTGTGAAAGTATGTTTTAGTGAAACTTGGTGAAATACTTACTCTTGTCTTCCCCTACAGGTCACAATCAAGCATAACAGACAGGAAGAAAAGTGCATTACTAGATCAATAATAAAAACATTTAACTTGCTTGGTTACGCAGCCGGGTACGAGGGTTGGGGGCATATCCAATGAATCCAACTGTCTTCATGGTGCGCAAGATCTCAGGGTCAACAGCAGGGGCTCGTCTGGAAAAGATGCCAAGGAGGGAAACTTCATATCACCTTCAACTCACCCTCAACATTGATTACGTAGTTTAAAGTACAAAACAGTTTTGGTTTAAGTAAAATTAGAATTTCAGTATGTACAGTACTGTTTATTGTCAACACAAGTAGCTTTTGCATTATGCATTTCTACACCCTAGTCAGTTAAGGTTGCAATCACTAAAAAAGATTGAAAACTAAGATCTAAACCATACAATGTAGCTTATCTAGAAAGTCATCTTTTCCCCTCTACAATGATTAGGAGACTCAACAGATGCACAGGTCCTGGGACAAAAAGCAATTAGGTCACGTGATAGTCACACAGAGAGTAAACTATGTTTTTGTGAGGTGGGTGATGGCAGTATTACTCAATTAACCAGCAAAAATCTGATGACACCAATTGGGTCCCAGTGTTGCTAGATAAGAGTTTGAACTGTATAGGTACAATGTATACAAATCTACACACTATAAGTATATCTTTCGAGTATCTCTTTAGAGTATAGTAGCAAAGATCTGCAATGCACAACAGAGGGTTAAAGTTGAGCACAATGAATGCAAAAATTAGATGCAAGATACCTTGGGCTTGGACTGGCCAGGGCGGTCAGCCAATCGGAAAGAAGCGGCTCAGTGCTGGTCAGGGGCATTGGTATGAGAGACAGTGGCAGCAGATCATGGTTCCAGTCCAAGTGAGGCATTGAGTCTACCATGCAAGGCAAGGCGAAGTCTGTGTCCCGAGAGTACCCATTGAAGGAGACCTCAGGAGCATCCGACCACAGGTGAACACACCCCCCTGAGTCCCCAAACACCAAGGCTTGCTTGCTAGAAGACACATCGAAGCTCATGAGCAACTGGCCCACAGTGTTCACATGGAAAATATCAGCCAAGTTTGCTAAGCCTGTGGGCTCACAAAACTGGCACTGCCCTGGGGGTCACAAAAAGACAGAGGTCAAAGGAGCAATGTCACTAATTGCTGTTATTAAACTTACTGTACTGGTACTCATTTGTATTGAATTAGGCTTGATTGGGCTCTTAATGCTGCCCTAAATACCACTATTTCTTGCTTTTCCTTACTTACTTTTGGTATCATTGTAAATAATTTTAATCTAACTCAGAATCTTTTCTGCTTGTATACCTGTCTGGGAGATGATGACCAGACGGGAGGTGTAGGTGGGGATGAAGCGCAGGAAAAGAGGGTCCACATGGACCTGCAGTGGTGTGACGGCACGCATCATGCGCAGGTCATACACCATGAGAAATCGGTCACACGCCAGCCCATTTAGCCCACGACTGGAAAACCCACACGCCACCAGCAAGTTGCCATGAACGTCAAAATCCGAGAGGCTGCCGGAAAAGGCGTCAAACTGCTGCTCCAGCTTAAAAGTGCGCGGGTCACGCAGTGACACCTGAAAAGTGGATGCACAGATAAGTCAACTAACTGGAAAAATATACATTATTAACTTTGCCAACAAGATCACATCATAGACAGAGATGCCATGTGCAAGATCAGCATATCTCAACATGAGACAGAAACTGCTTTTTAATCTGGTTTTTTCTTGATGACAAAAAGACACGCAACACACCTATTTCTCACCTTTCCAGAAGTATGTCCACAGAAGAAAGACCGATTGGACTGTCTCATAATAGCGACACCTGGGACCTCCACTGTGAACTGGACAGACACAAACACAGAGCGGTCAAGTGTGAAATACTGCAAAACAGTAGCATAAGACAAAAGGAATGTGAAACCTCAAAAAAAAAAACACAAAAAAGAAAACCACCAGACTTGTGTACTGACAATTTATTCCAACATACAACATGCATTACAGGTACTATATCAATTATATTGCATTTATGGACCGCACGGGGTCAAAACAGCACATAAATAGACAATACACAGAAAAAGCAAATATGTTCACATACATGGAATGAGGGCTCAGGGTCAAAAGGTTACAATTTATCACAGGTATGATTGAGTAGTTCTTTTTAAATGACTTATAGACATGTGCCCAGATATTCCAGAATTCAGTGAAATTGCTATGCAAATAAAATGAGAATGAAAGCTGGAGAGATTTAAATACTTCTGTCATCCACATGTTTACAGAGGGAACTTCAGACGTAAGCACAGGTACTAAATTCAAAAGGCATTTTGTACTGATACACGGTTGTTATTCTATGGTCATTCATTTAACTAAAATTAAGGGTAAAACAGACAAATTTAATTTTGACAAATTGATTAAAGTGCTGCCTTCTCACCCTCTGCGTTTCCTGCACCGTATTAAGGTCAACCTCACACACGTAGTTCTGCAGCCCTCCCATCAGCAACGTGTTGTTGTCGGTGAGAAGTAAGCTATGCATGTCGGCAGATTCCTCCATCCTGAAACACAACAGCACAGCCTCAACCATCAGCTACTGGAGAGGCTAGACAATAGCTGGGCAACAAAGCAAAAGGCACTGGACCTTGAAAAATCTGTACACCCCACTTGAACCAGAAAATCAATATATAAATAAACACAGGAACAATCGAGATAAATAATGGGCTCATGTGAACTACAGCTAGTTCTCTCCTGACAATCTGTCTTCCAAGTTCATGTCCATACACATAAAACTGCTTGTCCCACATGTGTGAGGGACGGCTGCAACTCACGGGTAGTCGAACATTATAAGGCCTCCTCGAGTGAGGCCCTTGAGATTGTTCTTGGTCAGGAAGAGCACACCCGTTTCCAGGCTCTGAATGTTCCTAACGTCATCTGTAGCGTGTACTTGGAAGGATGAGTAGCGGCCCATGGTGGTCCCAAAAAAAGAACTGGCATGGCCCTTCAAAAACCAAAAATCGGACAGAGAATGAGTAAACAATGAAGGAAGAAAGAAACATACACTCAGCCCTCATATGATGGGTGTCCCATGCAATGAGATACTGCTACAACAACTCGTGAGAATATGTACCTTCTTTGCATAATGAGTTTTTTGATTTGGTACAATGGTATTTTTACTTGGTTACATGGTTATATTACTTTCACAATAGCTATTTAATTCACTGCCTATTGTCTTCCACTCTGCAAGGCACACAAACACTATGCATATAGTTCTTGGATTCAGACTCCAGACCAGTGGTCTCTCTAATCTCCAAGAGGTTGTGTGTATAATAAACAATTTTTATGCAAGAGTTTTAACCAGGACTGAAATATGTGCACCACGTTGAGAAAGAAGTTAAACTGTCTGATGTGATATACAGCATACGGTTCAGTCAATAAGTTCTAAAACTGGTTGCCCTGTGGTGATGCTGTAAGTCATTGATATAGATTATGAGGGTGTAAAAAGAATCAGAAAAAACAGAAAGACCGTATACTAGACTGATAGGAATAGACAGTAGGGGAAAAAAAAAAAAAAATCAATTTACACTGTCTTTCTTTAAATTTTTATGCTTGGAAAACTGATGCTTTAAGTGCTCAACGTGCTGCCATGTGCACATGGTTGATGAAGTACATTAGTGTGCACAAATTAAAGAGAACGCTGCTCAGGACCTCTGTGACCTTGCATTGGACTACCATTTATCAATTACAAACGAAAGAATTCAAGGACAAGCAAAAAACAATCATTATTTTAAATATATGAAATGTTTCAGTGCTACTGTCACACATAAAAGCAAAACTTCAATAACATTTAGATGACACTGTTCACCCAGGAACTGATTTTTCATAAGAAATAATCGTAAATGAACCCCCTCAAAAAAGATATCTTCCTATATTTATATTCCAAGACGGCGCCGTGAATGGCTGCCTCGGTGTGGTGCTCTCCAGTACTTTTGCTGGACCCCTGCTGGACCCCCTCCAGTTTGCCTACAAGGCGAACAGGTCAGTGGATGATGCAGTCAACGTGGGACTGCACCTCATCCTGCAACACCTCAACAAACCAGGGACTTATGCAAGAATCCTATTCGTGGACTTCAGTTCGGTATTTAACACCATCATCCCAGTCCTCCTTCAGACAAAAATTACGCAGTTTTCTGTGCCCACCATCATCTGGATCACTAACTTCCTGACAGACAGAGAGCAACTGGTAAGGCTGGGGAAATTCACTTTCAGCACCTGCACAATCAGCACTGGTGCTCCTCGGGGGTGTGTGCTCTCCCCACTACTCTTCTCCCTGTACGCAAATGACTGCACCTCCAAAGACCCCTCTGTAAAGCTCCTGAAGTTTGCAGATGACACCACAATTATTGGCCTCATCCAGGACGGTGACGAGTCTGCATACAGGAGGGAGGTTGAACAGCTGGCTGGCCGGCGCAGTCGAAACAACCTGGAGCTGAACACGCTCAAAACAGTGGAGATGACTGTGGACTTCAGGAAGAACTGCCCTGAACTTCATCTTGCACAAAAGTGTCAGTTAAGGCTATATTGGATCAATTCAGGCAGAGGGCTTTGGTTATGGGTATGACGGAAACAGCAGGGACAGGGGCTGAAGGATTTGAACCAGCAACCTCCAGAGCACAAGTCCACGTGAATAACTGCTCTGTAATCAGCTGGTCCACCCAAAAATTGCAAAGACAGTAGCTGGTCACACAGCAGAAACTTAAGTACAGCAGTCGCTGCCTCTGTCCTCTTACCCTGTGGTTGCCCATCCACAGCAGCTCCTCCTGCAGGTCGAAGTGGGCTGCGGTGACGGGGATGCCCACCTCAGCCACGACGCTGTGCAGCTCTGAGAACATGCCCTCGAGCAGGTGCACGGACTCGGGCACGGACACGGTCAGGCCATCCGGGTCCAGATCCACACCCTGCAGCAGAGCCGGGTCAAGCCGGGGGTCCAGGGGGGGCTCCAGGCCTGGCTCCAGGGTGCCATGCAGCGCCGGCGAGAAGTCACCCATGCCTGGGTCTAGTCCCTCGAAATTCATCATGGGGACTGGACAGCTAGGGCGAAGGACGACAAAAAATAAAAAAATAAATTAAAAAAAAAAAAATAAATAAATTTAAATGCAACATTCAAAAATTATAATTGAAAGTGGAGCCCCTCCCCACTCTCCGTCCAAATATGCAACTCACTTGGACGTGGTGACACTGAACACGTCAACTAACCTGCAAACCTGCAAGTTTAGCTACACCTCGAGACAGCAAAAAAAAAAGAACGTGTCACGGGCTCACCTCCTGTCCCTGCTAACTGTTACTGTACAGTTTTTCCCCACTCAGGTCATTAATTATTCTTTCCCGTCACGACGACTCAAGAGACCTGCTTCGTGCGACTATGACGGCGTTCAGCACATCATGTTCATACACTCAGTGCCACCGGCTCCACCTGACCTGGACACGTCTGATTCACCGGCGCGGGTCCGTGAGACACGAGCTGATGCGCGCGGACGGACGATAGCGGGACTCGGCAGTGACGGACGAGGAAGAACGAACGACGGCACGCGCAGCCCAGCACCGACTGAGCCACGGCTACATGCACCGCTCCAATGCCGTACAGTTAACTGTTATTATTAATTATTATTACTACTACTGCAATCATATTGTTTGGGGAAATATATATATAGTACCGATAATCGGTCGTGCCCGCGCGCTCCTCAGAGGACGTTTCGTTTGCTCTGCTGCTGCTCTGAACACAATCTCACAAACAAAAGCGGACCGAACAGACTGAGCAGCTGGAAAACCGCGGCCGAAGCACGAACGAAAAACCAATCCGTCACACCCTCAAGACTGAATTTACCAACAAACCGAATGAGCTTCCATACCTTTGGTACCTCCTTAAAATAGATCTTTAGAAGGCATTGTACTCATTCACAGAAATAACAGGCGGCTACTTCCGGTAGAAGTGGGTCGGCTGGAACATGTGTAATGGTGCACATTGACCGCAAGATGCCGCTCGCGGCTCATGGATGTACAATGAGAACTAGGCCCAGCGTTCATTTCAGTTGTAACGCCCCCATATTAAGCGGCGCGCTTCCTCCAACCGCCTTCCAGTATTTCGATGCGCATGCGCAGGTGCGCTGGGTGGTTCCCGGTTTTCTGTGTGTTGAGTGTTCGTCTGTGCTTCACCAGCAGAAATAAGTATCAGGGTATTTTTTTACGATACTTAAGGCTTAACGCGTCCATGTGCTCTAGGTAGTCGGTCCTGCGCGCTATGATGAGGCAGTTTGTGCCAGGCAACTAACAAGTCATAATACACACTTCATATATGTATATTTTTAAAAAATACTTATGATTCGTTGGACTTGAATATGCTTTCATCCAAAGAAAAAAATGTTAACGCTACAGTTGCTATTTCCCATTTCACAAGTGATGTTTTTCTCCATTGGAATCCCAGTCTGTACAGGTGTGATTAATTGTACAGAATTGGGGCATAACTAAAGCAGGAAAATAAAAACAATTTTACATCACTGTGTATGCCTGTCTGTCATGTGTGCTTCCAGAAGGATACGAACATATGATATAACCAACCAAAGAAACAGTGACTGAGTGTTATTGGCACATTTAAAGGAAATATGAAAAATTCTAGGCCTCAGAGGAATGGCTGCAGTCATTCAATTAGACATATTGAGGTAGTGGTAACTGGCCAGAACAAGAGTGTTGCTTTGAGTGTCCAAGTGCTACACAATAAAAACAGCCAAGATGAGTGCATAAAAATCAGGGCCTGTAAGTCAGATTTACAAAAACATCAATAATGCACAATTTGTAGGAAATCAGTTTTACTATGAAGACATCATTAAAGCAAAACTTAAAAAAAATAAAACAACCATGTTTTACAGTACAATCATAGTAAGTTCTGCCTTCAGTTAAGATAGAAGTTAACACCGATTCACATTTAACTCCAAATGATTGTCAAAACAGATATTTCTGCATTTTTGCATATACTGTTTGATTTTTAGTTATTTCTTCTTGAGATCTTGTTTTTTCCAGGTCATTCACTGAATGCATTTAGACATTTAGAATACAATCACATTTCCAACCTTACATCAGCGGCATAACTCCATGGGACCCAGTTTAAATAAAGCAATAAAACATCATGCAAATAAAATACTAAGGTGAAATAAAAAATATCCAAATGACAATCAGGACAGCATTTCACTCCTTTCAAAAACAAACTACATTTGAAAAAAAGGCCTGCGTCCCTCATATGAAAGACTCATAGTCAACGTGACATCAATACTGAAGTATAAACAACACAGAGGGAATCCAAATAAGCAAGCCAGGACAATATAGGCTTTTATGTCAAGGAAAATATTAAGATAATTAACTTAAGCTGTCACAAGGATATGATTTGAGATTTACCTTGTAATTGTAAAATAACTTTATAATGATGTCGCTGTCTTATAGAACCATAACCTCTCAAAAGTCAAACAGCTGTAATAAACAGGCAATGCTCAATTATCTCCTAGAATCCTGTACGGAAGCTGCATGAGAACATGGTACAGTACACTGTTCGTTGCAGCTAATGCGTGAATAAAAGAGGTTGCTGAGTGGCTAACACAGCCCTTACCAACTACCTGAAAAGGCTGAAGCTTTTGGAAAATAAAATAAAATGATAGTGGGACATCAAGGAGGCTTAGGCAGTAAGGGTAAGTTAGAGGGAATAAAGGGTAGTCCTAGATGGAACCTGAACCCTATATGTAGATCCTCACTAAGTATCCTGCCTACACTGACTGTGAGTGGAACAGCATAACGAAATAATGTACTCTGTCACCAGGGCAATAAAACAATACATTTTGCTTTTGATTGACTATTCGGCAATATTGTCCAAGAACCTGAGGTTATAAATATGTCAAATGAATAACTGTACATTTAAATTTCCTTTAAAGTGAATGGAAAGTTCTAGCCCTTAATATAACATGGCATTTTAAATTTCCAAAAAAAAGATTATGGAAAGAAACCATTCAAGGATTGTAAAACTGCCCTTTGAACTAGAATTTAAATGTAATTCCCTTTTTACTATTTTCATATTCTTTATGCATATTGCATTCTTAATTTAAAGTCAATCTATCAGAGGTGTAACTGGTGAAATACCTGGACAATTGTTAAGGTACCCTTAGCAGCGCACTGTAGGCATTCATTGTATAAGTGTTGGAGAAACTATTTCTTTTATTTAGTAACTTCGGTTTGCATCTTACAGGCACAGTCTTTTCTCATTATCGGCTAAAACATGTATGAAAATTTTAAACTGCAGAGCATAACAAATGAAGGACAGATGAAATACTGATTGGATCAACTTTTGTATGGCTACATTTCCAAATATGAAAACAAGATAAACCAAAAATAACGCAAAACAATAAGATCCACCCAAAACACACAGCGCTCTTCAAAATTGAAATTGCTTATAAATTGCCTATATCCTTACCAGGATCTCTGCTTCTTGCCTATATCCTTACCAGGATCTCTGCTTCCTGCTTTAGACAGTGGCAACTCCCTAACAGAAGCTTTCTGAATTCAGCTGGTCCCTCAGCCCAGGAGCGCAAAGGGGAACAGTAATGAAAGCAGGGTTCAATCAACAAGAGCCCGGTGTTATCTGAGGTTAGTTCAGCTCACCGCTGGAAAGGCTTTCGAATTTTCTTTCTCCTGCGAACAGGCTTGGAGCCGTCAGTCCGGGGCTCACCACTTTCAGCCCACTGCCCACCAGGTGTGAAAAAACCTGGCTGTGGAGGGGGTGAGGAGAAAAAGTTGCTGCCCGATCCTGCGGGGCGGTGAGGTCGTGAAGCCGAGGGGAAGAATCCCGCATTGGCAGTCATGCTGCTGGGAGGCCCTCCCTGGAAGATGCGATTAAAGAAGTCCTGTAAGTCAGCAGGTGAATGTGGACCAGAGTAGTGCTCTGATGGGCTCCTGAAGGGGATGAAAGAGATATGAGTTTGAGAAATAAATCAATGACAAAACATGGAAAACAGCTAAGACATAGGCATAGGGTATTTGTGCTGTGACCTGTGGCGTGTGCTGTTGCTGTTCTTTGCCCCAAAGGAGATGTGGTAGGGCACACGGTGAGTGTCAGGAGTAATGCTTATTCGCTGGCAAGCAGCCCACTCTGTTAAAAGACAAATGGAGGACAAAACCATTAGCATTTTGATGTATAATTTTCTGTAATAATGCATATGTAAGCAAAGCGAAGAAAATAACTTTGCTCAAAGTTACAAGTAATAATGAGTGAAAAAGTTGACACAATACCAGTGATGTCATAGACCTTCCCATCCATGAAGGAGAAATAGGTGATCCGCAATCCCAGCATGCTGGATTCAGCCCAAAGGTCCCCCTCCTCTGCACTGTGGTGCTTTTTGCACTCTGCACAATACCGAGCCTCTCCAGGGTCCCTTTCGATCTCAAATCGCCTGCACAAATGCATACATACACACACCCGCTTATTACTGCACCTTCAATCTCTCACTGCCCCTTCAGTAAATACACATTGGACCACCCTGTCATTCAGTACAAAAACAAAATGTTATACTTATGAACAGTACGGTGCCAGCAATAACATAATACCAAATATTTGTAACACAAAAGGCTCTTACTTAACCATATGGAGAACTTGAAAATAAAACATATAATAGCGTGGATTCCCAACACGTTTACTCTTGGCCTGTCACCATTATGTGCTGTTTTCCTGGTCTCCTGACATGTTATTTTTGACTGCTATAACCTTGTGCCATTGATGTTACCAAAACAGGGCTCTAAGGAAAACAGTCCTGCCCAAAAGAACTGCAAGTTTGCACAAAGGAGTTAAATAAATTAAATAACTATTCATGCAAAGAATGGTAAAAGTCCAATTTTCTCCTGTGCTCCACAAATCTGTAATTGTCAGCTTACTTGTGTTTGCCCTCGCATTTAGTGCACATCATGGTGTTCATGGCTTCCTTCAGGTCATCTTGCAGCTTGGTGAGAAACTCATTCATTGACCTGGATAGTTCCGTCTCTGCCATTCGTTTCCTGAGAAGATGACCCGCACACACGAAAAACATTCCTCATAATGAAGTTACTGTTCAACTACCATAACAGTACTAAAAACAAGATGTTCGAAACCATTAACTTTCAGAGAACTTACAGCTGGTACTGCCTGTATGTTTCTGGGTTACTAACTATGTCCCAAGCAGCTCTTAAGACCTTAAAGGCTTCTCCAGCACGAGGGTGTTTGTTCTTGTCTGGGTGAACCTAGAGGAAATTTATGCAAAAGAAAGGCAATAGGCACAATAAGAGGCATTTGATAATCAGGTTGATGTAAAGAATGCAAAACATAAAAAGGTACATAATTTACATCAGAATTACCCTGAAAGAAATCTAATAATTCCAGAGCAGCTAAAGAACTTGTCAATCTTCTTATCCAACTAGTGGCCTGATACACTAAAATTATATGAGATGGTATTATAAAAGCAGCACAATAAAGCTTGAGCATCCAACATGTATTGTCCAACACTGAGACATACAATCAACCTTTCCATTCTGAGCAACTCACCTGTACAGCCAGTTGTCTATAGGCCTTCTTCAGCTCAGGGTCTGTGGCATTCTCCTCTACTCCAAGCACAACAAAGGGGTTTAATTCATCTTCGGGGATGTGCGCTAAACCCAGGAGTCTTTCCAGCTCCTTTCCAGGGTGACATCTACCCACACCACTGCTGGACTCAGAAGTGGAGCTGGAAGTCAGGGGATTGCTTCCCCAAAACAAAGACTGTACTTTCTTCAAGAAAACCACAGTGCACTTCCAAGCACAGGAGTTTAAAAATGCAGTCCACCACCTGTTGCCTCCATTTCCTCCTAGTCTGTCCAGCAGGCCTTGGAAGAACATAGATTTCAGCAGCATAGCCTTGGAAAGGAAACTGAGACAGGAGGTAGACATTTGCCTCATCAAATCTACGGCCCACCCCACCAGCATCACTCCTGTGGTGTGCATCCTTCTTAGCAGATACCAGGCCCCTGCCTGCATAGCATGCAGGTTTTTGGCTTTGCTAAGAAGCCGAGAGCCAGAGTCATAAACCACTGCCCCTCCAGCCTCGACCGCCTCCCCACACTGATGAGCCACCAGAACGATGAGCTCCACGACCATTCGGAAGCAGGACAGGCACCAAGGAGGCAGTGATTCTGATAGGAACTCACGGCATGCAATTGCTATCCTACTCATATGTCCCCTGGATCTCCCCTGGTGGTGGTGATGGTGGTGGTGTCGCCTCCTAGCCTGCTTATGTCTCCCCCCAGAAGAAGTCAGAGGTTTTGAGAAAGAGAAAGCCACTGATTGCTGGCTCTGCTCGCAACTGTTTCTGCTTTTGCCTCTCTTCTGCTTCTCTCCTCCGGACCTCTGTGACCCTGATTCTTCATTCATCTCCGAAACCCTTCTACCTTCGCTTCGTTTTGATCTATCTCCATCTATATCTACTTCCTCCTCATTTGCCTCACTCTTCAGCTGTTCCCACCTATCATGTCTGATCTCCTCATCTTTGTTTCTGCTTTTAAAGCCATCTTCCTTAAACCCAGATCTACTTGAATCTTCCTGACAAACAGGGGTCTCCAGGCAATGGCTGGCTACTTCAAGAATGTCTATTTTCTCCTTCCACAATGATTCCCTCTCCTCATTGTCCCCAGTTTTCAAGACCTTGTCTTCAAGTCTCTTTGTTTTTCTTGTTTTCACATCGAAGTTCTCTTCCAAAGAGGCATCCAGGTCTTTCTGTCTCTGCATGTCAACTATCCCCTCTTCATCCTCTTGCCAGTCCTCCTTTAAGGTCCCAAAAGTCTCCACTCTCATAACTGGTGTGGCCCATATCCCGCTGGTGCTCACTGGACTGTCCCTCTGCTTCTGGCAGGCAGCAGAGTCGGGATCTGTCATGAGCACAGTGCTGGGACACAGGCCATTTCCTACGTCACTCCCAAGGCCACTACAGTGCTGAGTGCCTGGGTCATCTAGCAATCTGGAAATGTCCTGGGCAGCATTTTTACACTTATCCATCTTTAGCTTTGGAACACACCAGCCTCATGCTCCACAAACTTCCTCCCACCTACAAATAAATGAAACAAAAAACCAGATAAAACATTTCTCAAACTCTGTAAGAGACCATTACAAATTGTATATACTATAGCAGACAAAAGAATAATTAAAAAGAATAAGTGTAATAGCATTTCAAAAGTTATTACTTAAATGCATTCAAATTAACATACTTATAACATGTAAGTACTATTTTGTATTATTTAAAAAGACATTTATTCATTTAGTTGATGGTTTTCTCCAAAGTGACTTACAATGTTAAGATACCCTAAATTACTCCAGTAAAAGTGTCCAGCTGTATAAATCTGTTAATAATTGTAGGTAAGTACCTTGCTCAAGGATACTATAGCTGGAGACAGGATTCGAACTGTATTAGCTTCAAGAGTATAGATTGTATCAAGAATCTGGGTGTCCTGCTGGATGGAAAGCTGTCATTTGTATCTCATGTAAATGCTTTGACTAAGTTGTGTTTCCTTCAGTTAAGAAACATAGCTAAATTGCGGCGATTCCTATGTAGATGGGATGCTGAGAAACTGGTTCATACTTCTTTCTCAAGCAGGCTGGATTACTGTAATGCTTTATTGTCGGGTTGTCCATACCAGACTGTATCCAGGCTACATTTGGTGCAAAATGCTGCTGCGAGAATTGTCACTAGAAGTAGGAAGTTCGACCATATAACACCGGTACTTAAATCGTTACATTGGTTCCCGGTCACATTTAGAGTTGACTATAAAATCCTACTTTTGACCTATAAGGCAGTACATGGCATTGCTCCAACTTACCTTTGTGAGATCATTAGCTCTTATATCCCAGGACGATATCTCCGTTCATTAGATGCAGGTTACCTTAAAGTACCTGTGATCAATAAGACCTCAGTAAGAGGTTGCGCCTTTAGTTACAGAGCACCTAAACTGTGGAATAGTCTACCAGTTACTGTCAGAAATACCCCGTCTGTTTCTGTTTTCAAACTAAAGACTTACATGTTCACTCAGGCATTCCACCTCGAAATGTAATTCCACTTGCCTTGGTTGTTTTTTACCACCTTTATAGAAATGCATAATAAATTAACTTAAGTAACAAATTACTAACTCTGTTCTTTCCTCTTGTTGAGAACTACCTCGCTACATAAGACCTGAGGAGGCTGGCCAGTGGTGACAGACGAATCCCATGCTGACTGAGGATGATGACCAACTGCCATGACGAACAAGACGTTCCATGCTGAGCTGGAGATCCAAGATGCCATTTAGCAACAGTATCATTATTACTTGTTAAACTGGCTTACAATTGTTAGTTATCTAGAATGCCCAGGAAGGGTGGGAAACCACTGACCCTTGGACCACCAGAGGTTTCTTTCTCCCTCAACCTTCAGTTGGGAGTTTTTGTTCCTTTCCCCAGTGGCCAGTAGGCATAGTTATAGCTCTATAAAGTACTTTATTATGGTAGCCATTAGTCGACTGTCTTCTTCATTTGTATCTGTTTTTCTTGCCTTATGCCTGTGTTAAAGCGCTCTGTGTCACTGCGTGAGAAGAGCGCTCTATAAAAATAAATTGAATTTAATTAAATTGAACTGAACCCGCGACCTTTAGCTCCAAAAGGAGCAGCTCTAAACATGACACTACCAGCTGCCCCCAACTGTGTTTAGGTTGTGAGATAGATATACAGATAACTGTGAAAGTAGTAGGAAGTTAATAGTGACCGCATGGTTTTTCAAGAAAATGTGTGGCTGTTTTCAGTAAAAAAAAAAACTACTTTCATTAGAAGAATCCAAACAACACCTTTTCAAGCCTTCATTTTACAGAAAGTTTAAATCAGAATCATAGTAATGTAAAATTTCAAAAACGGCCATTTTTACTTGCATTTAACATCTGCAATCACATAAAACGAATGGTTTTATTCTGTCTCCAATATTTATTATTAGAATCATGATGGTCATTCTCCAAGCATTATATTCCTCATCTCAAATTCTACATATCGTAGCTCTCAGAAAAGGTTTACAAAATGAAATAAAAAATAAAAACCATGTTAAAAGTCACAGAGCACATTTATATCAGTCACCTGTAACATATATATTTTAAAGTGTCTTCTTTTGACCCCAAAACACATTACTGTTACATTATCAGTAACCTCGCAGCCTGCTGCACCCTTCATGAAGGAATATGTGTGTAACAGATGCGTTGAACTGTGGATCGCAGAGGTGCGGCACTGTGCATTTAGAGCAGCGGTCACAACCATCATCTTAAAATCAGAAGGTCCTGGGTTTGAATCCAACTCCTGCTGCACTTCCAATTAATCAAGGTACTTTCCCTAAATGACACCAAGATTACCCAGCTGTATAAACAGGTGAATTATTGGAAGCAACTTAGTACACAAAGCTAAAATTGTAAGTCGCCTTAGAACAAAGGTGTCCAATGAATGAATAGTAATAATAATGGAGAAAAGCTCACAGATGTTAATGCGAATGTGAAAAAGCAGTGTACTCCAGTCCATACAGCAGCACAAGGGGGACAACTACATGACCCGCAATACAGTACAGAGCCAAAGGAACCCCTACATAAAACTTTCATGGTTTCACTGACACCTTTGGCAGCACATTTTTCTGGTTTATCTATTTACACAGCAGGCATGTCTCACTAGTAGAGTATTTCAACGCAAAAACACCTTGACTTGACTTGAGCACGGCTAGGAATGATTGAATCGTGAGGTTACAAAGCCCAGTCCTTAACCGCTACGCCTCCTGCTGTCTAAACTCGCTTTGCCAGTCGCCTGAACTGAGCTACACACTTCACGATGATCTCGGAAACTTTTCTTCGTGGAACCAAGAGGAACCGAAAGAACAAAACCGTACCTTTGTCTTGAGGAAAAGAGGAGCGAGATGCAGTGAGTGAGTGAGTTATTTGGGACTGCGTGTCACTGACGGAGCTGATTAACAAAGACATGTGGTGAGCGTTGTGTGTCAGCGCACATCTTCTCTGTCCGCACTCTGTTCGCACTCTTTTCCGCACCGCTACACGGCGATCCGCCGCGTCTGCCCTTAATTTCTCGCGCTCCTCTTCCGCTGCAGGCTCCAGTCCCCTTGTTTACCTTACTGTGTTTCACTTCCGGGGGCAGCGCACCGCAGCGCTCGCGTCTCCGGCCTCTTCCGCCACGCGCGTTAACCCTTCGCGCGCCTCGCCTCGAGGAGAAGTCCCGCAGGCTGGAGCTCAGCGGAAGGCGGACTGTCTCACTTCCAGCGTTCCGCCCAAACTGCACCCAAGTACCCGCATACTCTGAAGTCAACACTTCGCTAAACTGCCATTATTTCCTATTAAAAAAAAGACCAGACGAAAATATACCTCCTACAATTAATTAAAATACCAAAAAAGTTACTTTTATGCACGGCAATAGAACACCAACACATTTTCACATTCATTGCAGTTTTGTCACAACGCACATTATTCTAGCTTGATTTTTTAATGTATTTTCATTTATTTCTTAGCAATAACCACTGACTTACCCTCTTTCTGAATTTTCATGTTTTTAAACATGGTATGGAGCATGGGGAAATCCACTGGGAAATCTACTGGATCCAGTAGCTACTAACAGTGTCGGAAAGCGACGTGTTTTTAAGGTCTTCATTGTTGTCACTTTATCTTGCTTATTATATCTTCCTCTTTGCTAAAGTCAGTGTTTGATATCAGGGGACACTATTACAGCAGCCATCCGAGGTGTGTGATGTCTGAACTAAACATCACTCAGCACTGCAAACACACACAAGCACTTAAAACTAAGCCTCTTGGCTAAAGACTGCGCTTAGTTTAAAGGTCTAACTTTGTTTTTTAAAACCGACCACTTGTTCCACACATTGTGGCCGTTCAACGACCCCGTAATTCCGCAAAACAAAAGGCCGTTGCACTGAATCATAAACCCACCATTGTATTATAGAACGGGAACATACTTTCATAAGCCGTTGCGCTTTCCGTTGTATGCGGGACTTTGTTATATGAGGACTGCGTGTATAACTCGCACCATAAATTGGATTAAAGTGAAATTAAAAGAAAATATTGATATGCTTACAGTCCCATAGCCCACGATTATCTCATTGACTGCTAAATTATAATCAGTTATTTTAAAATGCCTAAAATAACACCTGTATTATTTATCAGAGTTTTATATGGATGCAATATTTTCAGTTTCATGTATTCTTAAATTTATAAATTCGATCCAGATTCATCTGGTTTATGAGGAAAAATTCAACGAATCTGCTTTTTAAAAAAGTAACATAGCGGAAACGTGTCAGGAAATACTCTTTTGAGTTTCGTGAAGAAACATATTTGTAGGTCCAAGATTTGCATAGTTCAAATGTCGAATTTTTAAAAGTTCATTATAGCTATATACGTTTGTTGCAAAAGAGACCTAACTTTTGGTCGTGTATAAAAATTAAGTTATGAATTTCTGAGACCAACATTTGTCCTGAAAATTCATTTAATGTGTCACGTAGCACACGTGACGTATGCTTTTAGCCACTCGCCACTAGATGTCAGTAATACACACTCAAACAAACTGGACCTGGGGATTGCGTAACTCCACTCGGGTCCACGCTGTTTACAGCTTGTCTGGTGTTTATCAGTGTTGGTGATGGAACACAAGATTAGAAAATTTGCACATTTTATGGAGTTATTCTATTGCCAATGGACAATGAAAATCAGTTTAAAAAATGTGTAATTGCAAACTTTGTATGTGTAGGGGAGCAGTAGGTGGTTAGCCTCTGGACTTGGAGGTTGCAGGGTTGCATCCCATCTGTCACGACCTGCTCCCTGAGCAACGTATTTACCCTAAACTGCTTCAGTAAAAATTACCCAGCTATAAAAATTGGTAAATCGTTGTGAGTTCATTGAAATGGTAGGTCACTTTGGAGAAATGTCAAAGTCAAGTTTATTGTCATTCCACTGTAGCTGAGTTAAACATACAGGGGGGGGGATGAAATTTCATTTCTCTTGGACCTCTGTGCCATATAAAACATACAGTGCAAGACAGTGCAAATACAGGACAGTGCAGTATACAGGCAAGTCTGTCAACAATATACATAATATAAAATATACACAAAAAATATAAATAATACCAAAAGATTTAGATATAATATACAGTACAAAGAAAACTATGCAGGCCATATAATTTACACTGTAGCACTAGAGACATGCACTATAGGAGTACAAATAAATAGATAAATGTTTGTTTAGAATGTGTCTTTAAATATGCCTATAATCATGTATGGCAGTAATCATGTCAGAATCCTCAGTGGAGTGCTCGGTTTCATCCATTCCACAAGTTTGTTTACGAGTGCACTGTGCAGCTGGTGCTAACTGGAGGCACAGTACTGTGGTGACTCCGCGAGTTGTGAATGAATAGGTACATAGAAGCTGGAAGACAAGACAGCTGGAAAACCTGAATAATGAAGGATCCCGGGGATCTGGCACTAAGGATACTGGATGACAAGAAGGATATGGGTTCCCAGGGATGTGGTAGCAAGGAGGCTGGAGCACAAGAGGATGGAAAAACACCAAGACCAGGTTCTGATAAAACTATTCAGAAGAAAACACTGAGAAAAGGTGGGCACACAGACCATTGCTCATTAGGAACCACAATGAAAGGCTTATTGAAACTCTACAACTTTGCCAATGCTCTTCTCCCCTTTTATAATAATGGTAATCAGATGTTTAGTTAATTGAGAACAGATGTGTTGGTGGAGCCAGGTGGGACTCGGTGGTATCACTCCCAGGGGTCGGAATGAAGATGATACAGATACAGTAGGCATTTTCAAATGTAATCAAGAGGTGTTTTTGTTGCAAAATTTGCTCTTATGAAATCAAAATATCATCATATCAAAATAAGAAGATTAAAAGAGGACTGATGAAATAGCATTTCTCTTCTCTCCCATAATCATTGTTATAGAAACCAGACAGTGCATGTTTAAACAATAAAGAAAACTTGGTATGCAAATGTTCTTTGACTATGACATTGACAGTGGTGGGACTGTGTTGATGCTACAGTGCATTCACACACACCCATATTGCACCACATGTTTTATTTCAGAGTGAAGATTATGTACAGCCTAAGGTGGACTCGCATTCTGTCTTGGCCATACCTCGAGCAGGGCAAGTGGTAAACAAATGTGACTCAGTCTTTGATGCTACAAAAAGCATTCACAAGTAAATCCACTTTAACATTTTTTTTCTATATATTTGTTTGTCTGAAATTTTATCTCTGCAATTTTTTTTTTTTTTGGACATAATTTTCCATTATGTTTGTAGGGTATGTGATTTTTTTTTTTAGGTATATAACTATAAAACTGAAAAAAAAGAAAAAGAATATTAGTGGGCTATCAAATGTTGCTTGCGTCCGTTTAAAAAAACCACAGCCTGAGAACCTCCACCCCAACCCACTTCCTGTGTTATAACTTATAATGATACGTGTTAGCTATGAATTTTCCTAGACCATACATATAGTACTGTTAAACTAGTATATACTCATAATTTTCTATTTCTATTGTCCTTGCCCATAGTCTGTGGAGAAACATTCAGGAAGATTTTCATGATACATGCTACTTGTATCTATGACAATAAACTTGAAACTTGAACTACTTACTTGCTTTGATAAATATTTCCCATAAAAGTTATAGATAGGATGACCTCGCATAAGATTAGAGATGACGTGGCTCCTTGAGCAGTACATGCAGACACCGGCACTACTAACAACACAGGGGCTCTGAAGATTTACTGGAATACAAGACTGGAGTATTTGATTAGGGGAGATAAAGAGCGCTTTGACACGAGGCTACACCCACGGGTGACCCGAATGTCCACGGAGGTGTGGGAGGAACAACTGGACCGTGTTGCTGCCGAACAAAGCTCAACTGTTAGGCCACATTCCTAGCTCCTCTTCTCAATCTGTCTCATTTCTCTTCACAGAAACGAATGTAAACGTCGAATGTAAACATAAAAACCACAAATATAAATGTTATACTAGTCTTACAAACTAAAAAAGGTTGCTCAAATGTAAACTTGATTTACCATTAAACTGATATTTGACACCGTGAATCCATATTTAGCCGTTAATTCAAAGGAGCAACGAACGGACAGTGGAAGCGGATATGACAATGCCCAATAAAGGCGTGTTTACCTTTTTCCGTACAGAAATGTGTGTCACTGTCGGGGTTCGGCGCGCATTACGTCACTTGGGAATCCCCCTTTGAATGTGCGTCACACGCAGATCCAGCCGGAAGTGGCCCACGCGCCTCCCACTGGAAAACCGCTCATAGCCAGTCCTTCTGTATCTCTGTACTGTACGCTTGCATGATTTAATCCACACCATTAGTGTTTGGCTTAATATAAATACAAAAATAAGTTGTTTCCAGGCAATATAATTTTATCACTCAGTGCGAGACGCTAGATTTAGATGTATATGAAGCAGTGACGTACTCTACCAATCCTGACTTTGTAAATCGCAGGCAGGGTGTAAACTAAATAAAGAAGAAGAATATAACACGTTTCCCCTTGTTTTTATATAATATTTTTGTGTGTAGCATTTCAATGCTATGTATGTCGTGGTCTCCCATCCACTAACTGGACTAACTACATACATACATAGCACACCTCATCATGCTAGTACATATATATGATGCCACTGCCCACAGACACAGAGTCGTGGTGCCGCGGCGCCAGAGTATACTATAGTTAAGGGTAAAATGAAAGGGCTGGTTGTGCAATTGCAGAGTAAACCGCAGTACCCCACCTTTCGCAAAGCCCGTTGCGTTGGTAAGCCGCCTCTCTAGCCGGGAGAGGAAGGCTCTTTTCGGTCAGATGGCGCTGTGCAGTCCGCCCCCGGGTCCCGGCGCCCACACACCCAGCAAAAGGTTACCACCAACAATGAGGTCCGACACAGGCAGCCGTTCAGAGCAAAAAAATACAACAAAGCAAAGAAAAGACACGCACGAATTACGCTCGGCGTGATGATGTGCACGCGACTGGCAGAAATCAGAAAATCATGTACAATTTGAACCACTTTGAACTTGGCGATTAGGATTAAAAAGTTTCTTGGACTGCGATGCCCGGCAGTAGCACGAACGTTTTTCATGGTTGAATTTTTTTTTTTTTTTTTTTTTGCTGATGTGGTTCGAGGACAGCGAGCACTGAAGGGACTGGACCAGCCCACGGACGCGCGGCTCCACACCTGAAGAACACAAGTTCTCTGTAGTTGAGCACGAGCTCGGAGCGAGAAACGCGGCGAAGCAGCAGCATAGAGAATCGGCAGGGAAGCGCATGAGAGCTGGAGAACTACGAGGACTGTGCCAGTGCGTCCCCCAGCACCAAAGTGTCGGACCCGGGCGAGGTAACATTCACATTGCTCTCTCGTGTGTGTGTGTGTGTGTGTGTGTGTGTGTGTGTGTGTGTGTGTGTGGCTTTTATATTGTCTCAGTGTTATACGCACTAACTTTATACTACATTTATATAACATTGTCAATCTATATATTACATATTAGCGAGACAGCACCTGAGGTTTAGTGTTGTCGTCTTGCAGTCTGATGGTTGTGTGAGTTCGAATCTCATCCCCGCTCTAGTACCCTTGATCAACCGCCCTATGCTGTATTGATACACTCAGAATGCCTTTGATGGGTAAACCGTTGCAAAGTTAATATTCTAACTAACATGGTAAATTGTCTTGGACAACGGGAGTCAGGTGAGTAAACGTACTTGTAACAACAATCTTTGGTAACTCTGCTGTATGTGGTAAATATAATAAATGCATATTGATTTAAATTAGCGAAAGTTGCGTTGAAACAACGTATTTATTAACACAACTTCGCGATCTCGGAGGTCTCCTTTCCCTTAATTTACTGTAGTATATACTGTACAGTACAGTGTACTGCATGCGGGTCACGTTCCACGGCGAATTGCCGGTGTCCGTCAGTCATTGTCGCAGCCGACAGCGCGAGGGCGATATATAAAAATAGCACGTGAAGGAATTAAAAAGTGTGTTTCTGCTGGCTAAGCTGAGCTCCGTCCGCTAACTTTCCGTCACCCTTTTTCTGTCCTTTTCTTCTTGTTGGCGGATCCAATTTGGGAGCCACGTATTTTTCAACAGTAGCATAACAACTGATTCCATCTAGGAGGAGCAAAATGTCATGTAGTGTTCAGTGGGGTTTATACAGTACAAATATGGGACACGCCCCCTTGCCACGCCTACCTTTTCCAGCAATATTTTCAGACAGAACAGGCCATATACCCTGATATTTGGTTATCGTTGACTGCTTCCATAAGATTTCCCAAGATTTTATAAATGCTTCCTTAGAAAAAATGTAATTCTATGGGCCCTGGAATGAATACCAAAAAGAGGAGGTTAGAGCTGGGCAGGAGGAAATCCATAGACCAAGAACAATTTACAGTATGAGGCTATAGATATCTGGGTATGCAGGCTAATGTCGATAATCCTCTTTGAATTATTAGTAAGAAAAGAATAACATTTTAGACATAATTAGGAGCTGGGTTATACTTTATTTAGGAGTTACAGTGCTTTATTTGCAAATTTTCACTTTCATATGCTGCAACATGCAGAATATTGGACAGGAGTCCATGCTGCCTGTAATCTGGCAGGGCTGTAAGATAAATGTCGAGTCACCTGAATTCAGTACTGAGTCAAATTACCTGTAGTTTTCTATTACCTTTGGAGAAAATCAAAACCATATCTGCGGTTAAATGGCAGACTCACAACAAGTTTCCTCACATGACCAATTTTTGGCCACATACCTTTTGTGTTCCTTATGTTCTGTTTATTGCTGGTTCTTTTTCCAGTCTGCCATGTCTTTGCCACGCACGCTTGGGGAGCTGCAGCTCTATCGCGTGCTTCAACGTGCCAACCTGCTGGCATACTACGATACCTTCATCCAGCAGGGTGGGGATGACGTTCAGCAGCTGTGTGAAGCTGGGGAGGAAGAATTCTTGGAGATCATGGCACTTGTGGGCATGGCCACCAAGCCTCTGCACGTACGACGTTTGCAGAAAGCCCTGCGAGACTGGGCTGCTAATCCGGCACTCTTCAGCCAACCTCTAGCCAATGCGCCGCTTAGCGGCATACCGCTGTTTAAGGTCGATTCCACCTGCAGCAGTACAGTGACTGGAGTCAAAAAGGCTGTGAGCAATGGTCAGCCAGAATCTCCCTGTGAAAAGGAGGATCATGCATCTCTCATTCCCTTACAAAGCGGGAGCCCCAAGAGCCCCTGCTCTCAGGCTTCCCCGCAGGCCCCTGATGGGCCTTACAGAGAAAAATTGTTCCCCATGGACTCACACTGGATGAGCCCAGATCCAGAGGGTTGTGGTGCAGTAGTGTTAGGGTTGGATGACGATCAGCCCTGCCCACCACTTCCTCCCCCAGCCCCCTCTACGCCCCCTGCATCCACCTCGTCCTCCACCTTGCTCTGGCCTGGGGGACGGCTGGACCCTGAGATGGTTCGACTAGTTGGTGAGAGTGTGGGACGGCTTCTGCGCACTGTGCCAAAGGCTGAGCCTGGAGAGGTGATGACACTATTAAACTTGAACAAAAAGCTGGCCAAAACAGTGGGGCACATCTTTGAGTTGGACCCACAGGACCCCACCAAGGAAGAAGAAATCCGCAAATATAGCCTCATCTATGGACGATTTGACTCCAGGAGGAGAGAGGGAAAGCAGCTTTCATACCATGAAGTAAGGGCCGAGTAACAAGGCACATCTCTTCACTCTCAGAGACGCACAGACAGTGGCACTTGGTGACACGGGTGGTCTCAGTCACACACCGAGTCTTGCTTACAGAGACACCGTTATTCACATTCCTGCACGTGCCAAACGAGTCTTACACTTGAACACAAATCCAGAATCCTATGTCCCTAAGTGACTCTATCATGAGCCTGGTTCACCTTGCAAAGGCAATAATTCTCCAGTAATTGTTGCTCCTCCAGCAAAATTTATCATACAAAGACGCCAGTTATAAATCTTTTTGGGAAAAAGCCGAGTAACCCTACAATAATTCAGTTTCACCAGCTATTGCTTTTACATTCATATCTAAGTTTATTTGAGTTTTTTCAGTCTATTTCAAAAGTATTGCACTCTATATGACTTTATATATGCTTATGTTCACTACATGTAATTTTCAAGCGTTACATGTTTTTCTGAAACGGGTCACCACATGATTGTGTTCAGATGCTGATCAACGAAGCGGCAGCTCAGTTCTGTATCTGTGACAATGCCCTGCTGCTGAGACGGGTAGAGCTCTTCTCTCTGGCACGGCAGGTGGCGCGGGAGTGTGCCTACACCTCCACACTGAAGAACGCCAGGTCAGAGCATATCATCAGTTGCTGTTATCAAACTTTGTTTTGTCACTGTCTCCGAGTTGAGGAGTTATCGCGCAAAGCTCTCCATCTTTCACCCTTGGCTTAAGATATCAAGAAGCAGAATTTTGAGAAATAACTGGAGAGCCTACTCATCACAGGTTCCTGTTTATGTAGATAGCAAGCCCCCTGCCTTTTTGTGGTATATGAAGCTTATTTGTGTGTTATATCTGAATACTATGAACCTCCCTCTAACCCACAGCCCACAGAAGCTGGGTGCATCTAGTTTTGAAGCAACTTTCTAGCAGACATCGAAAGTACTGCAAACTGATTATTGTTTCAAACAGATCTTCAGAAAAAGCTTGGAGCTGCAAACAGATAATATGGTCTTTTGCAATGATATCAATATTTTTTAAATGTAATTATAAAAGAAAATTCTAAAGACGTTAAGCTGTCGCCTTCAGTTTGAGAAATTCATGAAACATTTGGTTCACACTTAAATGGGGAACATCGCTTTCGCTCATCAGATAGCAGAAGTTTACTGTGTTCAAATGGAAAAGTTTATCTGCATCTGTTAAAAGTCTCTCTTGTTTGTGTTACTTATTTGGTATAATTGTTTTCTCCTGCTGCAGGACAAGTAACGATGACAGTACTCTACCATCACAGAAGCGGGTCAAACAAGAAGTGAGTCTGTGCTCTCTGAAGAACTTACCTTTGAAATGCAGTCAACCTAATGGGTCATGCACTGTCATATGACATCATGCTGCATGTTTGCTGTGTTGCAGCCAGTCGTTTCAGAATGCGTGTTCTTCCATGACATCGCAGAGAGGTCAATGGGGTTGTCAGAAGGTGGGCAGCAGGTCGTGCTAAGACCGGGGGCAGACGAGGACAGTCTGTCAGGAGAGAGCCTCGACGGCTCAGCAGCAGGTACTGTTTGCATATTTCTTGGTAAGCGGTGAATTGCGGAACGGTTTTCGTTAGCCACGCTTTGCAAGGAGAAAAACGACGAATGTGCACGCTGTACTTTGCGAAGCACAAAAAAACACTTTTCATTTAGTGAGGGAAGCAGCACTTCACGATCAAAAACTATTAATGTGTTTTTCCTCTATCTGTCCCGGCAGACATGGGCTCTCAGTCCAGCCGCTCTCAACGCCCTTGCCCTCCCATTGACACTGCTGCCCACGCAACCATAAGCCGCCATCTCATGAAACAGGCGCTCATGGATGAGGGGTTGCGACTGGCTAGGCTGGTGTCACGTGGCCATACGGACAAAGCCGGCCCAGGGACAAGCGGTATTCAAACAGCAGGTAAACAAACTTACTGACATAACTTAATGGAAAAATCCATGCTTTTGGTCCCGCTAAAATGCACAGTTTTAAATAGTGCTACACACATACAGTATATAGCATAGTCACTGAAATGTTGATTATCACTTCTTTTTAATGCAGAGGGATGTAGGTGCCTTTCTTTGCAAAAAATGTTGCATCCACCTTGTGGCTGCTTTCTTTCCTTTTGATGTCAGCCAAGTTATTAGTATCAAGTATTTAGTTTGAGGTGAAACAGAAAGAGGCTCAGACTCAGGTTTGAGTTGTGGGAGTGTGTGAGGGGGTGTATAAGTAGACCCCCCCCCCCCCCCCCCCCCCGACCCACACAGGCACACACACTCTCATCAGAGTGTGGTGTTAAGAACTATGTATGATGAGTGGGGGGGTTTGAGCACAGGATGGGCAGAGAAAGCGGGGACTGAGTAGGCGGTTGTGAGGGGGGGTGCTACATTGACTCAGGCACAGCAGGGTAAAAATAAAATGTGTGGGCAAGGAATGGATGTCATCTGTTTTTTTTCTATTTTAGATAAAAAAGCAGACCATTTCACAAGTCTGACGTCTTTAAATTTCCTTCATTTTTATTCAACTAGTCCCCTCTCTTTTCCTGCTTCCATTCTTGGCTCAAATAGATGTTTTATTGAAGCCTCTGGAGGTTTTTGGCTGATTTACAAAATCTGTTGAATCTGTTGCATTCGACAGTTAATTAAAAATACAGTAGTATGATTTTAACGTAAAACTACAGTTTTGGACAGAACCTGCTGTGATATAGCTGAACGTACCTTTGTAGATTTATAATTACAAATTTTCTTTCCCAAACTCTTAGAATCATTCCATGGGTGTTCTGAGAACACTTTATATTTATTTATTTAGCTGACACTTTTTACCCAAAGCAACTTCCAGTGAACTCTCTGTAGTGTTATGAGCATACACACCTTATTCACCACAGTGACTTACACTGCTAGATACACTACATCACTCATCCATACATCAGTGGAACACACTCTCTCTGTCACTCACACACTGTGGGGGAATCCAAACAGCATGTCTTTGGACTGTGGGAAGAAACCAGAGCACCTAGAGGAACCCCATGCAGACACCACACAGAACAAGTGGGGATCGAACCCACGTCCTCTCGCACCACCCAAGCACTGTGAAACAGCAGCATTACTCGCTGTGCCACCATGCCATCACGCCACCTCATGCTTTAGTGAATATTTCATGGTTATTTAGACACATTTAAGACACAGGTGAAGGATTACTTTTCCAAAACATATTTATATGTAAAATGAATCCTGGGAAGTTCTATTGGTTGGTTCGGTACTTTTGTTTACCTTACAGTATGTTCCATGTTCCTGTGGATTTGGTTGTTGTCTCTTACAGAGCTGGAAGACAAATGCGCAGAGAAGGGAGACTGTGACAGAACTAACAGGAGAGGCAGCTCGTGTATCTTTAAAGATTATCCTGGCAAGAATGGTAAAGAGAAGCCTGGTCCGTGAAACTTTCCTCCATTCGGCTTCTGTGTCGTCCACCCGTTCTGCTCTTGATTTGGTGGCACTCTCCTCAACGGCCTCCACACAGACAATAACATCCTCCCAATATTTCTGACCCAAATCTGTCAGCATTGCTCCAGAGGGACAATACCTGCAGTAACACACACTGAGCCCCATTGCATGTAGGTTGCACACTTTCTTCCATTCAAGCTTTAAAGATCGAGCAGTACTGTACTCTCCTGTTTTTATTTTTGCAGAATTTTCCTTTTGTCCTCAATTATGGTCATAGCTTATCTACATCAAAAAAAAAACTTGTTAAACCTTGAAATGTTCTAAAGGCAAAATGAAAACTGTGAAAAAAAAGTTTTGAAACAAACTACAGTGACCTTAGTCACATTACTGCCCATAAATGTTTCGGACATTTCATTTCCTATTATGTTTGGCAAAATCTGGTATCTGTGTACAGTACCTCTCCTTCCAAAGGATGAGTTTTCTCTGAATATCTAAAGCTATATTGGATGGCTGCCATTTAATTTTTTTAATAAAACAGTTCTTCACATGGAAAAAGAATGTATTTTGTAACGCTATGAAGAAAATGTTATTACATTGTTATTAGTATTTACAAGGGAATGTTTTAGAGTCAAATGTTCCTTAATTGTTGGTGAGAATTTTGGAAAGAGATTCTTGTCTTAGGAATTGTGACGGCAGTTCCTAGCCATTCTGACTTCTAGTACCGAAATTGTTCAGTGTAAATTTTTTGCCAACTAGCAGGGAGATAATCATTGCCAGTTGTTGCCACCGTAAGAATGACATCCATATATGATTGTACTTCGTCTGATCAGAAATCTCAGTATTCGTTTTTTCGCCCAGCTGCCATTTGAGCTGTACTTTATTAATACATTTATTAAACCTTTGGTGCTATTGCATTTCAGTGTAGGAACCGTTGCGAAAGTGGCGTTTGTGCAATCTACAGTGGAAAAAGCTATGTGATTTTGCTGGGATTGATTTACAAAAACAGTCTGTCATTGATGTTTTTTTTTAATGGTGTGTTTCCAGTTAGAGGTTTCATTTAACACATGTTTCATAGTTTGTGTACGATATCAAAATGTACTTTTGGAATGAAACATACTGCAGTATTTCTGTTTAGGCATGTTAGGGATATATTGAAAAGTGTACTACAGTTTCTTAAATTATGAAAATCACTGAATGACAATGAGGATGTTACACTGAGTAGAATGAGATCTTGTCAGCTAATTAATATAATAGTTTTTGTTGTTTCGTTAAAAAAGAAAAAGACAGTCCTCTTGTTTTAATGAAAATGTTTTATAAGCAATGACAGAGCTACAACTAGAGTGAAGTGCAGAACCAGACTGATATCTGGAAAAGCTGACCATACAGTTCTCATATCTAAACACTACATTTCTGAGATTTGAAATTTGGAGAGGCCTGAGAGAGTGCATCTATTTTTCTACTTGAGAACTCTCTTTATGTATACTTATAGTGTAAATTCCTGATGTAGTGATGTTTACACACGACTGCATAGAATTAAAGTTTCTAAGCTGTAACGTGCATGTACAGTTTTAATGGCAAACATTGTCTTCATAGCACAGCTCGCCAGGAAGCAAATGGAGTGTGACATCAACACGTTCAAGGTCAAATTGTGATCACATTGTAAGTGTCCATCATGTGGATTCTTCAGCAAGAAAGCATTAGGCAAAGTTTTGCTTTTAGTGTATTGTATAGTAGATAATCTATTTTGTTAATTTTCAATAAATATTTTTGTTATTTTCAATAAATATTGTTTACAGGCTGCTGTTTCCACTTTTGGGATGTACACAAATGAAATGTGACATTTATCGCTCATGAAACCCACTCACTATATGCCACCAGACTATTGCAGGGTTGAGGTGGTGCGGAACACACACACACACACACACACACACACACGTCCGTTGCAGAGGCCATGAGGCACCTCTGCCAACCGCTGCGCCACAGTGCCACCGCTTTTACTCCTCAGCCAAATATAATAACAGAAATTATCAACATTTTTCTTTATAATACAGTTCATTGTTTAGCCTGGACAGTCCAAAATAAATCAGAGTACTATAATATTAAACTGGGTCGAATGTGTCATATTTTAGTTTGTGATTTAACATACAGACCACTGAACTACAATGTCTTTGTCACACCCTTTGCTCCCATTCATTGTTTCATTCTTGTAACAAACAATGTAGATGTTGATGCACTATAACTTTAACATCATATTTGGATAAACTTTTACCAAGCTCCTCCTGTAATGTAATGTAAATGTTTATATACTGTATATCTCAAAAAAAGATTACTAGGAAGGTGATCAGGAATCGTGGTTATTTTGAAAATTTTATGCAGCTACTCTGTGATGAACATTAGATCATATGGTGGAACGAAACTAACTGCACTTAAGTATCAAGCATCTGCATCTAAGTTTTTCTTCCGGCTAATGTAATGCACACATTGTATTTTCTATGAGATGTACGTGGCTTTGGAGAAAAGCATCTGCTGAATGAATAACTGTAAATGTAAACCTGAAGGTTCCTGGTTCAAATCCCCTCTGCTGGTAGAGGTCCTCACCCTGAACTCATTCATACATCATAAATCATGCTGCATAAACGAGTAAATTATTCCAACTTGGTCAATCATCTAACACTGCAAGTCGCCTTGGAGCAAAAAGATAAATAAGTGGGAATAAAAAATAAAGCAGGGGTCACAGGAGAAGCAGCTATTTCATAGGTGGGGGATGGAGAATACCCTAAATTACCATACTGAGGGCGTTACTTTTACACTGTTCGGGAACGCCTATCTGTGCACGTAAACTCACATTTCTGAAACCGTAAAAAAAAGCCGTCACTTGGAATAGTACCACCACAGAGGTAAGTGGCTATATTGTACTTAGGGGCAGATCATGATTTTTGTGTAAATTATATATCATTATTTCTACGCGGGGGGCGCGGTTTTTGTCAAAACTCTTTCTTTCTCTCGGAAAGAGGAAACTGTATAATATAATAAGCAAGAGGAGCTTTCTCTGCTGCCTCATCGCAGCTACAGTCACAGTGTGACGAAGAAGTTGAAATCCAATCGATTATTCTGACAGATAACATGAAAAATTATTGTAAATGAGTTATTCCTGCTTTGCCAGTTTGGATCGCGATCCGCGATCCAAACTGGCAAAGCAGGAATAACTCATTTACAATAATTTTTGTCATGCTGTACTATAGTGAGAGTAATAATACGAAGTGCATCATGACAAATCGAGACAATGCAAGTGCACGTGACCCCTGTCAGCTGCGCGCATCGCTGCGCTCGATTTTGTGTTCCCGTAAATATTTACTACTCATTTGTCTCATTACTTCGCTCACTTTTAGTCGCAAAGAAATAAACGAAACAAAAATACAGCATCGATCGATCGTACGATTCCGATTCATTGTGTCATTCGGCCATGCAAATAATAAAACTCCCGTAAACTAACCTCTAAAAGTGGACTTTTTTCCTGTGCTTGCGGCAGTGATCTGCATTATGAACTGAGCAAAACTGATAAGATGATGATTATATCACAGAGGTTCGTTGTTTTCCTTTTCATCTACGTTTTCTTGTTTTTACCAGGATCTGTGTTTTGGCTGGTGTAAACAGTAAAGTATGTCAGAAGAATCGTTTTAGTTTTCAGGACAGGTTTTCGGTGACTAAGCGGAGCAGGGCGATCACTCAGCCGGAAGCCCCTTCGTACTGCGAGCGTCTTCAAACAGTTGCCATGGAAACTTGTATTAACGTCTCATTTTGCAAAGAAATGACTACTCCGTGCCACCTCAGCTAGCTGCCACTGAAATAGATGGTTAAGTCCCTCTGGAAAATGAAATGTTTGCGTCTTTGCATAGGGCTGGCATTGCACTTAATATCAGTGTGACCCCATAAACATGCATAAAAGATTTCCACTGGAAAACTGACAAGCTTCTATCTTTTTATCTCATGTCCAAAGAATGGCAAACCACACTATCTATGTCTCTCTTTCTCCTAATGTAATGCACAAATTATATTTTCTATGAGATGTGCGTCGCTTCGGAGAAAAGCGTCTGCTGAATGAGTAAATGTAAATGTAAATGTAACTATCTGTGCTAGTAATGGTCAGCAGTCCTTGTTCTGAGCAGTGCAAATGAAAGTTCACTTGTCTGAGGAAAGATGGTGATTATAAATTGTATGGCTTCCCCTTTCAGTCCATGTGTGGCAAGAAGTGTGAGAGTTTGTAGGCTACGTAGTGCTAGTCATTGGGTTACTGCATAGACGTGTCTTAATGGGGCCTTGTGCATTAGGAAGCATCGCTGCCCAGGGACCTGAAGTGCTTCAGCAGATAAGAGCAGAGCAGAGCATCGAGCAGAAAGCAGCTTGACCACAGTGTGATCAAACTCTTGGTTTCCGTCACTGGGTGAAGGGGCTTTTTTAAAACCTTTGCGCCACCAATTCTGACATGCATACCTCCAGCTCACTGAGATGCTCTCCCAAAGCTGTATGTTGAAATAAACGTCAAACAAAGTCTAAGCCTTTATAAATTATAATTTATAATATTTCTAAAACAGACATACACATTTTCAGTTACGGGGAGTGTTTTTAGACAGAGGATACAATTTTTCTGTATGCAGCATTTCACTGACAAATATTACCTTCAACAAAAAAGTGAGAAATATTTTTTCACTCCCAGCATACGTTACATTTAAGCAGCCCTAATTTATAATTCTTTAATTCTTTCTATTAACATACATATGCACATATAATTTTTATATATTTACATATTAATTTCACATATTAATTTTTATCATTTCCTTTTTCTTCAGCAGCCGCTATGGCTCTTCAAGGAGGGGCAAAATGGATTAAGTACCTTCTAATTTTGTTCAGCTTCTTCTTTTGGGTGAGTGTTTGCTCAGGTCTGCCCGTGCAGGGTTTTAGGTAAAGATGGGGGTTGTGGGAATGACAACAAATGATTCTTGATTTCAAAGTCAAGCATCCTGAGAATTGATATAAAAAGTGTCGCTGTGAACCGCATAAAACATGGTACTATAATGTCACGTACACACACAACCACATGTCTAAGAACCAACAAACGCTTGGGGTGCCTTGTGACGAACTAACGTCCCGTCCTGGGTGTGTCCCCTCCCCCTCCAGCCCTACGCCCTGTGCTGCTGGGTTAGGCTCCGGCTCCCCACGACCCAGCATGGGACAACTGGTTTCAGATGATGTGTGTGTGATGTGCATACATTGTATTTTCTATGGGATGTATGTCGTTTTGGAGAAAATCATCTGCTAAATGAATAAATGTAAATGTTATTCTACAGCTAAAATAATTGTTCCTGCTTTGTTACAAATGAACAAATTCAGAACTTCATGTAAATGTGTATGTTAAGATTCCATCACCAGCATCCGTAGCCCCTAGCCTTACATCCTGATTTTTAAAGCACTGTATGTTTTAACAATCACAGCCTTTGAAGAGCTTTGCATCTTGCTCAAAACGTGTTTCAGCGGTTTGGCCTATTGTATGTGGGAATCTCTTGGTAATGTGTGAATAGCTCACTGGTGAAAGTTGCCCTCCATGTGGGCAAAGAATGGCTGGAAGATCTCTAGACAAACAGTCTTTTACTGTAAACAGTTCAGGTCAGTTATATGAATATCATACAACTCTGTCTTTGTATCTCTCCTATGAAGCTGTGTGGTGCAGGTCTGATTTCGCTGGGTGTCCTGGTTCGAATGGCCATGAAAGACACTCTTTCAGTCCATAGCACGTCTATCTTGGCAGCACCAATCATCCTCATTGTAGCTGGAGTCATAATATTCTTTACGGCCTATTTTGGCTGTTGTGGATCCTGGAAGGAGCACCGCTGCTTGATTACCACGGTAAAATGCAATTAAGTGTGCTTCCTACAAAGACGTATGGTCATTTTTCACACCAAGCAATTAGTGTTGATTTTTAAATATTTTCCACTCACTTCTGATTTAGTTGGAAGTTTTTAGGGTGCTGCAGGTAGAACTTGAAAGAAACAACTCATGTCATTTTTGAGCACGTAGAGGAAAGTACTGAGAGAACATTCATTGTGCTACAATGTAATTATCAAGATTTGTTGGCAGGCCTTTCCAAATGTATATGAATTTGCATGTTAAGCATTTGTTATTTTCTACCATCTGCTGTCATTCATATGATTATAACCAATTTAGTTATTTATCTCTCTGTCCTTAACAGTTTGCGGTTCTCCTCAGCTTCATCATCCTTAGTGAGATTGGAGCTGCTGTTGCTGGCTATGTATTGAGGGGCAAAGTAAGTAAGGAACTAGTAAGTATTACCCAGGGGGAACTGTTTTCAATCATGAATGCTTCTTTCTTGTTCTCTTTCTGCCAGGTGAATGAAACTGTTGAAGATGGACTTAAAAATATGATATCTCAATACAACAGGAGTACCGATGCTTTCCGAAAAGCAGTGGATAAAATGCAGCAGCATGTGAGTATGACCGTGAGACTTCTGGAGTGCTAATGATTGTTATTCCACAATGTAAATACAGATGAATATTAAAAAAAAGTTTAAGAAGCTACTGTGTCATGGTCCTTACCGGAAGTAGGGGGTCGGACACAATTGCAGAGCACCGGACTTCATTGAGGGGAATCCAAGAATCGTGGTCTCAAGACAGGCAAGGTCGTTGATGTGCGAACGTGGTTATAGGGATTATCTAAAAGTCATCGTCGAGAAACAGGCAATAGTCAGAACACACTAAGCAATGAAGGGGAGGTCAGGAGTTAGGCGAAAGAACGGGGGCGATGATGGGAGAACAAGGGAGGTGAGCAAGAGAGCACACAGTAGCGAGTAGTATGGCTGAACGAGGTTCTGCAGTTGCTTCTCCTCTTCTGTAGCCTTTTATGCATCTCCCCTTGCGGTGCCCCCAGGTGTTCTTCGTTGTGTCGATGGCGTGGGCGTGGCATACTGTGTACATGTCAAAATGGAGAACCTCATATGAACTGGAAACATTTTCCCCCTCAAATTTTTGGTGTTTATTTTCCACCCCACTTCCATTAGCTACTTGTCCCAAATAACTGTGTCCATCGTTTCTTCTCTCTGCAGCTGAAGTGTTGTGGGGCGAATTCTTCCACTGACTGGGCCAACCACACATTAGATCATCAGTCAGTTCCAGATTCCTGCTGCAAGAACCTGACTTCCCACTGTGGCTCTCATGCCCTGTACGATGGCAGCAAGGTCTACCAGATGGTCAGACTTGTGTCTGTTTTACTCATTTATATATATTCTTTTATCCAAAGCAACATGAAAGCATGTTACATTTCTGTGTATTTTCTGACCATGAAATCCATCCATCTAATTTCAATAACTGCTTTTTCTGAGCAGGCTATCCTAGAAGCATTGGGTTCAAGGCTGAGGGGGGGTGTGGAATACGCAGGCATACCTTACTTTTAGTGTCACTGTCTTCCATACAGGGGTGCATTTCTGCTTTAGAAGGCCTGCTGAAGAGGAATATGCTGGTGGTGGTCTGTGTATTTCTGCTGACTGCTCTTGTACAGGTAGGGGAATGCAGAGACAGCATATTTACTAACTTTCATTCATGGATTCCTGAAAGCATGCTGCTTAGCACACGGATGTAAACTGTCCAACACAGGTCATCACTGTATACATACGATACATCACACTTGTGTATTTCAGGTGCTGGGTGTTGTGTACGCCTGTGTGCTGATATGCAGCATTCGCAAAGGATATGAAAGCCTGTGACCAAACTGCCACGCTTATTGACGAGAGAAATCACCAAGGGAAATCACAGAGCATTATACAGAATATGTGATAATGAATTAGTGGATTCTGTTTTAGTTTTTACCCTGAATTATGCTCAATTTTCAAACTGTTAAATAGAAAAGCAGATATCTAGCATCTGCACACAACATAAGGGTTCACTATCTGTGATCAAAAAACATGAAAATAATTTTTGCAATATATGCACTGTAAAAAAAAAAGGCAATGGAAATTCAGCAAGTGAAAATTTCACACCCATAGAGTATGCTTCCTACCTAACATGCACAATACCAATTGAAATACAAAAATGCTGAAGGGTTGTACAAAATACAATTAATTCTAGTATTTTATGTTTTCAACTATTCATCAGGTACTGTATAGAAAACAAAAAATGGGCTAAGTTATAAAACAAAGAGTGGGTAGCATAGTGGTTAGAGCTACTACCTTTGGAGCCAAAGGTTATAGGTTTGATTTCCAGCTGTAGTATCCTTCAGCTAGGTACTTATTCTAAATTGTGTCAGTAAAATTACCCAGCTGTGTAAATAATTACAAGTACCTCAACACTGTAAGTCATTTTTCTGTGAGATGTATGTCACTTTAGAGAAAAGCATCCGCTAAATGAATAAATGTAAAAGACGGAATTAAGATGGTAGTATCGCAGATTTTTACATGGTCATAAAAATCTATGTAAAAGCTCATATTTCAGAATGAATTCCCAACAAATAAATGTGTAAATGTAACAAAATATGATGCTCTTGTCTTTGACAGCTTATCTTATTTTACTGTTACGTATTTATCATCTGGTTGAAATCACTTCACTTGTATAATCTTACTTTATTTTGTAATAATTTTAATAAACTGCACAATTTCTTCTCCCATTTCCTAATAACCATGGCACAAAAATACATATTTAGCAATACTTGAAATGTAAAAACATTCATATGTTTATTTTCAAATTTATTATAGATATGACACATAAATGAGGATACAAAAGCCTATTAAAACTACAAGTTTAGTGTTGCTAGCAGAAGGACAAGTTACATTCCAGTAACTAACAGCTATGTGTGAAGATGGTGCCACCTAGAGCTCCTCCTCTCAATAGCAGCCTTTGCAATATGGTTCTTCATCACCAAAACTGTTGGTTCTCATGCACCTTTTTTCATATATATGTATATTTAAAAAAAAAAAAAAAACTTTATTCCTGATGACATACATCTCCAATTTAAAGAACAGAACAATCAATTCTGAAATGGGTTTTTATTAAACCAGCATATAAAGTTTCAGTTACATAATATCACAAAATAATGTTGAATAACTGCAGAATTATACATCTTGAGACAAACAAGAAATTAGCTGTGTGTGTATATATATATATATATATATATATGTATACGCACACACACACAGATATATATATACATACATACATACATACATACATACATATATAATTAGGAGCCTCTTTGTATCTCGCACCATGCCGGCCCATTTTCAGGTGATATGTGTGTTGAGGTGGCGCAGAAACTCCCCCATGGTGGTGCTGCTCCCTGGGAAGACCGCATGGCAGAACTCACACACCTGGGAGTGCAGCGCTGCCTCAGACATCAGAAAGCCGCCAGCTTGACTCAGCATCTCGCTATTCAAAAAGGAGCTGTTCATCCAGGGCCCCTGGGTAGGCAGCGGCAGCTGGGGAGCCAAAGAAGCAGAAGAGGAGGGTAAAAGTGAGGGAGAGTAGTGGCTAAAGAACACTAACGGCAACAGGTGACATAAAAGGGAAGCGACACCAAAAGAACTGAGAGCAACTGGTAGTGTTGTGGTTAAAAACACAGAACTCAAAAAGATGCTTAGAATTGTTAGCGGTTGTATGAACTGTCCAGTGAAATGTCCTGTATAAACTGTATAGATAGGTAAGACTGCTGGATAAAAGTGTCACCTAAGCTAAGAAATACTGTGATAAACAGGTGTCCCATCCAGGGTGTTCCAACTGGCCTTGCGCCTTGTGTCTCATCCTGGCTTGAACAAACAATTCACAAAAGTGAGTGAGTGAGTGAGCAAAGAAACGATACTGAATTAAACTAGAAATACTGGACAAAATTTGAAAATGAAATTCAGAACAAGACTCAAAAGAAAGCTTATTGATGTGATATTCCCTAAGAACATTACCTTACGATCTTGTGCTGTTGCATGATTGCCCACAGCCCCCAAATCATTCATCCCTCCCATAGCTCTGTGCTCCTGTCTCAAATGCTGTTCTGCTCGCAGAAGGTCAACCAAACCCCCAGGGGACACTCTGTTAGCCCCAAAAGGTACAAAAGGGTCTTGGCCGTCCACCCTGTGACCCTTGGTTTCTCTGTTGTCAGGTGCTCTGGCAGCATGCAGTTGCAGTCTGTTCAAACTGTCAGCCAGGTGGCACGTATTGTTGTCACTTCCTCTTTTGGCGACATTTATATTGCGGGCAGCGGCGGGAAGCAGCTTGTTTGCTTGGACACTGGGTCCATTAGGAGCAGATTTGTGCTCCTTCTCTGAGCACTGGTTAAGGTTAGGCATTGTGGCATCCATGTGCATACCTAAAACAGATATTGAAAGCACAAACTTAAATATGAAAATTCCACTGATTGTATTTAATTTTAAAACAACAAATGCACTTACCTCACCTCAGTTCATTAAAATAAGATTTTTCTATATGCATGTACACTGGCTCCTTGACTTACTTTCATGTAATGAATGAAAGACATGTCCTGTTTATTTTTAACTGGATTTCATCTAGTTCTAAATCTATTTAATCTATTTTGTATAATTACTGTTTGTCGAGCAAATGTGACTTGTTTTTACATGGCCAGGACAGTAAAATGCACTCTATCGCAACAGGAATGACACAGTCTTCAGTCAGCTCCTTTTCATAGTGTTTGCAGCTCGTCTTTTGTTCCTGAATGTCAGTTATCAATAACAAGATAAGGAACATTGCGCATGTTTGTGGGATAAATCAATCAGGACTGAACAGCAGTTTGTATAGACAACAAATTCAAATTTTCAGTAATTTTAGTCTTATTTTTTAGTTTAAAGTTAAAAAAACTAACCCTCAAATAAAGCTACAGGCAGCTATATTTACTAAGCTATTACTGTCACTGGCTGCTTGGTGGTCCCACACACAAGAGTTCTTGGTTCTGGCTCCAGTATGGTGGAAATGGTCTCCCTTTCTCACTCAGAACTGCTGAATCCCTCCTAACTTTCAAGAAGGGTCTCAAAACACATATCTTTTGGACTCATTTCTCTCCGGATCTCCAATCCATTGTCAAAAATCATTTATCCTGAGCAGGGTTGCGGTGAGCCAGAGCCTTACCCGGCAATACAGGGCGCAGGGGCCAAAGGGACAAACCCAGGACGGGGCACCAGTCCATCACAGGGCACCCCAAGCAGGACTTGAGCCCCAGACCCACCACACACTGAGCACTGGCCAAACCCACCACGCCACCGTACCCCCAGATCGCCGATCTGCCCCATAAATTTACATTACATTATCTGTCACATTTACCTCTGTATTTCCTATCAACTGTATATGCTGCTACTCATGTAATATTATTGTTCATGTTATCTGTTTTAAATTGTACTCGCTACCAATTCTACACACAGCTACCCATGTAATGTATGCTGGTTTAAATAGTGACATCACACAAACTGATTACACTTCCAGAACCTTGTGTCTACATCTGTGTCTGTCTCTGTCTCTTGGTGAAATGCACTTTAGTTTTCTCTGAGTAGTCCACGGCTTTGGAGAAAAGCACCTGCTAAATAAATAAATCTAAACAACTGACCTCGTAGTAGAAGCGATGCTGGCGCCACAAACAGAACAAATGATACACAAATGTGGTCCCGACAGTTAATAAGTTGAGGAGCCAGTGCACAATATTTCACAGTATTAGAAGTAATACCAGAACCTAGTCTCCGCGATTAAAAACAAAAAAAAAAACAGAAAATCCATAATCAGTGAGTTGTTTGCACAAGTCATCGAGGTAACATTCAACATATAATTATATTATTCAACATGTCCTCATTGTGGACGAATACAAGGACCCGTAGGGAGACGATGTGTGAAAGTCAGCGGCAGCAGAAGTGAGAATGACCTTGTAGCCGTTTCACTGTCTCCATGAGTTGACCGAGAAGGGCAGCTTGTTTCATACATATTGACCGCAGATGCAGGAACTCACGATATAGCTCAGCGTAGGCCTCTTCCATTGGCCAACTGTTTAAGAAAAGAAAAAAAAAAAAAAAAAAAAACATTACAGGTTTTGTCATTATGTGGTATTTTTACTCAAGACAACTTGAAAACGTTACCTGTTTGAACAAATGGTTGTTTTAGAGAAAAAATTAGGTTAAAGTGTCCCTAGTTGGAGTCCTGGGTCTCCCCAGGAATCTTTGGGAACTACTATTCCGCCTGCGGGGGGTGCGGTGGCACAGCGGGTTTGGCCAAGTCCTGCTCTCTAGTGGATCTGGGGTTCGAGTCCCGTTTGGAGTGCCCTGTGATGGACTAGCATCCCGTCATAGGTGTGTCCCCTCTCCCTCCAGCCTTAGCTGTTGCTGGGTTAGGCTCCGGCTTGCCGTGACCCTGCTTGGGACGAGCGGCTTCAGCCACTGCGTGTGTGTGTTCCACCTGCTAATGTGTTTTTTAATAATTAATTTTTTTTTTATTAAACTCCACGTCTAGAACTCTGCCACGGACGGCCCCAAGCCTGGCTTGAGAACGAAGGAGGGTTGGGCGCGGGGTTAGCGACCCCCTACCGGGAAAACCTTGTCAGGTACAGAAACGCCAACAAGGAAACTTCCAGACATCTCCTCTCTCGGGGACACCTGTGACCTGGAGAGCCCTGTTGGCAGCTTTCGCCCCAGTAGGGGTGGAAGGCATAAGAAGAAGTCTAAAAACAATTTAATTTCACAGTCACATTGATTGAAAGAAGTGCTCTGTCCAGTCGACTTCTTTTTCCACGCACGGGAACGTCTCCTTAGAAAGAACTGAAAGAAAGGATCACGACAAGAAATTCAGAGCTTAGTGCTCAATAACTTTCTTTCTTTTCTTTCTTTCTTTCTGTACACGTGAAGTCGCCGACTCTCCAGCAAAATTTAAGCTAAATTAGAGAGGCGGCTTCTTCCAGAGAGTTCGGCGCACAGCGCGTGAAGGAGGACGACAAAAGGGAAGTGTTGAGGAAGAGAAGAAGAGGCCATTTTCGGAGGGACACTGACTGAGCCGGAGCGCTGGGACTGGAGCGCTTCGGTATCACCGCCCCTCCCAACAAAGCGAGGGAAAAACCCGAGGGAAAAAACCATGTTCTCTGCAGGAAAAGGCAACCCAAAACAGTGTCAATAACCTCCTCGGCTCCATCAAATGACCACTCTCCGATGCTTTCCCACCCGGCGTTTAAACGCTTTAACAATGAAAATATAAATGCCGCCTCAGCAAGTGAGGTCGAGTACATTCATCACGAAGAAGTTGCTTCCTTTCATTAATAAGCTACGGCGGCGGTAACAGTCAGTGGTGAAAGGAAAACGAACGCGTAGTTTGAATGGCGCTGGCGGTACAAAGTCCGTGAAGGAGTCCCGGCAATTCCGCATGACATGTTATTTATTCCACTGCAGCTCTGTGACAACAGTACAACGCAACAGTAGTCCGCCGCAGTGCACGGTGGTCACGTTGTACTTCGTCTCAGCCAGTCCTTTATTACGAAATAATGTACACTGGGCCACTGGCAGTTAGGAGACGGCGCATAAGAGCTCGCAGAACCGATACGAACACATGGACATCTGCGACTCGTCCATGGCATAGGTGTCACTCAACACTTTTCCATTAAGCGTACAAGTCCTGAAGGTGTCACTTGGTCCGTAAAAAAAAAAAAAAAAAAAAAAATAGCACCACACATTAGTTTGATTAGAACAGTTAGGTTTATGATATAGAAGTTAGGAGTAAGATTTGTTTAAAACATGCATTCATAGTCCTCCTGGGGTGCTAATCCGACAGAAAAAGAGGTGCTCCTTAAACACTCTTGAAGGCGTGAATCAACCTGGATCCGCAATGGGCGACGCTGAGATAATAATCGCTTACCGAGGTCCGAGGAGAGGCCGCCGACAGGGAAGCAGCAACAGCCCTTGGACACAGCAGGCGCTTCGGCTACGTGCTCGTCGCAAAATTTATCGGAGCGTCTCAAATGTGAATGGATTATTTTATTCGTCGACCCGGTAAAACCGAAACAAATCTGTGCGTGTGATTCTCCACCTTTGCCTTGGTCTCTCGGTTGTTGGCGAAGAGGAAACAGGCGATCCCTGCTGCCGTGAAAACGAAGCTCGGACGAAAGCGGAACTCGCTCACTTTGTGTCCCGAAAGCCCAAGAAGGCTGGAACTTCAGAGGGGGCAGAATAATGACAGTGAGTGACGCGTCTCGCTCGACGACGGGTTTCATCAAATTAATTCGTGTATTGGTGTCTGCCAGAACTGCAAAAATTTCAAGTTTATTCAATAATTCATGTCATGGGTACAAGTACCGTGTCGTGTACAAGTATCATGAAATTCTTCTTGAATGCTTCTCCACAGACTTTATCATGACAAAAACAAGAGATACTGCACAAAACAAAACAATAACAATAAATAACAGTAACAATAATAACAATAATAACAATAAATAACAGTAAATAGACAGCCAGAGAACTCAGAACATAACTTAAGAAAGATTACACTGCCACTTAAGCAATGTGCTTGGAGCAAAAGCTAGGGAATGTATTTATTCTAATATTATTGTATAATTTATTTACTCTTGAGTAAAATATTTCAGACTGTATATATTAGCTGCACTAAACTGCATATTCGTTAATTTGCTGTTATTGTACGTCTCTTTTTTCCAATTTCTCCCACCTACTTCCTTCACCGTCATTCAAACAAGCGTGACAACCGCGCATGCGCGCAGCTGCAGGCCGGCATCCACAAACTCACCAGTAGATGGCAGCACGGTTCCGAACACTGAGTGGATGGCGCACGAAAAATAACCCAGCTGTATAAATGGGTAAATAATGGTGGGTCGATTAACATTGTAAGTCGCTTTGGAGAAAAGCGTCAGCCAAAGGAATACATGTAAATCTGGAAAAACGGATCAGCTGGAGCTAGGGCTGTGAAATAAATCCAGGAACAGTGGATGACATTGCACCTGTGACAAAACAAGCAGTTTCTCAGAGACAAGCTCTGGGAGATCCTGGCACAGGTCAAAGGGTCAGGGAGAGAAGTTAAATAACTCTATTTAGTGTTTTTATGTTTAGTTAAATTTATATTTAAATACTTTATGCCAAGTGGGGGTGCGATGGGCTTGGCCAGATCCTGCTCTCTGGTGCGTCTGGGGTTTGAGTCCCGCTTGAGGTGCCTTGCTCGGTGTGAATGCAGTGCATGCGTAATAAATAGAATAATTCTGTTTCAGTGAGAATAGGCTAGGAGACGCGCTGGCGCAGCAGCTTACCCGGGTCCTGCCCTCTGGTGGGTCTTGGGTTTGAGTCCTGCTTGGGGTGCCTTGCAGGATTGATGTCCTGTCCTGGGTGTGTCCCCTCCCCCTCCAACCTTGCACCCTGTGTTGCCGGGTTAGGCTCTGGTTCACTGCGACCCTGCTTGGGGTAAGCAGTTTCAGCCAGTGTGTGTACATTATGCCATAAAATTATTACAGATCAACATGTTTCCCAGGAAATATAGATAGGACTTCCTAATAGAATGTTATATATAAAAATGTATCTATTACCAAACCCTGTGAGCTTAGTTTAAAGTAGCTTAATATGATGAATGTATGCCACAATTTCTCTATGTTCATTGTTATTTCAATGGTACTGGCAGTTGGGCTGGCAAGTTGGTAAACCTACCGCATGCTGGGCATCACAGTGCTGTGGATTTGTGTGGTTTCCTCCTCATTTTGAAAGACACTCTCTTTAGGTGAACAGATGACTGCTGCTTACATGTGCACGTGCGTGTGTTTGTGTGCTCTGCAATGGACTGGGGTCTTAGAGTGTACTTTGTGTACCTGTCATACCCCATTCTCTCTTGGACTGAGATCACTCTCGCTGGATAGATGGTTAGTGAAATGGAGAAACAACTCAAAGTAAACAGTATGTATAATATCGCTACATTTTAGATCAGGCATGCAATATTTTTTATTTCTTTTAAACAATCTAAAAATCTCACTAATAAATGAAATACAAAAAGTCAAATAATGTAATTTATCACAAGTTTCTGATACTCATGTTATTCTCAGTCATTCACTATCTTGTGAACTCTACATGTAAACAGATCAGGGATCTGCATTTAAATGTTCTTACCTTAATTTTTAAGTCCTTTCTTTCCAATAATTTGAAATTATATAATAGTGATTGACGACAGTCCACCTCGGTTGGATTCAAACTTGATAACCTAAGGATCAGCGTGCACCGCGGTTTCAGATGATCACACTGTCGCCGGGACATCCCGTCCAAGAGGAGATCCACAGACACTGCAATATGATATCTAATTTATTATTCTGTCTTGTGGCAAAGGTCTATATCTGTCCGTGTCTGGATGCTTTAAGGAAGATTTGTGGTGTGCTGTTCCCAGACAGCAGGTCACTTGTGTGACTTTGGAGAAAGGAGCCAGGAATCATTCTGGTAAGCTTGAAGGTTGAGAAGGAGTACAGTATGTTGTGTACTAAATATATATAGTCATAGGAAGTTTACGCAAATGAGTCATGTGTCCAGTCTGCTATTGTTAAAGAAACTCAAATTCCTTGGTTTTTATTAATAAATTTCTGTAACAGTTTCAAAGCCAGTTTTATTGCCAATGGTTTAAAATGGTAAACATTTATAATACTATAATATAATATAATATTAAAACATAGTTTCAGTTCATGTGAGAATTTAAGTCTTGATATGAAGTTATTATAGCTTCATACATTTGAATGTATGTAACTCCTTTAAAACTATTAAGTAAACTGTGCCTAAGTGGCTGTTGCAGACATACGGTTGTAGTCATTTGTTAGGTGGAAGCAGCTCACAAATAGGACAGAGACTCATGAAAGCCAATAAAGCTATGCTTTTTATCAAAGAAACTGAAACAGAAATTGGGAAATGGTCTCTTTACAGAAAACCCTGAAAGAACCCGTGAAACAAAAATGCTGCAGCACAAGCCCAAATGGAAACCCTTAAAGTAAATTCATGTTATCATGCAGGGAGCCTTTCATCTAACCAGTAGTCATATGGTCCTGTCCCTGTATGTCGTCTTCTCTGTTTCAGGCCAGCTGCCTTGCATAACAGCTTTACTTGTCTCAGTAGGAGCAGCCGGTCTTCGTTACACTAGAAAAAATCTGGCATTGGGAAACTGTCCATCAAAAGTAAACCCACCTCATACCAAGGTTACCCTCTCACACAACTTCTCAACCATCAAGTAAAATTCTAAACTTCACTGATAACTGTTTAATAAGCATGTTTGCATGTCATTTTCTTCAATATAATATGTTCGCCTTGGCCGTGTTTAAAAACGGAGGAGTTTCCTGGAGTTTAAATGAGTAAGATAATATTGGTGGCCAACTGCCAGCTGCTAAGTACAGCAGTAATCCAAACAAGGCGAGTGCTGCCAACATACACTCTGTCACTTGTAAGTGGCATTATTGATTTCATGTGATGAGACACTATTTTTAAAACGGGGTCTATTATTGGAAACGTTCTCATGACTGTACTTCTGTCGTCTGGGGACATGAAAGTGAGAAAGAGAGAACACAGTGTGGCATATCTCAGTTCATACCTTTGTCTGGAACGTTCACATTGTACGCATCCTACCTGAGTCTTTTCTCTCCATTCGCTGCACAGAAAAAATAGAATTCCTGAATCTTTTAGTCCACATGCACACACATATTCACACAAAAAATAATTCCAAGAAATGTCGCTACAATGCTGTATCTAGATCTGTGGCCTCTGTGTCCACCATTATTCAGAAAGTCTTTCCTGAATCCAAGACAGCTGCATGTTGCAAAAACGAGTGTCAAATTGAAAAATAAAGATAATTCTCAAAAATACAATTTTTAGCATAATTTTGCATTTAAAGAATTACTGAAATGAGCAACAAAATATAACCATAAATGTGTGCTCATCTCCCAAAATTATATAACATGATTTCTGCAAATACACAATGAATATCAGTACTGTTCTTGTTTTGTAGCAACCAAGAAGATTTTTTAAAAAAAAAGCCATAATAGGAAATTTCTTCAAGTACTTGAGCACTGTTTACATTAAACTCAAGACCCACAAGTATTCATTGCCCATATATGTAGACTAGATATTTATTGTCAAATACACACACTGAGGAGGATGCTGGGCGAGAACATTACAAATGCCTTTGGTTGTGCCTCCTATTTGGCTGTTGATTTTGTCCCCCCACATGGGAAATGTTTGGTAGTGTGGGCTTCTATTCTTTTGCAGTGTCAGCAGAGCAGTCAGAGAATGTGGTGGTGAGAAAATGCACATAACGCTGAATGCAAAATAACCTACAATAACTTAACCAGTAGAAATGACCACTTTTAACAGTTTCTCAAGTCATTACAGTCCTGAAACAGTCTTTGTGTTTTTGCCATGTGGTGGATTGTGAATAATATGTCTTGTTCCTCAGTTTGCTACCACTAAACTCTTACAATAATAGAAACATTTTGCTGAGACAAAATACTTTTTAACTTATGATTCAGGATTTCCCAAACCCACACTTTTAAAAATGTCTCCACAGTTCCATTGCAGTGACCGAAAGGGAGGCAAGTTGACAGAAGAACCAGATTCCTCAGTCTTGTTGTTTGTCAGGACAGAAATTAGATCCATTGTACAGCCCTAAGGATGATTAATATCCTTCTCAAGGCTTCTTCTGTTTGCTCCACTGTGTTCATGCCATTGAGCTGATCCATTCTCCTGTCTATATTCAATGGTCCTGTTGTCCTGAAAGCCTGCACTGCAGTTCCTTCCAGGGTCGCAAAGCTTAAGACCCTGCTTTTGCAGCCAGTTCAGTTGATACTGTTGTTTCATAGCTCCAGGCTTGCAGAATCAAATGAGGTCCTATCTCTCTGAGTTTATCATTCCTTCTGGGTTTGTGTAGCTTTTCTCCCTCAATCCATAGACATATTGCTCACATGAATTGACTACACTAACTTGTATTTAGTGTGCGATCACACTGGACTGATGATGTATCCTGCCAGTAACTCATCTGATGGCCTGAACTCATGATTATTGCTCTATGTCAATGGCTAATCCTGGAGATATAGTGACTGAAGATGGGTGTTTAAGTGATCGAATCCGAAGTCAGTTGTAAGAGAAAAATTTAGAGGCTCTCATTCATTCTGGGGCTAACCTCACAAAGTAAAGATTTCTTATTCAGAAAATTCCTGTTTTCTGATGTATAGATTGAATATGAATTAATCATTAAGTAAGTTCTGAAGGAAACTTGAAATTTGTAATTTTAATTGGAATTTTTTTCTTCTTAATTTTTATTTATCACACAATAGTGCTAAGATACTCTCCTGCAAAATCTTACTGTTTGTCTTTGATAAGTAAAGTGACTTACAATCAAATTATATCAAAGCAGTGCATTACACTATACAGACATGTCTAAATGGACACCTTAGTAATATATGCAATAAAGTGTGCAGCACTGAAATATACACATTACATAATGATTTTGTGTGACATCTTTTGATTGCTTACCATGAATCTAGCTGTCATGAATGTCTCGAGGGTGTCTTATTTTACACATTTGCTGAGTAGTGGGAGTAAAGCAGAGAGTGCTTAGGGTGTGTATCTGGATGACAGGTTTGGATGGGACACTGGTCTCAAAATAGCTGAGTACTTCCTGTGCTGAAATACAAGTGCAGTGGAGATGTAGCGTTCCTATGCAGTCAATTAAGTTCACTATGTTAAGATGTCATGCACAATGTGGCAGTGGCATCCTTTATATGCTCTCTAAAGACGAAATGTTCAAAAAGAGTCAACAGTGTTTTTACAACCAGTGATTTTTGTAAAAAATGGAGACATGTAGAGCTGATCTTGTGTTGATGTGCACCATGTCCCTCAAACACTTGAGAAATTTGTAGGTTGTTCTCTATGTTGAATACTTGTCAAAATCACAGAAGACAAAAGTATGTGTTTACTGTCAAATTAGTTGTGTTTTTGCTTTCCAGGGGAAATATTATTTTTTGTCACCTTGAAAAATTTTCAGCTGTTTTCATGTGTTTTCCACCTTTGAGGGATAGATATAATTTAAATATATAGTGATGACATATATAGTTTAAATTCACAAATTCCAGTGAAGACTTGAAATGACAGTGAGAATTTCTTTGGACCAAATAGGGCTATCTACTCCTTATAGATGAAATAAAGAAAAATAAAATTGGCTGTTAATATCAATGTCATTCAGTTCAGAGGCACAAAATGTTTTATGTTTTCCAGCCAGTGTAGAAGATGTGCAGGATATGTTCCTTGTGACCTTCCTTCTGAGGTCCATACCCTCAGAGGATTTACTGTGGGCCATTTTTGGGTCCTGAGCCAGGACTTGTCATCTGCAAGTGAAACCCAAGCCTCCCTGTCACTTTGGTTTTATGACTGTAGCATTCATATTTTCAAAGCCTAACGTTTCCAACACAGGGTGAGACATGTGGATGAGTTGATTGCTTGTAACTGGTAACGCCATCGCTTTGAAGATAATAAATTAGATATTACAGTCCTCTGTGTTTTACAAGTTGGCATGGACACTGTATTTTCTCAGCTGCACAATCTTTAGGAGCTTAGAGCTTATTGTCAAATCTGTGGGGACTTTATTTTAGCTCTTCATCAATGGGAATGGGCAAGGGAATGATTACAATTTTTACTGCATCTACAGTTACCTCACCTGAGGTAACTGTAGATGCAGTAAAAAGTGTAATCATTGCATTACTTGACTGCAAACCCAGGACACACTTTGCTCCATGAATACTTGCTCGCATCTTAAATCCACCTATCCAATAATCCTTTCCATCTCCCCTTTACAACATAAATTGACTCTTTTGTGAATCTGCAAGAAATACACGAGTTTAAATAATTGAAATAAATTAATAAATAATTTAAAATCATATAGTGTATAAAATGTATTTGTTTGTGAAAATTTACTTTTCATTTAATCTACAAAACTGTGAATGCCTTGCTCTTTTATTAGCAATACTGTAAGCTTTGGTTATGAGTCTTTAAAACTCATTTAAAAGCGCATCTTTTTTGGTTTTCTGCAAAAATAACAGATTATGATTATGTTTGCTTTAACTGTCTGGGTATGCAATGCTATGAAATGTGATTTGATTAAATGCAAATGATTTTTTTAAAATTTGTGACCTATGGAAAAATATTTATCTGTCATGCAAAACATTTCAAAATACTTCTTAAAATGACATTTTTTTTCCATAAATTAAGAAATGCTTTGCAATTTTGTAAGAATAACAAATGCGATCAAATGAGATAAAGTCCTTTCTTGTATTCATATATTTACAATGATGAAATACCAAAAACGGAATATACATTAGGTGTGCTTGATGCCATCTACACGCTATGTTATTTATAGCTGAAGCTCAGGGGCACGATTGGGTTACAGACGTTTCCAGTGCCTGACAATGGTGAGCTAAAAATACCCGCCTTCGGGTTTCCATACTCCCCTCTATGTGTGCAACAGCATCAAACAATTACACGCAGCTACAGCTTCGGCAGAGCCAAACAGCGATGCATCTCTTCATTCAGTTCTTTTGCGAGCAGTATGTTCTATGAATGTCATTTATGTCATGTAACAACTATATATTTTATGAATAAAATAAAATGTGCAAATTTTCGGGTCTTGTCGTGAGAGCATAATGAACGCGTTTTATATGCTCATGTCTTGTTTAGTAAGTTCCTGAATTTAAGATTTCTGCTTCTACTCATGTACACAAACACACATGGGCGACAGGTACACACACACACACACACACACACACACACACACACACATTTTCAGAATCGCTTGTCCCATACAGGGTCGCGGGGAACCGGAGCCTACCCGGCAACACAGGGCGGAAGGCCGGAAGGGGAGGGGACACACCCAGGACGGGACACCAGTCCGTCGCAAGGTACCCCAAGTGGGACTCGAACCCCAGACCCACCGGAGAGCAGGACTGCGGGCCAACCCACTGCGCCACCGCACCCCCGGCGGGCGACAGGTATATAGGATATATAATCCGTGGCATCCAAAAATGAACAATCTTCATGGCAGGTTCAGGGAAATTCAAAGAGCGGAGCCTGTAGACTGTTGGGCCACAGTGGATGACTCCTCAGCCATCCTGCAGCACATGGCTCCCTAGAGTTTGAGAAGCACCACTCTGTTATTTCCAACATGGTCCATCAACAAACAACAGCTGCTGACCCCCATGCAGAGTGCATTACTTTACTCCACTGGGAGAGGGTGCTTTCCTCAGGCATCCCTCACACACTTTCCTGGTCATGGCTTTGCTGTGATAAGCTGAGCTTTTCTCCACTTTGGACTGATAATAGGAGTCTCAGCTTTACTTGTTTTATATACCTTTTAAGAGCAAACAAACAAAACAGAATGGAGAAGCTGCTCTTTCAGGGGGAGGGTAGAGAAGGGGAAGAGGGGAAATACCACACGTGCATCTCCAGCCGCAGCAACTCAGGATGTTCTTGGTTTGCAGTCTTGATAAAGGTCGTGCACCTGAGGGTGCTTCACTGACACAACCACACACAGGGCCATCTGCCTGGAGTCTGTTGGTGGGGGTGATCCTGCCAGCTGCAAGCCTGTGTTCTGGTTGAAAAGTATAAAGGTTAGACATTAAAAGATGTTATAAAACAAAAAACTTTTCCATTATGCCAAGTGTTAAATTAAATGTGTTTGTTTCCTTGTGTCTATGTGCATTAATAGGTGTCAAATGTGCTGGGCATATACAGTATATGAGACATATTTGCCATGAGTAATTTCCACACGGAGGGGTGCGGTGGCGTGGCAGGTTTGGCCGGGTCCTGCTCTCCGGTGGGTCTGGGGTTCGAGTCCTGCTTCGGGTGCCCTGCGACAGACCGACGTCCCGTCCTGGGTGTGTCCCCTCCCCCTCCAGCCCTGCGCCCTATGTTGCCGGGTAAGGCTCCAGCTTGCGGCAACCCTGCTGGGAATAAGTGGTTTCAGACAATATGTGTGTGTGTAAATTTCCAGACACACTCAGATTCAAGAATGAAACGCTAATAAAACTGCATTTACATACATAACTGGTCTGTGAATGCTTCGCTCATTTTATTTATTTTGGCTTATACCTGGTCATTTCCACACAAAACAGAATTCAGTGGCCACAACACTGACAAATCTGGTTAAGACCTATGACGTCCACATTCTGGGCAGAGTGTGCGATCCTCAAACCCTTGTCTTGCTACTTGACACCACCTGACTCCTAGCATCCAGCATCGGAAGAACGGTGCACCAAGGCTCCAGATGGAGAATCTGGTTGACAGTGACGCAGTGAAGCAGCATGTTCTATGCACCTGTGTGACCCCTGCATCTTGTGTCATGGTGATGTGGAAAGTGCAATGAACAGCTAAAAAATAGCACCACATGCGCTACATGTGCACAGACTGCTCTGTCTGCTGACACGTTTGCATGTGCAAGAACGCTAAACTGCCTGATGATGGGAGCACTGATTTGTGATATCATAAGAATAGAAGACAGCTGTGTCAGTTAAGGAAAGAAATACATGATTTTCTCCTCTCACAAGTTGTTTCTCTTCTTACAGGGATTTTACAACGGATTTTTCAGCAGATACTTTTATGCAAAGTGTGGTACTGCTCAGTGAAAAGTGCATTTCACCAAGAGAAAGAGAGACGTAGATGCAGACACTTGATTCTCAAGGTACAGTCAGTTTGTTTTGATGTCACCGCTTAGACCAGAGGGTGGAAGGGAGATCAGTACAGAAGAGGAGAGGGAGGAGGCCAGGAGTGAGTTTAAGTTAAGGCAGAATATGGTTAGTAATGGTGATGGAGGGCTGAAAGAGAGGAAGAAATGGTGAGAAACATGAAGTGGTGCAATGGAGAGAACAGGAAAGGTGCAGCTTCTTGTAAAGATGAGGTCAAAATGACTGCAGCCATACAGAGGTCAAAGGACTGTAAGAGTGACAGAAGGCTGGTTGTGTGAATGTCCTTGACATGCAAGTTGAAGTCACCCAGGAGGATCAGTGGAGTGTTGTCCCCTGAGAGTAAACTCAAAAAGATATCCAGGTCATCCAGGAGGCAGGAAGGAGGGTCAGGGGGGTGACAGAGAACAACCCCTAAGAGTGTGGTTGGGGCAGCATGGAATTCTAAGGAGGGCAGATCAGGAAGGTGCAGAGAGAGCGTCAACTATTCCTACAGAGGAGAGATGAGATGAGCAGGCCAGTACCTCCACCTCTGCTAGAGGGATGAGGGATGTGAGAAAAGGAGTAATTGGTGGAGAGGGCTGCAGAAGTCAGGGTCATGAGGCTCAGCGAGGGGTGGGAGGCATAGACCAGGATGAAGTCAGCAGTCTTCACAGAACACTGGCAGTTCCAGAGGGCCACACTGAAACTGAAACACGATGGTGGAGTTGAGAGAGGAAGACGCACCAGGTTACTGTTGCAGTAGAAGCACCTGGGTCTGCAATGAGACTGATAACACTTGGTCCGGGTACCACAGACGACTTCAACATTAGACATTTTTGAAGCATGATACCTCACAGAACACAATATGGACAGCAGAACTCATGTAATGGCAACGGCCTCCCTTGGCGAACGCCAACAGGTAGACTCCCTTTTCAGAAAGAAACAATATCTGCAGCTCTGGGTCTTCTTTAACTGGAGGTAACGATAAATTCACAAGAAGACAATGCCTTCTGAGATCAGGAATGCATCTCAGAATGAAGAATATCAGAATCATCTGCATGATTGAAAACTGACATTGAAAACGGACATATAAAAACGTAGAGGACCCCACGACGCTAAGCGTCCGCATCCCATTCTGTCCCCTCTCTGTTCAACTCTGTCTGCCATCATACAGACAGGTGGCCGGGGGTTGATGCCCATGTGGTTTGCAATACTGCTCAGCTCAGATGTGCAGGAGATCACTGAGAACTAATGGGTGTACTGTGCATGTATTAACACCTAGTGTGACACGGCACACTGAAAGAGCTGAAGTAATTCTTGTTACTTCAACTGACTTTCTACTCAACATCTCCCAGTCTTCATTACCTAGTTAAGACCCACTTTTCCTGACCAGCACCAGTTAGCCTTAACATGTATAGTACTACATTTGGAATGCCTGAAGGAACAGTCAAACTCATTGACCTGGACGCGGCTGAGTGCTGTATGTGTCTAAACCTGGCAATGTTTCATCTCAGTGTTACTGAGTAAGATGTACTCTAGCTCAGGATTCTTGTCTCTTATGTGCAATAATGTTCAACCAGCTGCTGAGTGAACAGAAAAGTAGAGAACTTTTATATTAATGTTAAATCCTTTATCCACAAAACACATCAATAGAGCTAGTGCTTGTTTTTAAACAGAAGAACAAAAATCTAATGTTCATATGTAATGGCACTTTAATTGTATACATTTGGCAGCCCCTCTACCCACGGAGACTCGTAGACCAGCTACCTGGCAAATTCCTACTGGGTTGTAACCTCACTTCTAAAAGCCTGTGCAGATGATTATATTGCAAAGAATTATACTCCCTTTGTGTTATTTTTTCACGGTCATGGAAATGTTTGTCATTTCTCACATCACAGTGCATGTGGAAAAAATTCACCTTCATTTTATGTGATGTTCGGTGTTTGGAACTGAGAAGAATAAAGACAGATCTTTTATACAATCATTTACAAAAATTTAATATTAAATACCTTTCCTTCTGAATATATATCACATAACCATGAAACTAATAAAGCCAAGAGAAATATAAAGTATTTCTGCTACTTGCATACAGACACACATCATAAACATATAGAAAAGGAAGCATCATTCAAAACACCATGGTGGTTAGGAGGCACACATAGCTGCTCATCTTCTTTGTGACATATGTCAGCTATAACTCCATAAAGTCACTTAAGGTATTTTTAAAAATTAAGAAAAAAAAAAAAAAAAAAAAAAAAAACACAATTCTCAAATGAAGGGTATAGTATTCATAAGGCAACATTGTTATTAACAGTAGTTCTGCCAATTTTGTTTATACAGTATATCAATACTATCATGGACAGAAAAATAGAAGTCAATACCAAGTAAAAACTACTGGAAATTTAAAAAGCAACCAAGATTTTCCATCCAGTCATCAGAAGTATTACCAAAAAAGCCTTTTTTGATGAGTCTTGTTACTCAACAGCATGTTAGAGCTCACTCTAAGGCACTGGGACATGGTTGTTATACAGATATTATAAATTCAACACCAGAAATACTACCCTTAAGATGGTATAGTACAAGACTAAAAATGTCAGTAAGGTGTTCAAATTGAATCCTGTATTCGATACCTTATTCACTGAATAAAACAATATCCCAACAAAGCTCACTTTTTGGTCCAAGGCCTTTGTAATGCATGTAGCATTGTGATAAATATTGCCTTCGGAGCACATCCGAAATTTGCCATATTCACATGAGCAATGATTCGCGGAAGCTCATGTCTGACCACTTAACTACTGCCAAAGTCTAAAACATGCTGCACAAATTTTTAGGGTGTCATTACACTTGTAACAAAAGCTAAGGCTTCCAAATCCACTGGCTTTCCAACTCAGTTATGTTAATACTGCCTTCAATTGGAGACATGGACCTCTTCTCTTTCTCCAATACATCATTGTGTGTGCAGATGATTACAGCTTTTGCATAGCCATAAATACACCCCAAAAAATAAATTTGTAAAAAACAAAGAGGAATGGTATCCCAATTGTTCTGGCCTTTTTTCGTCTCTTCATAAATGATTCTCTGAAGAAAACAGTCTTTATGTCACTGATTTACAGACATTGTAATAAAGTAAAACTTTGTTTTACAACCGAAAGGTTGTTTATAGAAAAGTTTTTTTTGAAGTGGTCTTCATTTGGGAGCAAGGAACAGTTGAGCAAAACTCTTGTCAGAGCTTGAGAGGCAAAGCAGAAGGATCTGTTCTCCAGAAACACAATCCTGAAGGAACTGGATATCTGCTTGCAAGTCACTTTTTTCCCCACAATCTTTCCTCGGCACCATCAGGTATAACTCCCACTTTGTCTAAATCTTCCCACTCAGAAAGGCAAGGTATCCATAAAGATTTTCTCTACGATAGGAGGTGGAGGAACGAGGTCCTCCAGCTTAAGATAGAAAATACGCTGGTGACCCTGGGTACACAGTGTCCGCAACTCTGGCAACCTCCCCAACAGCCAGGACATGTAGTTGGGTCGGTTGGAGTCCGTGATGCTGTTGGCAACATGATCTCTGAGACAGGCAATCAGGTGGTTCTGAAACTCCTCCACACGCTTTGGCTCCTTCAGGCCATGGCGATCTGAATGGAGCAGGTAGAGAAAGGGGGGATATACAGTAAGTCTCTGGGCAACAGGTTTTAAAAACATGCCACATTTCAAAACCATCACACATATGAAAACCATTCATGGGTATTTGTGGTCAGTGTTGGCAGTGTTAAGCAAAAATATTAACAGAACTATCAGTTTAAAAGTTTGTGAAAAATAGAGCTGTAACTAAACAAGCTGGTGGCCACAAGTGAAGCAATGAAAGAGGATAGATAGAGATAAGTGTTTTGCTGACTACATATGTTCTTTACAGATGTGAAACTTGTTAACTTGGAGTGTATTTCCAAGCCTCAAAGGTACATTGACTAACCTGTAATGATGACTAGAGCGGCAAGGCATGCGAAGGAAGAGACGTCGAGTTTCATGCGGTGTAAGGTATGTGAGAAATCCATGATGGAATCAATCCAGTCACCGAACCCCCGAACACATTGCGTGCGATGAAGGACTAACCCATTACAGAAGATGAGCTTTTCAGTTCCTGGGCTTGACCTGAAGCGGACAGGCAAATACTAAGATTATTATTAAACCAAACTGGAAATTCATAGACATCATGGTTGTAATCTTATATTTTAGAAGCAGGTTAGAGTGACAATTCTGCTACCAAATGAACAATTATAGTACTCCCGGGAAAAGTAAATACAATTTCTATTTGTTTTCTTTAGAGAACAGTTATTGAAAGTCACACCTGTATGCCACACGGAGGATGAAGAGCTCCATAAAAGCAGACTCAAGGAGCAGTTCCTGGTCCTCAGGGCAGAAGGCTGTAAATCCAGGAATGCTTTCTGCCCACCTCTGGATCACTTTCATGGAGTCGGTCAGCAGGTCATAAAACTGCTGAATATCACTGGCATCCTCCTTCTCTGAGAGACTGGTCACTGTCTCCTGGTACTGGAAAAAAACAGATATGTCACATTAACTGGCATGCTTGACTCGCTCTTTTACATTTTCTCGTAAAACATTCAAAACTCAGTTAACTATGGGCTGATTGCCTCTGCAACCATCCTAAGGACAGGCAAGCTTAGATCTCTACCTTGGAGTAATCCAGCTTGCTAGCTGCTGGATTAGAGTCCATGTGTGCTTTCACAAGTGAGGCAATTATGTTGGCTGGAGTAGCTGTGGATGCAGAGTCTTGGACATTCTTGGGCTTGGAGGGCAATCGACCCCTCCGACCTTTCAAGCTGTCCGTTCGCACAACTGCAGGGGGAAAAAAAAAAAAAAAAAAAAAAGAGGAGGAAGGCATTAAATATCTTTCCTTTGCTGTTTCAATCACTCGTTACCAAACATATATACCTTGGTGGGTTAAAATAAATTAGTATACCCTGGCTTTACCTTCTTTGACCATCCCAACGGCCAAGCACTTCTGGAAGCGACAAAACTGGCACCTATTTCGCCGTCGTTTGTCGACAAGGCAGTCTTTGTTGGCTAGGCACACATACTTTGCATTTTTCTGTACTGTCCGCTGCAAGACACAGAAAAAGATCATTACTATACTGCAGTTGTACATTTCATATTAGTGAGATATCTGGTTTATTACTTGTACAAACAAAATTATGAGTCCAAGAAGAAAGTGAAACAAACCAAGGAAATATTGCTAAATAAAATGAGTTTTTCCTGTACAATTTTAAAGCAAAAATTTAGCAAAATATCCTGAATAGATGATTCCATACGCTAAAAATAAATGAATAAATCTAGTTGGCCAAGTCTTTACGCCCACATATGATTGCTGGGATCTTATTACAGTTTGTACTGGACAAAGAATGCCTGCAATCTTTAAGAGGAAATAGGTCTATATTTGTTTATATTTTTTTTTACCATGTATATTGCAGATATGAGTTTTTGTGATTTTAGATTTGTTTAATACCTCTTAAAACCATCTGTCAACAAAAATGTCAAATATATCTGAGAATAATTTGTACTCAGTTTATTGTGCTGAAAATGACTTTCATGCATAATTGTGTCACAAATACCAACTGCATTGTAATTTTTTCCATTATTTTGTAATTTTTGAAAGCATTCCTGCCCTTCAAAGACCATCTGAAGATGAACCTCACCTTGAAGAACCCTTTGCATCCTTCACAAGTGCGTACTCCATAGTGTTGGCAAGAGGCATTGTCCCCACATACAGCACAACAGCTCTCATTTGCTGTAGGGCTTCGACCTTTGGGAGATGAGATGTGCCTCTCTGCCTGCACTGGGCTATCCAGGGTACCCGGGTCAAGTACAAGGGAATTAAGGTGTAATGGGGAAGAATGCTGTTGGGGCTGTACAAAAAGCTCCTGCTCCATCAGGTGAGAAGGTTGCTGTCCTAGAAGAGACTGCTGTTCTCCTGGAGGAGAAAATGTGAAGAAGGACGGTGGTTGGGTTGCGGCTGCCTTGTCAGCTACCCAGCATCCAGGTGCTGGGGAGTAGGGACTGTAAGGTGGCTCCCAGGCAGATACAGGCTGGGTTTGAAAGCCATGGGCTGAAGGTGAAGCTGCAGAGATGGGACTGCTGTAGTAGTCAGAACCACAGGATGACAGTGCTTCATCAAGGTAACTCAGGGCAAAGGAGCCTGGATAACACCCATACACCTGAAAATCATCTAACTTGAAGGGGGACTCCTGACCAGAGCTGAAGTCAATGGATGTGGGTGTTGTTGAAGTCGAAATCGGGCATGAGTAAGCATCAAATTCTCCTGTGTAGCTGCCCATCAAAGTGTTAATGCTGGGTAAGGATGGGCTCGACATGTGATCCTGCTGGCTGCTTAAGTCCATGGCCAACTTGGTGGTGAGGTCTGAGCTCAGGAATTCTGAGTTGTAGCAGTTGTTCTCGTACGGCACAGTTGCATACTGGGTTTGAACACAGGGCATTTCTGCATGGAAAAAAAAAAAAAAAAAAAAAACAATCATGGCTTTAGATAATATGACAACATAAACGAATTAGAAAAAATATCCGGTAACAGAGAAATCATTCAGAAAACCTTGTCAGCCTTAATCAAACCCTGTTATCTTTAATTATGTGTACTTTAATCTGAGTAAAATATCACCACCAGTCCTAGTCTATTGTGTCAGTGTCATTCGGTGTTGATCGTGTATGAATGACTCACTGTGTCTGACCCATTTATACGTTCTTACTGGGGCAATTCAAGGTAAGTTCCTTGCTACACGGTACTAAACCAGTATCAGGGAGTGGGACTTCAAACAGCAAATCTCAGATTGTAAATCCATGCCCATTACCACTGCAACACCTGCTAGCCCATAATGGAAGATGCACCAGAACACAGACTCTGTAGTAAAGATCTTGTTGCACAGGGGTAGCCCCCCCAATAATGTCCCTGTAAAACATTTCAGTCAGCAATTACAGGCTGGTGGCACAGTGTTTCATGTGCCACTTCAGCCTTCACCTTCATATATTCCTACCGCCACCGCCAAACTTCGTCCAGACTCAGAAACCTTAGAAAGCAGTCTGTCTGACAGAAGACAGTTTTGACATAGGATACAGCCTTACCAGCTTTTAATGCTTTGAATGCATCACAGTTATGAACATCACCATCCGTCCAGAAAACCGATAGCACTAAAGCAGCAAGGTGTTGAGTTTCAAAGAATGGCTGAATGCCAGATACAGTGAGGATGGCAAGAAACACATGTTGAAGGTATTTATTGTTTCTATTTGGAAAAGATGTAGTTATGTTTGAGACACACCCACACAAAATCTAATCAGTATGAATTACGCTGTACAGTTTCCAGTGGAACAAATATTTTAAGAAGAAAAATCAGATGAAGCACCATTTTTTTTAGATGTCTTTGGCTAATAGAATTAGGAATTAACACTCGCATCTGTGAAAATCTGGTCTAAAGGATATTCTACCCCATCAGCACACACACACACAAACTGTCTGAACCGCTTGTCCTATACGGGGTCGCGGGGAACCGGAGCCTAACCCGGCAACACAGGGCAAAAGGCTGGAGGGGAAGGGGACACAACCAGGATGGGACGCCAGTCCGTCGCAAGGCACCCCAACCGGGACTCGAACCCCAAACCCACCAGAGAGCAGGACCCGGTCCAATCCACTGCGCCCCCCCACCCCATCAGCAGTGTCCTTTCTTTTTAATTTCCAAAGACTTCTGGGTACATCCTAACAATTTGCTTATTGTATGCTAGCCTACGGGTCTCAATTTGAAACTCTGAGACGCACAACTGAGAGCCCTCATACCTACTAAGAGTAATATATATACACAAGTAATGTGCATTTCCACTTAGTTATCACAGCAAAAACACTGACAGACCAGTGAGTAACAGTAACTAAGTGCTCCTTTTCTTTTTTTTGCTTCGGATCAGAATGGATCACCAACCCACCCAAGGGTGTCTGGCTCCACACACTGTCCCACTCGACAGGAACAAATTTCACCATTCAACATTTCCGATAATTAAAATCTTTATTCAATAAATAAATTAATCCTAAAAACTGCCATGCAAACACACACACACACACACACACACACACACACATTTTCAGAACCGCTTGTCCCATACAGGGTCGCGGGGAACCGGAGCCAACCCGGCAACACAGGGCGTAAGGCCGGAGGGGGAGGGGACACACCCAGGACGGGATGCCAGTCCGTCGCAAGGCACCCCAAGCAGGACTCGAACCCCAGACCCACCGGAGAGCAGGACTGTGGTCCAACCCACTGCGCCACCGCACCCCCGCCATGCAAACAATAAAATTTAAAATAAAATACCAAAATCAATAAGACCAACTAATATAAGAAACGCATGGCAGAACCTTTAAAACACTAAAAAGACATACCCAAAGGCTTAAAACAAGTACTCCTTGCCTTACCGTAATCTGAATCGGGCTGTCAACACACCCCTTTCTTTCAGCAGGTGCTCGAACACACAGCGCACCGCCTACAACAGCAGCTTAACGGTCACGTTCGCTACACGAAAGGCACGGACGGACACTCACCTGCTTTTCTCCGTCTCTTTAATCAGGATTTGAAGAAATGTCTTTGCAGTCCACTTTGTAAATGTTTGCCTAAAACATCTTATTCCTCATCGCTCAAACGACTGAGCAGATCCCAGCTGAACTGCTTCGGTGTTTCTTTTACAGTCAATTTTATTGTGCCGTTACGTCAGAAGGAGTTCTTCAGAAGGCGTGTCTTTCGCCTTATATGGTAAGAAGGCGGGTAACTTTCCGGCCCTTAGCCAATGGCATCGTACACATGAGGGACGTCCTAAAGACTGACGCACGCACGGGATTCCATTGACGCAAAAACCGGCGGATTGTGTGATCTAAAATTAGCGCCTGAACTAGAAGACTTCAAGTGTGGAGCTATTACAGTTTTGAATGGACTAAAAATAGAGGAATGACATAAATAGCTAAAAGCTAATTAAAATGCCTATATGTCGAATTAATAATTTAGTGTTAGAAATACTTTTATATTTTATTAGCAAGATTTCTAGCACAGAAATACAGTATGTATGTAAATACAGTATAATTCCGCCCGTAAAGAGCAATAACTTTTTAGAAAATATTTCTTAGAAAACTGCTACATTTGCGCTGCAGAACTGCGATATCGAAATCGGATGAAATGTTTTAAAGTCAAATAAATAAAGGTGCAGGTGCATTACTCTTGCAGCGACGAAGTTAAACAGCAATATAATTGTCCGTGGAATACAGTATGAATTGGATTCAGAGCTTCACTGTAAATCACTTCACCGCGAACAACACAGCTGCTGCTGCAACAGAACACGGGAGGTATTTTAACAATTTTTCCTTTGATTCTTCGTCGACAAAATTTGATCAGGCTAGTGTAGCGGCGTAACAGCTTGTCCAGTTTTGAAGGCACCAGAAGTGTTATCAGTTCGCAATGGAGTTCTACACGAAAATTGGAGGAGCACATTGGGCTTCCTCGAACACTGGAGGGACACGCCCCCTGTCAACCCTGCGCAGCGGTTCCCGGCGAAAGCGCTGAAAGCGACAACAATGTACCAAAACTGGTACACTTGAGAAATACGGTTTTAAACTTGTCGCTGTGCCTAACAAGAGCCCCTGCTTTTACTTTTTCAGTTTGCTGTAATCCGACACGTGTGAACAAGCAGGCTTGCCGAAGCTGCCCGCCTGCCGCGAGGTGCCACAGGGGAGGGATGACGCAAGAAGGGCGGGGCCGATGCCCGGGCTCCCTCCTCCCCCTTTCGCGTGCGTGTGGGCCTACAGTGTGTGTCACGGGACAACAGAGCTGTTGTTTCATGTTACATGTTACAATATCTTACAATGTTTTAATCAGTTTCATTTCTAAACGCGAAATTGTGTCAAAAGCAATAAAATCTGGTATTAAAAGAGGTGAAATGCCATATCTTCAAATTTCAGTAGCACTTCTCTTACACTCACCAGATTTCCAAGAGGAAACTGTCATTTATGGCAAAATTGAAGACTGATTTCAAAGCATTTAAAACTGTTTGATAAAACCATAAATAGTCCAGGGCTTGTTGGAGTGGCTCACTGTTAGCAAAGACTACCAAGATCACCTGTGGACACACATCTCTCAGCAGTAATGAAAACAGAGTACCAGCCACTAGTGGCACTGTCATTATCCACTATACCAGAACCAAAAAAGTAATTGCTCTGAAGCCTTACTGTGTTCTCCAAGGAACACTTTAGATCATTTAAATAATATGCTAGTTTGTGAAAGAAGAAATGCTAGCTGGATTCCTTAAAGACATTTATAACAGCAGTGGATTTCACGATGTCGGGGTTAAGTGATGAGCTGGTCAGATGCTCATCTTCAAGGACCCCCTTACTTGATGTGTAGAGGTCAGAAGATGTGATAAGGCATCCATGTCCACTGGGATTGGTGTTATCCACACACAACCAGTAAGGGCACTGTCCACACTGAGCTGTCAACAGGGAAACACTTGGCTCTTTCAAGTGTGCTGCAGCTGTGCACCCTGGTGCTTGACCTCTTTACTGGAAACATAAAGCTGTCCATTTGCACAACACCAGTCTCCAGTTCTCCACCCTTCTTCTGGATTTTTAGGTAATGCACTCAAAAAAACAGACTTTTATTACTGCTGCAAGTTGACAGATTTTCAGAAGAATCGCTAAATACACAGATACCCACTTAATTGCAATTTGCATATGTATTATTTGATGTGTTACGATTGTCATGTTACAATTGTATCATTGAATTATGCAAATTATGTTTTATATAGGGGGGGCGCAGTGGCGCAGTGGGTTGGACCAGGTTCTGCTCTCCGGTGGGTCTGGGGTTCAAGTCCTACTTGGGGTGCCTTGCGACGGACTGGCATCCTGTCCTGGGTGTGTGTCCCCTCCCCCTCCGGCCTTATGCCCTGTGTTGCCGGGTTAGGCTTCGGTTCCCCGCGACCCGTATGGGACAAGCGGCTCAGAAAATGTGTGTGTGTGTGTTTTATATATTAATGCATATAGCATTAATATGTAATCTAAATAGTTAAAATGATAATGGTTTGTGCTGTTTGAAATCGGTAATAATTGTCCTATTTTAAATAGTTTTATACTGGGTTATACCAACAGAAATACAATATTAATGCATATATATACCAACATATTGCCAGTATACTGCATATTGAACATGTGCAAACGTGTATTTTAGACATGTGACAAGTTTATTTAGAACTGAAGACTTTCAAAATGGAATAGCACTTTGATATACTTGTGCAACTGAAATATGCAAACCCAGTGAAAGTACAATACTCGTTTAATGTTTCGGTCACAAGTCCGCTTTCTTAAGCACTGTGGAACATACTGCTGCTTATAAGTCTCAGAGAGGATTTTGCTGATTCTTTAAATAGGAGATTTGTAAGAGACATTCTTCTTCTAAGAACCTGCCTGTGAACAGGGTCTTCATTGAGGGAAGTGCAGGTTTCCACGAAATGTGTCATTGACACCTGCTACTGGGCGGATGTAATGCGTCCCCATTTCCTCAGTGTGCTTTTTCCTCGTGGTCAAAGGTCTCCTACTTACTAAGTGCTCCCTCTCCATACTGACACACACTCTCAAGAGGATGTTGTTACAAGGGATGGTGAACATGACTCTCCTTCAATTATCCGTGTGCCAGAGTAACTGACTGATGGCCCATTTGCTCAGTACAATTTACCGCCTTTTATTTCTAAATGGTGTTCAAGTAAATGTTTTAAAAGAATCAATCTGAAGTAATTAAAAAATTTTTCCCCGTGTTGCCGGGTTAGGCTCCGGCTCCCCGTGACCCCATATGGGACAAGCAGTTTCGGATGATGTGTGTGTGTGTAATTAAAAATGAAAGTGAAGAACCAGGAAACCCAGGGTAATGTTTAATACTACTATAAAGACAAAATGCAACAGTGAGGGAAATCATACTAGCTAGAGTAAACATGATAGTTTATTCAGACAACTTACACTCAACCAAGAACAAAATTTATGTCTACTCTTTATAGTTTTACTTTGTTTTGAAACACAGATGATGTAAAGATGAGTGAGAAAAGCCCTTTATTCAACATGTATCTATAATAATAGTGCTGCCCTGGTACAGTCTTTGTGTTTATACAGCCTTATTATTTTCCATTTAATAGTGTTGGAAAAATGTTTCTCCCAAAGTTGCAAAAATGTGCAAATTAAAAATCAATGTTTAGATTAGTGAAAAGAATAATAGTTGGATTCATTTCGGCACTACCATAGCGTGAGGGTGAAAAAAGTTGATGTCAGGTGGTGTAATGCATGCTTTTAAAGTTCTCCAGACTTATGACTCCATGTACACCACTCAAGCATTTGTGATATATGAGGAATCTCTTCATTCTCTGAGCGTATAATGTGACTAACACATCTGACCCTTCAGGGCAAGCTAAATCTGGTGTATTTTCTTGCCTTTTCTGTAGATCTAACACCAGATTACAAAATGCTGCAGATGTATCACAACTTTATCCATTTGTAATAAGCAAAAATTAGACATTGCCAGTTCTTCAACCTGTCACCTCACTTTCCTTGGATCTGCAGGCATCTATTGAGCAAACTCAATTGAGTTATTACAGTGGCATTAAAGGTTATATTATTTATAGATTTACTTCTTCACTTGGCATTAAATAAGCATTTATTAACACATGGGCATATTTTTAGTTAGATGATGAAAATAATTTGCTTCCCTTATTGTGAGGAACCTGGTACTGATGATGTGCAAAAGCACGGAATGTTGTTTGGTTTTGTGGTCCTGCAGCTGTAATAAGCCCAAGTCCGACTGCATCACCATCTCCAGTTTTTTGCACTGGCAATCGCAGCATGGAACTCAACAGAATTAAACACATGAAGCAGAAACCTACACGTTTCAGTCAGTCCCACTACCTGAAAGCAGTTATCCTCAACTGCTCCAGCAAAACAGCCACTTGAACACAAGGGTGAAACTAAGAGTCTCTTTGGAGTACGGTATGGAAAACACACACATAATGGGCCCCAAAGCAGGTCAGTAAATGAGTGTGAAAGATGGAGAACGGAGAGCAACTTGTCGCCTAATGAAAGAGGATGATGAACGACAGCCTTCTACTTGCCTGTGTGTGTTTTTCACCTCTGCATCAAGTGAAATTGCTTACTAGGAATTCCCAGTCGCAGCCCCTGTAATTCGTTTCTCTTAGTTCTCCTCTTACGGCCAATTCCAGGACTAGAAAACGGTCCAGTTCTTTTATTAAAAGCTCTCATCCAACTCGAGGTCATTTTTCGAGGCGATACACAGAGGAGAACCAGTCGAGTCACAACACAGAGCTTTCTCTTCTCCGCTTTCTCTGTAACACGATACGATACGGCACCGGAGCTCGCCGTTTTTCCAGTTCGGTCACTTGGTCGCTTCCGACGCGCAGCTCTCTTGCCCTCGCGACGAAAGCGCTCGGATGCCTGCCTCGCGCGCATCACCGGGGGCGCGTCTCTCCGATGACGTAAATCGAGGTCCCCATTGACGTAGGCGGAATCCCGGGTCGAGAGCGAGGCCGTGCTTCGGGGAAGCCAGCGAACACGGACGGAGAAAGGCAGCTCCTAAAAATAACTCCTCTCAGAGAATGAGCCGTTGTAGATGTGGTCTGGCGACAAAAGCAAAGACGATGAATTATATAAGGTGCACTCCTTTCACTGCATTTAGAAAAACTTAAGTAAAACGTTTTCATTCAGGACTCGGCGTTTCACGTACACGATGAGGGGCAATCCCTTTAACGAACGTACATTTACGTTACTTTATTCAGCAGATGCTTTTCTCCAAAGCGACTTCCAGTGAACTCTATGCAGTGTTACCAGCCCACACACCTTATTCACCGCGGTGACTTACACTGCTAGATACACTACTTACACTGGGTCACTCATCCATACACCAGTGAAACACACCCTCTCTGTGTCACTCACACACTGGGGGAACCTGAACAGCCAGCGTGTCTTTGGACCGTGGGAGGAAACCCACGCAGACACGGGGAGAACATGCAGACTCCACACAAGAAGCCACATCCTCTCGCACCGCCCAGGCGTCGAGAGACAGCAGCGCTACTCGCTGTGCCACCGTGCCGCCCATCTTTCGACTCCAGTTGACACAATGAATGACAACTAAATGCATATTTCGAAAGCCGCAGTAAACAATTCTGCTGCTACACTACAGTATCAATCACTGTACACACTCTCAGGCCCGCCTTTTCACTGTAAATCTAAACATTTTATTACTAACCATTTTCTAATTTAATCACGAGCCGCTGATTCTAGTCAGTAAATGAAGTTACGCATGTAATTTTTAAACGCACGTTTGTATACAGTGCGACTGTTCCTCGGGCCTTTGAAGCGCGGAGGAATGACGCCGAGAGGAAATATTTCACATAGCCCGTGTTTGACTAGATGAATGAGCAGCACGCGGCGCGCGGCGCGCGACGGGAATCCCGCTCAGGAACAATCCCGTCGTCGTTCCGAAAGGGCTCTTCCTCTGTGCGCGTGCGCGTGCGCGGGCGCGCGCAACGCACCCGTTTCGGAATCTGGCGCAGAACCAAAGCGATTGCGCTTTAGTTCCTTTTACTCCACTTTACGTCGAGTGTGATGGGCGACGCAATCATTCTCTCGCTCCGTGACACAGTAGAAGTGAGGTCAAGGGTTTATGCAAAGCAGCAAACTGATATTTCAACACGCGCGGCTCTGCGTCCTGCGCAGATGAGGAGTGATGAGAAAGAGTCTCGTCATCAAGTAAAGGCATGTCTGTAAAGTTGGCTCTTCTGGATTCCTGTTATTTAGACCTTAGGCCAACGTTACCCAGCCCTCATTTCTCTGCCAACTTCACTATAAAAATGAAAAAAACTAAGGTGTGCATATGCAAACAAATATAGCCTACTCCATGTTCACACACACACACACATTGGCTGGAACTGCTTGTCCCAAGTGGGGTCTGGCCTGGCAGTGCAGGGCATGGGAACACACCCAGGATGGGATGCCAGTCTGTCACAGGGCACCCCAAGCAGGACTCAAACCCCACACCTGCCAGACCTGCCAGAGAGCAGAACCAGGCCAAACACACTGCACCACCACACCCCCATGCTCATACAGTGCAGTTTTATGTTTAAACATTTTGCTAAAAAGTCTCTCTGCTAATTGCTTAGATGACACCAGTAAGTTACTGTGATGAGTTTACAAGCTTGAGGTGTTTTATTCCAAATGGCCCAAATGTGTATTTCCAATACATTATAAAAAACCAAAACGAACACTTAATGTGGGTAATAACTATCTGGGGGTTAATGTGTGTCAGGAGGCAGTGAAGCACTCCACAATAAACAGTGAACAATGTCCCAAAATGCACAATCGATGTAAAAATAAAAAGGTTTAGGACACTGATGAAAGAATATGTTTGTTTATTCAGTGCACTCACATATTCTTTCCCCAAAAATCTTCTGCCTTGACACATATTTTGGGCCATCAAAATTATTGTAATATTTCATCCAAGGTACATTGATTGCATTGGACGATTCTGCTTCATCATGTAGTTTAAAAGAACTGTTAGTATTATAATGACTTTGCAATACTTTTATTTTTTGGCAGAAAGTAAACACTTTTTTTCAAAGATAATGATTCCTGTGAGCAGTGGCGTGCATGCTTATCCAAGTAACAGCAAAATAAGAAGTGAAACTCAGTCCCCAAAATGCAAGCTTATATGTACAGGGTGGGGGTTTTGCTGGAAGCTGCTCTGTGTCACTGTGCCAGGGTACAGCACATGAGCCGGCAGCTTGCATTGCAGGGGCCTTTCCCTGTGCTGGGCGCAATGTCCCCTGGCAAAAGGCCCGGCTCATTTTCCAGTACAAAAATCAGGCCCATTCGTATTTGGAAAATTGAGACAGAGAACTTGTGAGGACAGTGTTCTTGGCAAAAAGCTCATTATAAACTGGGGTTTTGTGCCAGGGTTCCATTAGAATATATGGTAGCATTGTTTCTTCTGAAGTTGTCAAATCTCGATGAAATCTTGATGTATTTTTGTCAAAGGTTGTTTTCAAATGACAGAGTTTTACCCATTTTCTGCACTCTTGTCATTGTCATTTATTAATTTCTTATTATGAGGTTATGACATGCTTAAAGGAGCATGTTACTGACTAGTTTCACACGAAGCTCAGCAGCCACCAGCCTTCCAGAAGTGCTGCTCTGCACAATGCAGAGAAGATAAACACAGCCATCTCACCGACACAAGAAAATACGAGTCAGTTTGTGTTCCATGGTTTTCCTCAGCACAGACAGCTTGTGTAGCAATATGGATGTCTGAGAGACTAAACAAACTTCTGAAGACAATCTAAGTCATGAGTTTCCCACTAATTCCTGCAGATGGACAGCAATTACAGATCTGAAAGGTCATTTCAGGTCATCTGTTGGGTTCCGCTATTATCAATGCACATAGCCATACCCACAACCCTACGGCTCCTACAGTGACACATTTACATTTACCAAGTTTATTTATTATTATTCTTGAAGACAAATTTAACTCATACTGGTACATACAGTCCAAGTAATTCAATCAGAGATATAAATGCCTATCCCTTGTATTAATGATTTAAACACAAATGTTAGGATATTTTGTTTGGCTTACAGAAAGACTAATCACTTTGTCTCTGTATTTGAGTAAGTTATGTAAGAAAGAGATTAATTACTTTCCTTTATTGGTCTGTAGCTTCTCGGCCTTGAAACTGCACGTGTTTGGGCATATGGGCCTCTGATGCCCTCTGGAGGGAAATGTAAGAACTGCAGGTACAGGATGACAATTTAAGTTTTGTGTTGTAAATGTACCTTAAGTTTGAATCAATTCCTATAGATGTTTGGATTCTTTCTTTAGTATATGAAAGTGTCACTAAATGGAATAATCATGTCCTTAATTAGATAAATGACTGAATTGAGCCCAACACACAAGGGGAGCAAGAATTTTTGAAAATAATCATCAATGAATGAGCCAAACTGGCAGAAAAAACACTACCCCTTTTTCTCCAAAAATGCTGAATCAAGAAGGTATGTTTTGAACTTGTCTTCATTTAGCTCCTTATTTCTTGTTGAGGACAACTAGGAACTTTAAAAAAATCTGCACCCTGTTGAGATAAAATGACACAAAACCATGTTTTTGGCCACTTTCAATGAAGTCAGAGCTTAATGACCAAAACTAAAAACATTTAAGATAAAATTCTTGCTCTTCCTGCTGGTCAAAAATGAAGGCAAACACTGGCTGTTCACAGGGTGTGGGTAGGGCGATTAGTGGTTCACAGTTCATATTTGATCTTTTGTGCAGGTGAATCGCTGACTGTATGATCCTTTGAGTTCAATTCTGATACGCTGCCTGTTAAAGGAGATGTCAAACAGAACACCCGAGCTGCTCACCGGCTGAGGAACAGAACCCCTGCCACTACATGAGTATGAATACTCTTACTTTATGAATATACTTGAACATTTCTGCCAGCCACGTCAAAATGATGTGTTCATTCTTTTATTTTGTGAGAGAACAGAAGCCATTTCTCAAAGCAATGAAAGAACAATGGGGGAAAGTGACTGAGGAGAACAGATTTTCAGAAGAGCCATCTAAAGGTTTTCTATAAAGCAAAATGTGCTAAACAAACTGGACACCTGAAAGACATACAATCAGAAGAATAAAATATTTTGTTGAAACAAATGTCACAGGAGTATTGAGCAGAAAAGAGGCTGGCACCACAGCAGGAATGCCCCAGAGCATCACATGCTGTTTTTATCCTTGCGAGGTTGGCTGAGTCCTGGAAGTAACTTCATGAAGTGCCTGCTGAAGTTTTTCAGCTTGGACCCGCGAAACAGGACATCATTGCTGCCCTCTTCACAAACACTGCTACCTTCTGGAACTCTTTTGCAGTTGCAGGTACTGTTACATTGGGTCAAGCAGGTCTTGGATGTTAAGAAGCTGTGATGTGTTGTATGGTGGGACATCTGCAGCTTTAGGGCTGACGTTGGCTTTGCGGAGGTCTGGCTGATCCAGTTATCACATTGGGTGACATCCATGTGGGACATATTTTCTCTGACATCCTTCTGCCTGTCACCACTCCCAGTGTTGGTGCTGTGTGCACAGCTGACTGAGTTACTTGTAATGGCACTGGCAGCAAAAGTAGTACAGTGAGGCATTACAGTGCCTCCAGTGGGATGGGTCAGACTGTCGAGTGGGAACATCTTAGCAGACTCCAGTGTTTTGTATGTCTCCTCACTGCTCAATTTTCCTGATGGGAAGAGATTAAAATTAAGGTAAACATAAGATCCTGTGCCCGTCCTGGATGTTTCCCCTCCTCCTCCAGCTCTGCGCCCTGTGCTGCTGGGTTAGGCTCTGGTTTGCTGCAACCCTGCTCAGGACAAGCGGTTTCAAACAATGTGTGTGTGATAAGTTCCTGTGTTCTGTTCAGCATGAATGCATTTTTTTTTTTTTTTTTTAAATTGTCAGATGAAACACAGTGCTCCTTGTTAAAAGATATTTCATAATTTGCCATATGAATCACAAAAAAAACTACATACCAAGAACTAGTTTCTGCTCCTTCATCACAAGAGCCTGGTACTCCTCCCACTTCTCATGTAGGGTTTGCTATTAAAAAATGCAGGAGTCAGGGGAAAAACATTTACACTATTTCTCCTTGACAAAGAAGCAGTAGACCTACATTTCAAGAATTGCATGTTATTGAGGTCATAGAATGTATCATAATGAATACAACAGTATAAGATTACAGAAAATTTGACTACTTGCATCAGTTCTACTGAAAAAACCCTATCACTTACAAAAAAAAAAAAAAAAATGCTTAAAACTTAACATTTAAAATTAGTAAGAACCACAGAACATCAGCAATATAGTTTCTTTTTATCAAACATGACTAAGACAGCATCCTTCTGATGAAGGCTGACTAAAGGAAAGACTGGCTTACATTTAAATACTGTATCTTTGCCTCCAACTCAACTTTCCGCTTGGAATCACTTGTCTCCATCCTGGGAACATTAACAACAGTTGAGGTACACTGCTCAGGGAAAACATCACTTTAGATGTCAATGCTCCAGTAAAGAGTCCAACTGTATGTGTTAATGTCAATTCTGAAGCAAGCACTGTGGGTTGCAGTAATCTGTCAGCACATGTATGGTATATGCTTCCATATAATCACATCAGTCATTACACAATGATTTGGCTTTTGCACAATTCTTGCAACACAGACAAAAATGGCACTAATTAGATAATCATGATTGTTTTTCCCCTCATTTACCAATATTACATGAGCAACCTTGAAATGAAGACGAAACTCTAAAATCTGCCAAACAACCCTTGTAGCTTTGGCCAAGTTCTGCGAAAACATCATAAAACAGGATTCTTTTAACAACTGCCTTTGCATGTACACAATCAAGCTCTCCTTAGTGTTTTCATCCTCAGCTGTAGCATCTTTTTCAGTATGGCAATCAATGAGGCCTCTTTTAGGAATGAGAACCGGTTCTTAATACAGAGGAAATGACCACTGATTATAAACGTATGCCAGGCAGATCTGTATTATACAGAACAATGGGAGTAGTAGCAGTTAACGGGAGGTCTTCACTGACTATATTCAAGACTACTATAAAAAATGTGGAACCTGCTCCAGGTACTTGTTGGTCATTTAATGAATTTAACTGTTAGGCAGGCACATGGTGTACAGGTCAGTGTTGCCTTGAATCTGAAGGTCACAGGTTTGAGTCCTACCTACTGCTGTAGTGCCCTTGAGTAAGGCACTTATCCTAAATTGTTTGAATAACAATTACCTAGCAATATAAATGGGTAAATCATTATAACTTAATACTGTAAGTTGCTTTAGATATAATCATCAGTTAAATGAATATGTTTTAAATTATTTTTGATTGGGTTACTGAGCCAATATTATACTGTAGTAAACTAGGAAAACTTCTCTCTTACTGAGCAATAAGCCTCACTGTTTGTGAAATTCATAACAGCATATTTAAATTATTTATTTTTTTTTTTACTGTTAATGATCATTAATCTGTAGTTAAAAAAACAGATTGGAGGCATTGAACTGTCAGATTTTTTTTTTTAATTTTAAACTTGAATACAGAATAGGCAAGAACTAGGCATGTTTACAGAAAAAAATTCACAGCACACTTCAATAACGTTAAAGTTTTCAATTTTTTCCTTTTCTCAGCAAACAGTAACAATTCAGATTCTTGTTTCACCTAGTAGCTTTTTTCAGAGCAAACCTCTCACCTTAGTGTGTTGCCTGAAGACCATTTCAACTGAACAGTCTCCTGCTGACAGTCATCCACATCTGTAGGAAAAAACATCTTACTCAATTTAATATGTACATTATATCTGATTAATGAAATCACAGAAATATAGAAGAGTATATTGGATAGATATATATCTTAACTGGTTAAGTAGGAATTCCTTAGAACTCTACCTGAATTAAAATAAATTTATAGATTCAGCTGACACTTCACCTCTGTTGTGAAAGGCGTTGTTTCTAAGACTGTGCCTTCCTTTAAATCTCTACATTATTGCATTACCAATTTATTTAATTTGTTTTACCGATGTTCTGCAGGGCTGTGTTGAGCCCCCTATGCAGTCTAAACCTCTTCCCTTGCCTGTCACTGAATTCTCACATAACTCATTATGTTGACAATACACAGCTCTTCTTTTCTTTTTCTTGTTGCAGCTAAAGATGTATTCTCACACATGCCTCTCGAACATCTCTACTTGGACAAATTATCACCATCCAGAACAACCTCTACAACACTGAGATCCTTCACCTCCCAGCTGCTCCACCCACCTAGTAAGAATTCTATCAATCTGTTAACTAATTTCACCTGCTTCATCGGTTAAGAGTCGGAGTAACAATCAACTCATGACTTGACTACAGATCTTAACCTACACCGAGGCAACTGGAAAAAAAAAAAATTCTGCAAACCTGTCAATTTTTTTTTTTTTTACATCAGTGTGTCAAATAGAATAATGAGCTTCTGAAATTTAGTAAGAGGGAAATGAGAGAAAATAGATGTCACCAGTCTAAGAAGTAAAACCAATGTAAAGACAGTGCAAAAGTGTAACTTTTGTATTACTAGGACCTTAAAGTATTTTCTGGAACAAATTTTCTAATAGGTGACTTTCTGGATTTTCTTTTTCCTCACATAGCCAGAATTGATCAAAAACAAGTATCCAACAACCTTAAAGGCAAAACACCTGTCATATGAAGGGAAAAAAAAGAAAAAATGTCACTATAAAGGTACACACGAAACTTTCCCCAAAAGCCATCTTGTCTGATAAAAATACAACTGAAAATAGTGCTGTCAGGGTTAAAGGCTTCATCCACAATCAAGTATAAACATCCTTCAGTTTTTACTCACCAACTTTGGTATTCTCCAGTGCAGCAGGTGTGTATGTGTGTGCGATCACTCTGTAGATGGTGGAGGCAGTGGCAACAGGTACACTCTTCTGGTGATGCAGTCCATATGATGCCCAGCCACCCCCACAAACATAAAAAAAAAAAAAAAAAAAACTGTCAGCTGAACAGAAAAATATATATCGAATCCTCCCAATGCATGTATTTGTGTCAATACATGTTTTCTGAAATCATGAAGGATGAAACACTACCATCCTCAATATTATGGCAAACGACAACTAATTTCTCTACATTAACCTGTACAAAATATGTAAAACAAAGAAAATGCACAACTGCACTTCAACAAATGTACTGAAACTTCCATGTAAAAAAAAAAAAAAAAAGGATAAGGATGACAGGAATAATGAAAAAATATCTGAGAGGAGGGCAACAGTTTTAGAGTATGACAAGGAGAGGCTCAATCTATGGAGGCAGAAGGGAAAAAGCCTACAGGGACAATAGCAGACAGTGAGTGAATGTCAGCCATGGCCCTGCCACCTGCTGTTGAGCCCTGCAGCATAGAAAAGGTAAAGAACTCCAGCCTGCACAGTGATGACAGGTAACATTCAAACTGAGCACCTTTACATGAGGCTTATTGTCTCTCTGACCTTTTCCATCTGCATTTACAGCATATATCTGAATGTTAGATTTTGTGTGCGTGTGTGGAAGGCCCACAGACCCACCTACCTGGATCTCCGGTGCAAAAGTCACATTCCTTCCCTTCTTTTGGAATATGACTCTCCTAAATGTAGAGAAAAGCACCAGCGTTTTCATTTTGTCTGAAGCAGAGTTCAGCCTAAAACAACGTTTAAACTGACGCAGCGGGGGGGCTGACGTACCTGTGGTGCTTGGCTGAGTGTGTGAGGGCCATCCTGTGCTGCAGGCAACCCTAACACACACACAGGACAAATCACAGATAGCCATCACGTCTCACAATTTTTAAAATGTGTCATTACGTGCCATTCGTTTTTAACTTATGAACTTTAGGACTGAAGGTTTTTGGACAAGTTCTGCTCCTATATATATATATTTCAGGGAACATTTGACCCCTCAGAATCAACAGCTAGTTGAACAGTTAATATCCGTTATCAGAGCACCATTTCAATTTCCCTTCATATAATACCGGTTTCCTCACACTTAACAAAGCCCTCTTCAGTCTGTGTGGGGTTTCCTCTTCGAGGTTGTTTCGGCCAGTTGGAATGGTGACTCTAAACGGCCCACGGTGTGTAAAAATGGGTGAGTGCCTGTAGAGATCAGTGCATTTAGCACAAGTACGTCACCCTGGATAAACGGGTTAGTTTAACTAGTTAATAACCGCTATTAAGTCGCTTTGGAGGAAAAGTGTCCGCCGAATTACATGAAAACGAGACCGCTCGGCTGCGAAATTCAAATTCGAGGCTAGATGTAGACGCAAAGAAATGATGCCTGTTAAACCGAAGCTGGGGTTTTAAATGAAACTCGTCGTTAAGTGGAACGTTTGTAACTCGAATGTTCGACGTGTTATACTGGCTGAGGAGGGAATTTCAAAGCCGCATTGGTGCTTCATGGAGGCTCGTCACGCGCTGTTTAACCGTTGACCGCAGCAGCTTTTCGTCATGTTAGCCTACAGCGGGGATCACGTGTAGTAAGTTTTTTTTTGTGTACACTGACACACTAAACGTACAGTATTTAGCCGGTCCAGGGCAGGCAACTTGTAGGTATTCCGATAACTAAGGTGCTAAGAGGTCGTATGCAGACCACATCAGAGAAGGTACCAGAAAGTGACCACACACTCTCACTGGCCGCTGTTTATATTCAATTTGGGTTTGTGGATACAGATTTCAGTCAAAGACAACAAAATGTGGCGGGGAATATGTGGATTTCAACACAAAACTCACTGTGTGTCCTCTCTTAGCCAGTATTCAAGTGTTCGGCTTCTTACTTTTCTGTTTTTTAGTTCTTACCACCTGACCTGTACGTCGACCACAGGCATTGTTAAAAATGTCTACAAATGAGGTAATTGTAATTAAATTTCTGTAAGAGCACCGTACTGAATTTAAAAACCATGGTAAACAGCAGTAAAAGTACGATTACCACCTTTCCATCATCATGTTTCCTCCTGGGAAGAATTTCGCCGCAGTTACTCCGCGTTCTGTGGACGCGCGCACATTCCGCTCCACACGTGTGCTCTTCACGGTTAATTTTGGCTGCGAATTGCGGCTCTCTCAAGCGCCACATCTTTAACCTTCACCGGCGTGTCATGTCGTTCGTGGTACTACTTGGTGTGAACACACGGAGATCCTGCGCGCAAAATGCTACTCCGCGCTCACACGTCGCGTCGTTTGGAAACGCGAGGTGCGGCGGAACGCGCGCGCGCAGCAAGCAACTGAGGCCGCGGGGTCCGATGGCGCGGCAGCTCAGGCTTTCAGCTGTCACGACCCCCCCAGTGCCTTCGTTATACTTACGAGTTCGGTCATGTGGTGTTGAACATTATGCTCAGGGTCAGCTGGTAGCGTAGTGGTTAGAGCGACTGCCTTTGGACCCAAACGTCGTAGGTTGGAGCCTCACCTGTAGTACCCGAGCAAGGTACTTGCTCCAGTAAAGTTACCCAGCTGTATAAATAGGTAAATAATTGTAACCTTAACATTGTAAGTTTCTCTGGAGAGGAAATGTTAGCTAAGTGATTGAATAAAGGTAAAGATTTGATATAATATTCAAATTCAATTATCTCTACTGTGCCACTGAAAATGACTAAGTAACACTAATTCTGTATGAGCGGGGATGGGGGCTAATTCTTCTTGGATCCCCAGGGTTCTTCATGTAGTACGTTGAGAAGGGCTGATATACAACTATTTGAATTTCATTGAATATTCAGTGGATAGGGAGTAAGGTTTACCAGTTTAGTGGTGAGAGCAAGTTATGTAAAAGGAAATGCAGCAGCTCAAGTCTAGGGTACAATTTAGATCATATCTGACCTTTAATAGAAGAGAAATCAGCAATTTGGGTTAAATACATTCACAAATTTTTCATTATGTTTATTGCATGACAGGTGTAACTCTGCATCTGTCTTTGGAAGAACTTTACAACAGTAACAAAAAATAAAAAAAAGGTAAGGAGCTCAGTGACAAAATACAAATGGAAAAATCAATAAAATGTATGGTTAATGTGGTCACTCAGGCCATACATGAGTATGTGAAACATCAGATTCTTCAATAAGGAATGACTGTCTGTTTGATACAGTTTAGTGGTAACCAAGTCATCTAGTACGGTAACTGACTAAAGATTTTGATATTAACTGTCTTGAAAAGGAGAATGAAAATGGCTTTATAAATCCTTACAATAATCCAAATTAAACATAAGGCTGACCGATTTCATTCCATGTTTGGTTAGATATCCCTATATCACAAATTGTACTAAACAAATTTCAAAGTGGCTTAAACCTCCACACGTAGCAACTGGATCCAGCTGAAGCATGTTTCCGTTCAAGGCAGGGCAGAAGTGATCCTACTTGTTGCTGAAGAAAGAGGATTTTGTGGTCGGGCCCATCAGCATATTGGCCTGGTTCTTGTGGGTGATGTGGATCTGCAGGGAGAAGTGGTAAAGAAGCGCTTAGCGCTGACTGTTCAGTTATAATAGTGAATTAATATTTCTTCACAACAGTGCTGAACAGTGACCGATAAGTTAATCATATCACAGAGCTGTGTCCCCTGGTCACTGCACCCAAGAGAGGGTGTAACATCAGCTCTAGACCTGTGTAGGGGTCACACCAAGTTTTAGGAACTTACTGTGCAAGGGGGCTGTAGCCATGGTTCCCCATCAATCTGCATAGGCAGCTGCTTCCGTGTCCTGAAAAGGCAGGATTAAGAGTGAGTGTGTCATTTTACTCTGCAAAGTATTTTGAATGAAAACAAATATTTTTTAAATGAAAACGCAGTGTAGAATAGTTCGAGTCTGCACAGCTCACAGTATCCAACTAGGGTGAAGAATGAAGGTTTTTGTACCGGTGTTAGTTCTCAGAACACAATAGTCTACTGAACAGTCTATGTGTAAATCCAGTCCCGATTTACACTGGCTCCTTATGCTGGAGAGGTTGAGCTATGAATTTAATATGAATATTTTCCAGAGTTAATATTACAGTTGTATTTTAGTTATCAAAAGTAAATGTATAATGTAATAGATTTACATTTATTCACTTAGCTGTTGCTTTTCTCCAAAGCAATTCAAGTGTTAAGGATATAATTATTTACCCATTTACACAGCTGGGTAATTTTACTGGCGCAATTTGGGGTAAATACCTTGCTCAAGGGTACTACAGCTGGAGATCAAACCTACAACCTTTAGATCCAAAGGCAGCAGCTCTAACCACTATGCTACCAGTTGTCCCCTTGAATAGAAAACACTGGAAAGGCTATCATTCTGGCAGGAATTTCTAGAGGAGTGTATTTTCTTGTAATATACAATGTAAATGCAATAAATACTCAGACACACTCACTATCAGTAACTGATATGGTGTTGAGAAGCCTATTCTGGATGTACAGGATGCTAGTCAGTGTATACCTTGGACAGGATGCCAATTCATCATGTAAAATTCAGTGCAAAATGTTCCAGCCATTGTTCCCGGATATGAAATGAAATAAAAGAAACCCAGTGAGGGTTTGTGTCTGTGTTTCTCCATTTACATAGGCTGCTATATGGTTCAGCATGGGTTGCAAATCAGTGTACCTTATTGTGATTTGTGAGGTTTTTGCTAGCCTGTGCCCAGCGCTCTTCAGTCCAGTGTAGATCTGTCCCATTGCTATTGCCCCCTCAAGTCCAACTATCTCCAGCCGCTTGTCACTGAGATCTTGAAGAGAGGACAGAATATAAGCAAATATTAAAAGAGTTGGAAGTGTGTTTGTCTAATAAGGGATATCATAAGGTGAGCCTACCTTGAGCAGACACTTTCAACTCTTTGTAGTTGAGAATGACTTCCTGTGGTTCCAGGTCAGCTAGCTCTTTACTGTCTACTTTCTTGGGCTCCCCCCACAAGTTGGAGCCACCATGCATGCTGGGAATATTGACAACTGCTATTCCTTCCAAGGAAAGATTGCTCAGGTCAAGAGGGGTCCCGCAACACTTTAAAGAGACATGCAAAAATACACAGATTAACTTACATGAAGCACAAAAACTGCCAACCCGGCATTTTAATGGGCGGTACAACAAAATCACTGTATACGAACAGATTTACCTGCTAAATTCCTACCCAAGGATCACTGACCTTAAAACAGAGTATAAAACCTCCCAATTTAGCTTAAAAGTTGAGGCTTAATGAACCTGAAAAGCCATCCAGTAACTGATGTTGTAAGGGTACGCAACACACACACTCACACCAGTCACAAAGGAAGTAGATCTTGACTGTTGCCTCAGCTGAAAACATTACCTAAGATAAGCTATATCTGTAACTGCATTATCTTAGCAGGCAACTGCCAAAAGTAACCAAACCAAGTAGTTACTGTAAACAGTTATTGACAAAAAGAAGGACACCAACTGAAGTCAGCTGGAAAAGCAAACCTCTAACTGGGAAGTTGGCACAAATTTGTACATTTGTGAAGGAGAGTACAGGTGGTCCTTGACTCATGAGGGGTTTAACTTTGTACTGTCAAATCCCTTACATGAATACGCATATATAAACAACAAATTGAATAATTGAACGAATGGTACGTTGTATAAGTGTTTTGTTACATTTCACTAATTGCACACTATGCTATAATACTAACACAGAATAACACACAGTACAGCATTATGTTTTTATAATGCGCTATTATTCTCACTTTCATTGCCAGATCTATTCTCTTCTGCTTTTTCTGTTCTGTACCATCAGAACACTCAGGTTTTTCCTTGCTAACCATTTTAAATAAAGAGTAACTTGAATGGAACCATAAATGAAAAATTGTTTAAAAAAAAATAGTTGTTGGTAGACACCCAAAATGCTGACTGAGACCCAAACAATAAGAAATATGGCTGCCTTGCAGCAGTATAGCCAGCCAGCGTTATCATATACTAGACAGAGCAGTTGGGATTCAGAAATAACATAAGGTTGCTGAAGCAGCCAACACAGGTCTAGATGGTCATAAGTTGCATTTGCCTTAACTTGAAGACCACCTGTAGAGTGAAAGGAATGAACCATTAAGTACCTGCTTAAGAACCATGCAAATCATGGTGTATAAATAGTGACCTATGTGCAATTGTAATTACAGCAGCATGTTAAGTTTCATATTCACAGGTAAAGACTTCCAACTGTACTGTAGTCTAAAACTTCAGCACCTCTATTGTAAGACATTCCTTCAGCTTCCTGCAGGATGCAGAGATGGTCTCAGAAGTGGCAAACTCCAAATATCGAAGCTTGTTCTTTGTTCTACAAAGTGTTTAGAAAGACAGGAGATAAATATTAAAAAAGCAAAACTTATTAGGCTTCTTAATAAAAGAAACAAGTATTTTGACAAGTACATACCTGCTGTTGAATCTCTGTGGGTATTTCTCTCTCATTGTGTGGAACCGATGCGCAATTGAGGCGTCCTGTTAGTAGAAAGGAATATTAGCAGTTTTATGGAAATACTCTGCCAGTGGACAGCGTGAAGGGCTCCTCTAACATGCCTTGTTCTATGAATCCTGGTTGAGCTTTGACTCACCACACCAACTGAGAAGTAGTTGTTGATGATCTCATAAGGTACTGGATCCCCTTCCTCTTGGCTGTCCTCAGGAATCACCTGCACACTCCAGCGGTCCATGAGGACACTAGAGCCAGCCTCAATTTCTTTCAGGATCAGAGTCAGGTCAGTGCCATCGTATCCTATAGCAAAGACAGCAGAACACACACCCTGGTTGTCTTATAGGTCTTATACTCACGTGTTTCATGCAATAGCCTCAGGCTTGCTCAAATAGTAGATTCTCACCTCCTCCCCATCTGAGGCAACGTGCCAAATCATTCCCTGTGCCCAGAGGCAGCACAGCCACCGGGGGACGCACTGGGAGATTAGCCTTGTCTGAAAGATGCAGAGAGCACCTAACATGCTTTTACAACATCTACATTATCAGCATTTTTTTCAAAAGTGTGGTGCATTTGGATGGGCTAATTGTCCTCACAGTATCATTTATGAACAAGCTGCATGCAACACTTTTATCACAATACTTTCAAGAACCTCTGCTGCCTGTCAACTCTAAAATTTTTTACATGGCTCAGTAGAGTAGGTGTGCAGTTCCTGTACTGTAACTTGTGAAAGGAAGGACACCCAGAAAGAATACTCACCTATGGCATCTAGAACCCAGCCTACAGTGCCATCTCCACCACACACCAAGATCCTGAAGTCCTTCACATCCCTAAAGAAACTGAGCCTAGAAGACACATACGTATATTAAATCCCACTAAGCTGTAAATGTTTTAAGGCTACATGCATCAACACAATAAATGGCTGAAGGCTTCTTTCACTGACATGTTAATTATAATCAGGGTTTATTAAGCCTGCATGTGCGGCAACATCAATAGCATAGTGCTATACAGTATAAGAGCTCAAAATCAACGGAGGCTACACAATTCGTGAACTGGGTAATGACCTTGCACTTCTGCATATCCTACAGGGTAGTGAGTATGTGTATTTGTCTGTTTTTGTGTTGACCAAAAAGTCTTACCCTGGTCCTGGCCCTCCATTAGAGAGGTTAAACACCTGACGAGGATTCAACAGGTACTGGAATTTACGCAGAACTCTGAAACATGCCCCAAAACACAGAGTTAATACTCAGAACCTTCACAAATGTAGGTTAGTCAAAGAAATCATGCTAGGCTGTTTCTCACCTCTTACCCTGTTTACCTCCACTTTTGGGGTTCACAAAAACCAGCAGAGGGTGTGTGCCTGGAACAGGTATAATCTGTGCAGAAAATATTACTTCAAACAGGTACATACAGATTTTACTCAATGAAGCACATAAATAGACAAAAAAATCATGCCTATCATTAGGCAGAACACATTGTGCACACAAGTATGTTCTGCTGTGTCGTATACAACAAAGTAATGCCACATGTGTGCCCCAGGCTTAAAGGAATATACCTGCAGAAGATGGCTATCACATGTGCTGTTTTGGAGATTACTGTTCCAGGAACCTGTCTGAAGGCTCTTTGGATCCTCCTGTAGAAATATACAGAAAGCTGAAAAGCACTGCTTGAAATGAGACAGAGCCATTTTGTTTATATTCTAAGATTATGTTTATATATGTTTGCAGACCTTATTTTTAATGGTGTAATATGCAGATTCAGGAAAGTTCAGAGATCAACCTTCAGCTCTCAGATCAGCATCAGTTCTTCAGTGTTAAAGAACTGCTAAGTTATCCATCAGAGTGTAACCACACTGTACCTTGATAGCCCAAGGGGGCAGAATATGGTCCCTTAGGGGCCCACAGCTGCACCCTGTTGGCTCTTCAGACATGCATTCATTATGGCACTAAAGAGAAGAGATTAATAACCAATCATGTTTTTTTCCACATTAACAGCACTTCTCCTCCAAAATTCAACCCAGATATGTCAGACACTACAAAAAAATAAAAAGCATTAAAAAAATCCATGCCCTATGTCTATCGTATCTCCGGACTGTTAGGTGTCACTCTGCAAACCTTGGTTAAACAAAAACACAGCCTCCATATAGCTGTCAGACTTAGTGGGAGGTGATCATTTAGAATCTCTTGAGAATATCTGGGCCTTTCAGATGCCATTAACCAGCCTGTACCTTGACTTGGCACCACCTGCAGTGCTGGCCTGTGTGGCTCTTGACCTTCTTGTGGCAACTATCACACTTTCCGGAGATGTTTCCACTGACCCAGGCATGGGCGGGTACCTGAAACAATGCAGATATGTAAGGAATGAACACTTGACTGTCACGGAGGAAATGAGAGGACAAACACCTCTCATTATCATGGCTTGGTAACCACTGTTGCCCGAAAGCACAAACAACCATAACCGCTGCCAAGCCTCACCCCTATATCCTGCTTGGACTTGACGTAGCTGTGAATGCAGGGTGAAGGGTTCTTGTTGGCACAGCGTCCATGGACAATGCACTTGCAGTCTACAGTTGGGAGACAAGGTCACATGCAGTCTAAATGGGTGCTGTTAGCGTTCTTTATATGTCACAAGTCGTGTCTGTTATCTGTCCTTATATCAAATCCTCTGTAGACTGCTTCCTGCAGGAAAAGCCCATGACTCACAAGTGCAACAAAGACCCTGTTTGTACAGTCCCAGCAGCATGTTTTCACAGACATTACAGTAAACAGGCTTCTTGAAATTTTTCATTCTCCACAAATGCTGTCCATCCGTCTCAGTGGCCTAAAAGTAAAAAGGCAAAATGCAATGTTAATAAACAAATTCAGAGCATGAAGTGTTACACATTTACAAAGTTATTATAGCAAAAGTAAAAGCTATGTTTTTATTACTTGGAATAAGAATTATTTTTAAATTACAACAAATTTAGTAATGAGATACCAGAAACATTTTCAAAAACACAACGGACGCATGTTAAAAACTATTTCAGAGAAATTTACAGCTAAAACAAGTTGCTACCTTCAGTCCCAGAAGCACCAACAGGGGTGTGTTGTTCAGCCCTCCATTCAACCATTCCTCTAGCGAAACCGTGCCACTTTTATCTACATCCATGGCCACCATCATGTCCTCCAGCACCTGACAGCAACAACACCATCATGCCCTTGCCAACCCCCTCACCCTACAATCAACTGTGTTGGCTTTCTGACAAGAGATTCTGAGGAGCCTTAAGCTACTCCTGGGCTTTTGGAGAACAGGGGTGCCTCTCTCTCCTGTTTCATAGAGCTTTGCATGGTACAGTATTTCTGATTTAGTTTATGATGCCTTACTGGTCTGAGTTCAGTCACGTCCCAACCCAGGTAATCTGCAGCGTTCATCATCTGTGTGATGATCCGGTCCACCTCCTGAGCAAAAACAGTTTGTAGAGGTTCCGAGGTCTCAAAGCCAATTCTGCAAATATGTATGACTGTTACATATAAAATACACACTCATGGGTAGTTGGTACATTGAGTCTTTTAAAACTTACTTTGCTGTCCAGGATTCCGTTGCCATCTTTGTCATAAAGTTTAAAAGAATCTAGAAAAAAATAGATCCAGCATGTGATTTAATTTCATGTGCATTTTCTCTTCCTAGCAAATGACGACAGATTAAATGACACTAAAGCGGAAATAAGAAAAAGTTTAAAATACAATGTTTAAGCTTAAGTGGAGATCAAGCTCACACTCAAGTTTGTCACGAGGTTGTCCATCCTCTAACAGAGAGAAGTAACATGACACATCCTTAAGGAAGATGGCCTCTGCAACAGAAATCATCCAAAATTAACAAATCAGCTATATATTACCAACACACATAAAAGCAGTTGCTCACTTAGGAATTTGTGTGTTAAAAACTGAGTGAAAAGGTAATATTATAACTTGGGAACATATTCTGTGATGTAACATTTCCTGCAAGAAGCTCTCTCTTTTGATTTGATTAACAAGTTTCCATTCTTAGCCAAAACTAGCCTAGAAACAATGATTCAATTCCTTAGGAGCTCAGTGACTGGTAATATGTAAAAAAAAAAAAAAAAAAAAAAAAAAGAGAAAATATCCAAGAGTCTGATATTTTAGATTTTTGTTAGATCCACTCTTTCATAGCACAATCAAATACTTTCGGTCAACAGAAACAAACTAGTTGAAATGTGTGCATGACCTTGAATAAGAAAATTAAGCTCACGTTCTGTGGTAAGTGCCGTCGAATCAGAGGACAACTGCCCACAGTTCAGGAAGGAGTGAAAGAGGCGCTGGCACAGGTCCATGGGGAGGCCTTCTACATCCAAGTATGTCTTTAAGAAGAGGTAAAACCCCTCTTCAGTGATTTTCTGAAGAAAAACAAAGAAAAAAGAGCTAAATAAGTTATACTGCATGTAAATGGAAAAAATTAACACAAGCCTATCGGAACCTCTGACATCAGAACAGTGTCATCTAAGGACAGTATGCTTTACAGAATATAACAGCTCTGTTTCAGTAAACATCAAAAATAAAGTCCTTTTGTGATATTATTCACATTGTCAAAATAAGACATGCCACAATCCTTATTGAGACATCTCTCCTGTGGTCAGATTCAAGCTACAAAGGTTCACTTACCTCTCCATGACGGTGCTGAGCCAGCTTTCCATCCGACTCAAACTCCTTCATTACATCTTTTACTTTCATGCTGCTATCTGAATGAAACAGAACATGACATGAAACAAACAACAATATCTGACAGATACTTAGCTTTTTCCAACAGTTTTTACATTTGAACAGAGTGAAAGCCATAATTTATGTGTCCTGGTTGCTCGCTGAAGATGAGACCCTATGCTGGAGCTCCGTTGTATGAGGTCGGGGAGGGGACACTCACAGTCCATGTACTGCTGAAGCTGGATAAAATCAACAGGGCTGAGATCCTTCACCTTCTTAAGGTCTGTGTGTGTGGCAGATGACATGGTGCCTGATGAACTGCAGGGAAACACAGATCAGATCCAGGAGATTATCATTCACCATTAAAAGTTTTGCCTATTTATACAGATATTTTAAAACAGAGATTTTTGTTATACACCGAAAGTAACAAACACACAACTGCATAATCCCATCTCAGTTGCTCTCGCTTTCTGTCTCAAATTATTCTGTAAAAGATGCTATAAATGGTCCTGACATCAAACCCCGGGAGCAACCATTCCAAATTCTCATGAACCATGCATCTCTCTAAACCCGCATGTGGTCATTGTTTTACTGATGATAAAGATGCCTTCTTACTAGTTTATTTGGAAAATGAAAGAACTAACCTAAAAACAAAAGTGAACTAGAAAGAAAATGCAAAAAGGAAATTATTATTAATAATTACATTTAAAAATAGTAATAATATATTAATATTACCAGGTGGCTGTCTCACAGCACCTGGGTGGAGCAAGAGAACGTGGGTTCAATCCCAGCTCTGTCCGTGTGGAATTTGCGTGTTCTCCCCATGTTTTCATGGGTTTCTTCCACAGTCCAAAGACATGCAGTTGAGGTGAACTGATGATGTTAAATTGCCCTTAGTGTGTAAAAGGGGGAGTGACTGTGTGTAGCTACCGTGCAATGGACCACCCCCCAGCTTTGCACCCAATGCTTCCAAGATAGGTTCCAGTTCAGCGCAACCCCGCTCAGGACGAGTGGTCATTTAAATTGGGTGGATATTATTATTAATAATGCAAGTAATGACTATTTCTTGCCCTTAAGTCATTGAGCTATCAATGCCCTAAGACAAGTTCCGCAAAAAAACGATATGTTGCATGTTTTCCATATTTCTCACAGATGAAAAACCAAATAACCTAGAATTACTTTTACGTGTTGTAACAGCTTTAAACGGGGTGGCAGGTAATATATTAATTAAAGCTCTTGCATTTCAATCAGGTGGCCTTAAGTTCAAATCCTTGCTTTTTCTGCATGGAACTTACACCTGAATTGCTCCAGTAAAAGTGCTCTATTGTACAAATCAGTAAGTCATTGCAAGTAGCATAATATACAAACATAATATTGTAAATTGCCTTGGTGTCAAGAAATCTGTTATGCTCACATACTGTTTCTTTACAGTGTGTGCATTGCTTTGTCATCTTACACACAAATCACTCTGCCATCATTCCTGCTTGGATGTTCTGTACAATATTATGTAGCATAACTTTAATAATGCCCTCTAAATGCCTCAAAGTATGAAAGTGTGTATAACAGCAGGCAACAGCCATTAATAAGAATAACAACAATAATAATAATGATAATAATAGTGGGGGGTGCGGTGGTGCAGCGGGTTTGGCCTGTGCCTGCTCTCTGGTGGGTCTGGGGTTTCAGTCCCGCTTGGGGTGCCTTGTGACAGACTGGTGTCCCGTCCTGGGTGTGTCCTCTCCCCCTCAAGCCTTGCGCCCTGTGTTGCCGGGTTAGGCTCCGGTTCGCCATGACCCCGCTTGGGATTAGCGGTTTCAGACAATGTGTGTGTGTGTGTGAGATGATGATGATAATAATAATAATAATAATAATAATAATCACTAACTGCTTCTCCAGTACAAGGTCATGCTGGTCCTGAGCCTACCCTGGAAGCATAGTGTGAGGCAAAATACAACTTAAATGGGACAACAGTCTGTCTTAGAGCAATTACACTAATTCACACATTCTTTCACTCACAGGTTCACACAATAAGTTTAATTTAAGAGTCATCAGTTTAGCTAAAACACATATCTTTGAACCGTGGAAGGAAACCAGAGTACCCAGAGGAAACCGACATGAACACACGAGAACAAATAAACTCCACACGGACTAAGCCGGAACTGAATCCATGTATGCACTCACAGTCCATAACAGTAATTATGATAGATATAACATTTAGTTATAGTAGTTCGTAGCAGACTCTTTCTTCCTCAGGCTTCCTCAGACCTGCTGTGGCCAACCTGGAGGACACCAGCAAGTGCTTTTCCACTATCATTCTGTACCTGCAGAGTATTTAGACACCTGTTTGTGGACTGATGGAGCTGGGGGTTACACATTTTCCTGTTTAATTCAGTACTGATTTTCAATTGTTACATGAACCAATTTCCAACAGATGAGCAGTCAGACCTTTTCCACCATCACTGTACCTTGCAACATTTAACAGTTATTAAACACATGCAAACTAACAGCATGTGACCGGTCAACAGTTCCCTTCATGTTCACAGCACTGCAGCTGATGAATGAGAATTAAGCACATAGGATCTCTCAAGTTTTTGAAAAACCACAGAGACAGAACTGACACACACACACACACACACACACACACACACACACACACACACACAGTCTACAACTGCTTGTCCTGAGACATAACTCTCCATTTGCTAAAAAACACAAAGTACACATGTACTGGACACAAGCAGCACAGCCTGCACTGACACAGACAATGTGAAAAAACGATAAATCACGATGGTCAAGCCCACTTAACCTGTCTGTTAAGGCATTCACTGCTACTACTACTGATATGAAATATAAAATGTAATTTAGAGAGATTAAAATAAATAAAACAAAAACCTTATTAAACAACTTAAAACAAATAAAGCAAAGATGACTCTAAACAGCAGGTGTAAAAAACCAATTAAAAAGTTTTTCGCACTTTAAAAGTGAAGTTGTTTTTGGTGCGATTTAATACAGATGACACTCCCTGCACATAAGAGGGGAAGACACGGAGAGAGGTGCGCACGCACACGCACGCACACGCACGCACGCACGCACGCACGCGCGCGCACGCACGCACGCACGCACGCACGCACGCACGCACACGGAACAGGAGGGAGTGCTCTGTCAGCCAGGGATAATGACAGGACCAGATCCAGGAACCTGCAGGGAGGGGGCAAGGCAAGGCAAGGCATGTGCAGCAATGCAAGTTTCATAAGATGTGACAAGTTACATACCTTTAAAATGATTATTTGAAGCCGAAGGAGGGCCTTAAAGTTAACAGCCTCTTTTTAGGCAAACTAGTAAAGTGCATAAAGCAAGAAAATTGTGTGCGCAAGTAGAGGCGTGAGGTGACGGACATGTTGTAGCCTGATGGGTTGGTAGATGGGAGGAGAAACCACACGATATTGCATTTCAAGTCCAGCCAGGATATAGAAACACAGAGATGTCTTCTCCAGAGATCAAGAGAGCAAGATCTTAAAGTAGCAACGCACATAGCACTGCAAGTTAAAACATTTCTGGACCTGTCATTTATTCCTGTGTAATTTTAGTGTCTTCTCTCACTACTTTGTTGCATGTATGCTGCTATAGCCTTGTGCAATTTCCTTCGGGATCCATAAAGTTTTTATTGATCCATCTACAGTATCTTATACAAGGTTGCTAAAGAGGAGAGATGGAGCTGTTTATAGATACTGGCAAAACATAAAAAGAAAAAAACAGTCCTTTTATAGTATGCAACTTCTTTGCAAACCTGAACAACTAGATGTCAATGAATTGTTCTTGCTTCACAGCTGATTTCTTTTCATTGAAACCTAACTCTTCCCTTAAATCAGATATCCTTGGTTTGTTTAAATGTAACTGCATAGAAGACATTTGTTAGAGACCTCAAAAGTGGTGAAAAGCGACCAAACAGGTCCTGATTAAAAAAAAGACAAGAATGCATGCCTTGTTTTGGGTATGGTGTCTGTACCTCCGGGATCTTTTGGTTTTGATGTAGTGCTTTCTCAGGTGTAGAGGTAAAAGCAAGAACAAAGCATGAAGTGTGTCTTAAATGTTACAGTCCCCAGGCATTTTAACATGCAGAAAAACAGGACTGTCTAATGAAAGTGTACTGGAAGTCTTAACTCTTTCCTACTCAAGGTGTTGTCATATGAGGGCATTAACCACATTTTACACGACAGGAGTACCTTAACCTCACCTAATTCCACTAAACTGACATTTCACACCTGTGTCTGGCAGCTCTTGACTGGATGTTTACAGATAGTGATTAAAGATAACCGAACAGGAAAATTAATAATACGAGATGAAAGTCAATTAGCACAAACAAGAACACTGAGCACTAACTGATTGCGAAATTAATCCAGAAATGTCACGAAATCCTACCTTAGATGGCCTAATCAATTAAGATGGTGCAGAAAACAACACTGAATAGTTCCTCAGGGCCATCTGATGTCATGATCTAAATATTTAATATTGTGCACGCTGCATAATGAAACTGTCCAAAGGGAGTTTGACAGCTGCCCGTTGTATCCATTTGTACAACTTGCTCCTTGCCGACATGCTCAGGTGAGGTACCTTTCAGGAGCTAACAGACTAAAGCTTTCACGGGGAAAGACCAGGTTCCGAAGCAGTGGGCCCGGTCTGCGTCTGGAGTCGAGTTTTCATGCAGAAAACGTCTTTCTGGATCACCGCGGCATTTTGGAACCACGAACGCTGGCGCTCAGGCGCCAAGACGAGGGAACGGCGGTTATCGGCCTCAGCGCCTCATCCACGCTTCTGGGTTGATAAGAGGCAAAGAGGTAGCAGGTACCGCATACCTCCCCATTTGGTTTCAGTCAGGCTTAAACACGGCCTTGCCAACATTTTTGATGCTGAGATAATGGTTTGAGGACAAAGCCCTGACAGCAACCCTGAAAGCACAGTTGTTTTTTCTCTCTCTCTCTCTCTCTCTCTCTCTCTCTCCATGAAAGCAGTGTTTTTAGGTCAGGGGTGCACACCTGACTTCCTGAAAAAGCTTAGCGTTTCATGCTTTTTTCCCTTATAAAGCCATACAGCTGACTGACTTACAACAGCCGCTACATTCCTGTTGTTTATTTGTACTGTTGCTGGCATTTTCCCCACAAACACAAAACAAAGGAAAAGTTACGTAAAGACTAGTGAAAACTGCGAGGCCCTTTCAGGAGGCTCACTTTTTTTTTTTTTTGACAGCCGTGTGTAAAACCTAGCCTAGAGCTGTGTGGTGGGAATAATATTAAAAAAAAATAATAGGAAAATAATAGCCTGAATGTGGAGTCACAGCTAACTAACTGTTGCGGTCAGTAAGTCCGCGCGCGCTGCTCCGTCGTCTGTGGTGAAACACGCCCGACGCGAAAAGCAAACGAAGCCCCGCGCGGTCCTTAATAATGTTTAGTCACACAGAAGGGACGTCGACGTGTTCCGCGCGGACACCATTTCGGAGGACTTTCACGAGTAAGTTACGTGTTAGTAGGAGTCAGCGAGCGCGTGTAAAACAAACGAACGGCGAGTCACGAGTGTGTTGTAGACGTGGACACGGGAGGACACAGACGAGGAGGAGAGCGAGCCTACCGGGGGCTGGGGTCGCGTGGATACGGTCCGTAGGGTGGATCGGGGTCCCTTCAGCGCGGTACGACCGACTGCAGCGTATCGAACGGGAACGGACTCGGAGTTACGGACACGAGCCGGAGGACTGAGGACTGAAAGTGCGTTGTGTGTGGTGAGGATCGTACACACCCAGCTGAGCACCGCCTCGGAAGCTCCGAGTTCCACAGTCTCTCTCAAACAGTCGGCGGTGGGAGGATTCGCCCAAGTGAAGTCCAGTCACACACACACTGTCCTTTACAGAGAGCAAAAGTTCGCATCTGACACCCTGTGAAAATACTTTCCGTATATAAGACGTGTCACGCACACAACATGCATGGTACCTAGCGGACCGTTAGGGCTGTCACCTTGCGTGATTCTGAAGGTTAGCGGTTCGACTCGCACTCCTGTGTTGTAGTACTAGTCTTACCCCGAATTGGTACGGAAGAATACCCTGCTGAATAATTGGAGAATCATGGTGAATTTGGTTATCTAAAACTTTTGTATGTCACCTTGGACAAAGCCGGTGTGAGATAATAAAGAATAATGAAGGAGTTCAGAATGACCAATGATAAGGCACAAACTGAGGATTTATTGTGGCTCTTTCTTGGATTAAATTCAGCAGAGTTTTTAGTTCAGGAAACAGACTGATATTTTTCACCTTACTGGATCATTATTGTACGTTGAGGTGTGTGGTACTCCAAGTCGCTCCCACAGCGGGGATCTCGGGCTGGTTGTGGTAAATCGGGGTGTCCAAAGTGTGGGCCGAGGGCTGCGTGCCGCCTGCAAGAACATCATTAAAAGCGATGACCTCAGAACACCAGGCTCTGGTGAGGCCCACAGGGGTACCTGTGTAGTACCTCCCTCTGGACAGGTAACCCGCTGCTAGGAATCGTTGACCACCTACAGCAGCCACCAGGTTCTGTGGCCAGTACCAACTACTCCCTTCACCAATGAGATCAGAAACCATGGGCCTGGATACCAACCTTATCTTCCAAGAACTTTATACCTCTGCCCAAGAGAAATACTGGTCTTTTTCTCTAAACATATCCACACAGGTCCCTTGTCACCATAGTACAATTGCCAGGAGAGGTGGGCAGCTATGGAATTATTTTTTTCACTTTCTTTGCAGTGGGATTTTTTTTTGTTTTCCTCTCCTCAGCTGCAAGATGGCTTATCCTAATAGTTAAGTGTAACAGCTGCTATGCTGTGTTGTATTCTGCATTGTATCCTGAACTTTGTTCAGCACTGTCACCTTGGTGAGAAAAGTGCACAATAAATGTTTAATTGAAATTGAATTGAATAAAATGATTAATATCTAATATAGCTACCTACTATAAAGGCATATACTATATAGGCACACAGCTGCTGGCAGTCGAGGACATTTATCTGTCCAGATGTCAGAGCAGAGCCTGCAAAATTATCAGGGACTCCGCTCACCCTACAACCACCTCTTTTAAACTGCTCCCCTCTGCAAGGCAATACAGGACAATTCGCTCACACACCACAAGAATGCAAAACAGTTTCTTCCCTAGAGCTGTGAAACAGCTGAACACTGCTTAAGTTTGATTGTATTATACTGTATTATCTGTTTAAACTGTTTATTTTTATACTTAAGTGTTGTGTTTTATATTGTTGTCTAAAGAACTCAGGGAGTACCACTATAATTTTGTTGTATTGCATAGCAGTACAGAGACAAAGTCTTCAACTCAATTCAATACTATAAATACTATAAACTATTGAGTCACATGATGATACAGATATAAACACATAAGCTTGTGAACATACACCGCACCTACATGAAATACTATAATTTTTCAATTTAAAATTTGAGATTCAGTATGTCACTGTGATTTTTACATGTGTGGCCCTTGTACCAGTTCACTATAATGAGGTTAGACACCCCTATTGTAGACAGTTAGTGTCGTCAGCCCCACAGTGGGCAGTGTACTGTACTTGTATATCAGTGTCTACTGCTCTTCACTTTGTCTACTTTATGCGTTCTCACATATCTCAATAAATTTGACTTCCTCCAATTCAAATGTATAGATATTTATAGCAATTACAAGTAACAATGAAATGTGGGGAAAAAAAACAGATGGAAATAAATGAGTATGTGAAAAAGAAAAAAGTGCTATTGCAATTTTTCTGGACTTCGCCTACTGGAATATATACTTGCTGCTCTGTAGCTGCAACTGGTTATTACTGAAAATATCTACAGGGGGCATAAATCAAACTTGCCAATTATATTGGTTTTTAATAAAACTAAGAGAAATACAACAAAGCCAACTGACAGAAAGTGACCACAAATAATTACAATAAATACAATAACATTCATGAGGACATTTTGGTTTAAAGTGCTTTTGAATGTATATAGTCTTCATCTTATTTACATTGCTCAAAAATAAATTGCAGTCATATTCAGAATAAGTCATCCCTGACTGACGTATAGTTTCTTCCGCAACAGAAGTTCAGGCATGGCCATCATTGAATTTACACTCAACCATCAGTCATGTTTCAAATGAAAAATAACCTCCTTGGCTCATTCAGGTTTACATGTTCACCATCTTACGGAGAAAAAAATAAGTGCTCCTAAAATTGGTGCACACCCTCCACAGGGAATTGCAGTAGTTGCCAATCATATGGTCTTTTGCTGGCCTCTACAGGTAGAGTGTATGCACGGCTATTACAGCTCTGCATTTACTATTTGTAGAGTCCTACTGTACATTGACTGGGTGAAAGAGCTGTCATGCAAGCATAAAGTGTAAGAAATGTAATCATACTTTACTAATACTACTGTTGAACCAGAAACCATTAAAGCATATGATCACTTCATACAGAAAGCAAATCACAAAGATCAAGAAAATGACAAATTATACAACAATCACCTGTCCAGATCTGGGATTATTAACAATGTCTTGCTGTTTTGAGTTGCCCTAGAATTGAACTCGGCGTAGCACAGCAAATAATTTTGTCTCAAAAAGATAGAAGCATCAAAGAGAAAAGGGTATACAATAAGATGAACTGTTACTAATAATACACCACAGTACAACTGAAGGAATAACAAACATGCCACTCTTCTACCAGCATAAATAATTTGTACAAATAACCAAATATATGGACAAAATTTTAACATTAAATCTTTCCAAGCACTAAGCTACATATACAGACAGGACAAAAAGCAAGGCATCACACAAAAATCCATGGAAGAAAAAACATACGAACGCTTTAAACATTCATTGTGAAGTTCTAGTCTGCAGAAAATACTGGTGTGCTTCTTTCTTCAGCTCTATGCAATCTTTATATCTACACACACACATTTCCAGAAACATCTCTTAGCAAGGCCACTGATGTCCCAGTACCATCTAATATTATGATGATTCAGAGAGGAACAAAAGACACAATTTCAGGGTAACAGGCTTAATTGTAAGTCTTAATTATCTTCATTGTTTATTTCATATCCTGAACTCCTAATAAAATTCATGAAAGTAATACATCTAGCCTGAAAGTTTTTTTTTTTTTTTTTTAACTTTTACCCTCATTTACAGTCACGCTTTATTGCTGTAAACAGGACACACAAACACAATTAGACAAATTTTGTCATTCACAGCAACACCAAGGTTGATGTGTTAAGGAAATCTGGTTGCCGAGTCAACGGAATGTATTAAGACAGCAGCCTGGCCACAGCACAGACAAAACTTCTGGATTACATATCTTAATCCAGACTGATATTCTGAAATAAATGGGATGTCACAGGGTGACAGGATGTCATCTTTAAAGCACTCTGATCTTTCAAATACAGTCCACTCCTGAGCTAAGACACGTTCATATCAGTAAATAAAATTTCTCCCTCTTCTGTTTATCGCTCTGCATCCAGAAATAACCACTGTCTGTGCAAAGAAACAATCGCTTTTGCATTAATTTACAGTGAAGGGATGCAGAAACTGCAAAGACTCCTGAGCTTTCTCTTGATTGAAACATGAGGTAAACAAGGCATCTGATACTGAAGTGCTGTTGAAATATTCCTTCTTTGACTTGAATTTCTATATTGCTCAAGATCTATAAATTACCAAAAAAACCATTACAAGCTAATTTTGGAGTTACATTCTCTGTCATATTTTAATTTGCCTTTCAACTGACATTTGGAATAATCTGGGAGAAAGATGTTGCCTCTAATTTCTTCTTGCCTTTCCAAGCCTATAGCAAAAACACCTGGCAGTAAAGGACAAGGCAATTAAGGTTACAATTCTTATCCTAATTTCTACATCTCCTATATATTGGTAATTTTATTGGTATTTTATTTTTCCCGGTGCATTTATTCCTTCCACAGTCCTTTTAAGGCAGAGAGAAGTGGGAAGTCGGTGGTCCTCCTCTTTTTCAACATCCTTCAACGCTAAAACAATACATCTTTGGAGCGGTTCCTTCAAATTCAGCTATTCATTCCTTCAGTCATTTTAACATGGAAGAGAAGCAAGAGCAGGACAGTGTGCTACAGAAGACAGCACAGAAATCAAAACGGATCAATAAAGGCAGGGATCTAAAGACTATCTTCCATCTGAGGGGACGACCAGCACTCAGCACACAGTCTAGATCTCCGTGTTATAGGATTTCCTCTACCCCATGGGCAAAGATCATGACCAGACCAGGCTCCAGGATCATGTCCTCTCCCATATGCTGGTTCTCACAGGCCATTACCACCACTGCCTGCTTGCCAGGGATGCGCTTAGCCACGTAATTCTCATAGTAGCGTCGGTTCATCTGGCGCGTTTCCAGAGTTGCCAGGCCTTGGGGCCAGTTGCGCTCATGGGCGTTCTCGATCAGGTCATTGACTATGGACAGCGGACAGCCGCTTTCAATCAATGAACGCTTGATCACTGCCTGGAGGACGGCGTCTGGGGTCGAGATCATGCCCCCCCAGCGTGTAACCCGGGCTGGCTGCAGAGAGTTCACCCATCTGCAAGAAGGTTTGGGAGAGGAGGAGGGGGCTTGATGAGAAGGAGAGGTATCACTTGTAGGCTGCAGTAAACATTATGTGTGAGAACGCATTAAGTTATTCTACAAAAAGACACATTTGGTCAGTATATGCAGAGAGTCTGAATTACAACAGCTTTAGAGGCCAATGGATAAGGGAGCTGTGTGCAGATCCACAAGGGACGACACTCCCTGTACTCACTCTAGTATCTCGTTGTACTCTATGGTCTCCTCGAGGTTCTGGAGGTTGGGATTTGCGCTGCGTATGGCCCTCATGTAAGCCTTCAGCAGCTGGATATCCCGTTTCTGTCAGGCAACAGATTACAACCACTTCTGAAGGAACAATGCAATTTAAACACACCAGAGGAGCAAATGAGATGGAAAATGAACCAATTTTTATCTGAACTCCCTTTGCACCTGCTGAAAGAGTAAAAATCATTTGGCACAGTACATTTCGAAATCCTTACTCTCCTCTGTGGCTTCATTTGGTCACTGTTGTGTTAAGATGACCAACCGCTGCTTTAGTTTATGTGTAAAACATGACTAAATGAAATCAAGCTGTGCGTCTCTCGCCCCGTGCTTGCTCAGCAGTGGCAGAAGCCTGACCTGTTCAGCGAGCTGGTGCTTGTGCTCAGCTGCAGTCTTCTCCAGCTCAGCAATCTTGGTCTGCTGCTGCTGGACCACGCTGCGTAGGTGCTTTATGCAGTTGTGACTGGGTACCTCATCCTTGGGCATCTCCAGCCTTAAGAACAAGAAAAAGGTCTGACTGAGATTAATTATGGTATTATATAAAAGTTATGATTGGCTGTAAGGTTTTTCCCTCCCAAATCAGTGCAAAGCCAGGTTCGCCTTTCATCCATAGCACTGGGAAACTTTTACATCTGTCATCTTTTCTGCTGATGAACATTCTGCAAGTGACGAAAGAAGCACACGCAAAAAAAAAAAAAAAACACATTTTGTGCTATTAATAAAGGGGAAATGAATAACACTCTAATTTGCACCACTGTTATAAATGGAAAACAAACCTGACGTGACCCTCATGACGTTCACTCACCCACAGCCCTCCTCACACATGACGGGCCGCTTGGGGTTGTGCTCGCAGTCCTTGAGGTGAGACTGTAGCTGATCCAGGCGTAGCACGGCCTTGCAGCCAAACATGGTGTTGTCACAGGTTATCTGCAGCTTGGACAACATGTTGCGCATGATGCGAGGCACAGGTCGTAGGTGGGCCAGCGTGACCACAGTGCGGTCCACGGGGCAGATCTGCTGCTGGGAGAACCACTGGGTGATGCATCCATTGCAGAAGGCATGTTCACAGTGAGGGGCCTGCAGAAAGAATGAGCAAGAGCAAATCACACCAGCATCAACAATGGATTTAACTTATCGAGGAAAATCACTGCTGTCCATTGTACAGGGGTTTGTAGAATTACATGTGCTAAATATATCAGAATCAGAATGAGCTTTATTGCCAAGTATGTTCGCACATACAAGGAATTTGTCTTGGTGACAGGAACTTCCACAGCACAGACAGAATGACAGTGGCAAGATAGATGAGAAGATAGACTATGTGAATAAGGGATGAAAAATATATAAAAACATACAGTACCCAATATTATATACAAAAATAGTCACTAGTTACAAATGCAAGGGAATGTGAGAAGAGATATGATGTGATAAAAAGTTATAAATATAAATAGCATTATGTATTGCACTGGTTTACTCTCTAGGGGAGAGATTTAGGTGTTCATGAGGTAGATGGCCTAAGGAAAGAAACTTTTCTTATGCCTGGCTGTCCTGGTGCTCAGTGCTCTGTAGCGCCGGCCAGATGGCAAGGGTTCGAAGAGGAAGTGGCCTGGATGTGAGGGGTCTGGAATATATATGCAACTAAACTTGTTTGATTTACCCCATTTTGTAATGGTTTCTCACTCACTCACTCACTCACTCACTATTATTAACTGCCCGACCAAGTCATGGCTGCAGTGGTCTAGAGTCCCTAGCCCACTAGGCCAGTCATGGTACAAACTGGACAGGACACCGGTATATCACAGTGTGGCCACACAGACGTTCCTTCACGCACACAAACAAGACATAAAGGGCAATTTTAGAGTCACCAGTTTACTTGAACTGCACGCCTTTGAACCGGGGGAGGAAACCAAAGAAACGACACAAACAAAGCATACAAACTCCACACAGAATGAGCCTGGTTTGAATACCTATGTCCAAACAGCTCAGGCACAGTAAGACAGTGGTGGTGCACAATGTGTTCATTTGCTGCCCTGTTAAGGTTTCTTTTAAAAAAAAACAAAAAAAACAAAAAACTAATTAGGCAAGATGGAGTAAGATGACGACAGACAAAGGATCTTTAAAAGGGTACTTTAATGTACGGCAGGAGAGAGCCAGTCTGATCGGAACGACCGGATAACTTTTCACTCTGTAGCGCAGCTGTGATTCACCGCAGCCTCTAAGGGAGTATAAATTGAACCCTGGGAGCTCAAAACCAGAGCAGTGAATGTGAACACATACAAGGTCAAATGGGCTTCATCAGAGCTAAAGTGGAGAGGGGGGGGTCTATACAACCTCTCCTACTGCTCCCGACAGGTTAGCAAAGTTATTCTAGTTGCAGTCAACCCCATATATATTCTCCTCCGATACAGCAAATTCACACAGGCTATGATTCATTCTAGAACACGACGATGGAAACGCAGGAGAAGATGGCGAGAGTGCCAAATAAGTCAGGAAATAAATTACGATGACTCCGATCATGCAGCAATTTCTGTGGGTCATAGCTGCCGATTTTATGCCATGCTCCCTCTCTGCCTGAAACCTGAGCTGGCGAGGCCGGTTGCTGTGCTTCTGCCAGCTCGATGCGCAAAGTCCTTCAAATGTGCCAGGCAGCAGAGGCAGGACGAGCGTTCCTCTAATGAGGTAAACGGCCAACTTTCGGAAAAAACGCGCAGCCTCACGTGAACTCGCATAGCTGCGTTTGCAGAGCCGCCCTTTCGTGCACCGGGAAAAGAGCTGAAGGACAAGCGTTTCCACGATCCCTGCTTTTGGTGACAAGCATTAAAAGGAAAGTACAGGCAACATTCACATTCACACAAGGATGCAAAGACATACTTACCTCTTCAAGAGGTCAGCGTATAGTTGAGCATTGTGCACAGTGGGAAAAAAAAATCTCCGTATTTTCTTAATTGTAACTTTATCGCTCACCAAACGTTATCCATTCCTCTGGATATTTTTACCTGCGAGATTATATTCTGCAGGACGATCGAGAATATAAACTCACACACATTTACTCAGACATGTACACAGCCTCCTCTCACTGCCACCATTTCCCTGTGAAAACAGACCACCAGCTTTCTCTCTCTCTCTCTCTCTCTCTCTCTCTCTCTCTCTCTCCTGCTCTCTCTCTCTCCTGCTTTCCCTGTTCTACCCTCCTCTTCCTCCTCCTCCTCTTGACAGGTTCTCATTTGTCTGCTGTGATGCCCCACCTTGTGGGAAGAGCAACCGCCCCAGTAACCCAGTGCCATCAGATGTATGTTGAAGGACCTTCTCCACGCCAAAGAGTTAATAAGGCAGCGCAACAATTGCGGATCATGTCATGCAAATACAGAAAATAAGCACCTGCCCGTGTTAAAAAGTTTAAAAAAATAAGAAGCCTTCACACATATACTGATCTGAACTATAGAGAAATCAGTACAGATAGAAGAGGCTTATGACCCCTGTTACACAGTCATTTTACTGGCACAAGGGGCTAGAAAAGAGTCGATATCAGAACATCAGTCTCCTTAGCTCTCCTGCTATTTTAGCCAGTCACTAGTTTTTAAAAGGAAAAATTCAATCCCAGTTCAACCCAGTTGCTGAACAAGGCACCCCAAGCAGGACTTGAACCCCAGACCCACTGGAGAGCAGGACCCAGTCCAACCCACTGCGCCACCACACCCCCAGTATAAAGACAACTTGATAAAAACAAATATACAGCATAATAATTTTTTTCCCAAAGCTTCCATCTTAAAAGAAAAAAGAAACAAGCTACGAAGTGCCTTTCAAACCATGTTTAAAATAATATAAAAATTCAGATGTTGGACACGTGGTTTTTGATAATGAAAGGAGTCAAACGAGGAAAGATTTTTGGTATTACTGACATGCATAAAAACACATTTTAATTCTGATATTTTAACTAATTTTAGATGTCATATTTTTTGTCTCGAAACAGACTATATTAAAAACGATGTTTTCCCTATAAGAAATAATGGTAATTCCAACCCCTCAGAACCGGAAATTGCTAAATGGGGTGATTTCACGAAACAAATGAACCTCACTGTGTGATGAATTTGTATATTTGTATCACATAATCCTTCTGACACGGAAAGATATAATGGTCTACCTAAGTTTCTTTTATCAGTAATGTACTAGCAAAAATTAGAACAGCGGAGCAGTCTAAGTATCCATGAGCACGATCGTATGAATGACTCGCACAGATTTACACAGAGACACACAGAAAAACACATAAGGCACAGACCTGCACAGGTTCTTCTAATACTCCGCTACATATAGGACACAGCAGGTCCTCGTCCACTTCCCCTTGGAATCTGGTGACGTCGTAGCCCATGGCACATTATCGGAGCCACCAAGACCTCCAGAAAAGGGATCATATTTGAGGAAAATTTAATTTTTTTTTAAAAAAACTGACAGCAAATTTATGCTCTTCCTCTTCATGTTGAGACACACTAGAGGCTCAGAGCTTTAAACAACAACATGAAAGAGTGTTTCTTTTCAGCTTTACAGCAGATGGACTCGTACAAATCTTATCATTAAGGTCTTGTGAGATCAAAACTTTCTATGCTAAAATAAAGTAAGGTATGAGGCATGTTTCATATAGTGTGACATCATATGCCTGCTCATAGTGTTTCTAAGAAAAACAGTGCTTCAGTACACTCTTCACATTGCTGCACACTTCACAGGGCTAGTTGGGAGCATAGTGGTTAGAACTGCTGCCTTTAGACCCAAAGGTTGCAGGTTTGAATCCCATTTCTAGTTGTAGTAGCCTTGAGAAAGGTACTTACCCTGAATTATTCCAGTAAATAAAATACTGTATATGTACATGCCCAGCTGTATGAATGGGTAAATAACTGTAAGCTGCTTTGGAGAAAAGTGTCAGCTAAATATACAGTATAAATGTAATGCAAACTGATTTGAATTTAGTCTTACCAGCACCTGCTGCCCAAGTACTTTTCAAGTTTAGTCAAATTGATTTCTAAATGTCTGAAGGCATGTTTCTGGACACAACAAATGTTAGTGTGTCCATGCATCAGGCTGTTATTTATAGTGTGTGAGTGACAGAGAGAGTGTGTTTCACTGATGTATGGATGAGTGACCCAGTGTAAGTAGTGTATCTAGCAGTGTAAGCTGCCGCGGTGAATAAGGTGTGGGGCTGATAACACAACATAGAGTTCGTTGGAAGTCGCTTTGGAGAAAAGCATCTGCTAAATAAATAAATGTAAATGTAAAATGTATTTGCACAGATATGATATTTCGACACAGTGTGATCCTTTGGTTTTCTGTAGTACAATAATAACGACTCACATGTGTTTGTCCACTCCTGGGTGGTAAATTTCCTGGCATCCCATAGGCTCAACCAGTCCTTTCCAAGAAGGGTTTAGGGAAACACTGGGAACGAGCTGTTGTGCGCCAAAAAGTCTGGAAATCAGAAAGGATATGAAACCGATCTTACACACACACACACATAAAGGATGATACAGTCCATAAACAAGATCACTATTCAGCTTTTCTTAATTCTCAGATTTGAAGGGACAGCAGACATCCTTTGTATTTGAATGGCTCTTCCCACATGATGTGCCGAATAGCACTTTCAGCTGACTGACCTGTCCCTGCCCCCCCCCAATTTCAGTGTGGTTAAGTACCTACTTAGGACCACGGTCTAATCGCAGGCGCCCCAGACCCGGACTCGCGCGGTGCACGTGCCACCACGATGTCACCTACACACGTCACACTGGATCTTTATGTAGGTGTTCCAGCGTTAACAGCTGCCCAGCTGCCCATGCAGGACATCCAACATGAGTGAGGGAGTTCGCACAGAGCGTCATCAGTCAGTGCGGGTGGCATCAGTACCAGGCACACAGCACAGGTGCGGTCCCGCTACGCCCATGGGCATGGCATGTGCCGGTTCCGCGGGTCTGGAGTGACAGCTGCTCCGTCTGTCCGCTAACTGCTCGCCCTACGAACCCGGACAATGAAAGGAAATTACCCAACGTCAAGGAAAAGAAACAAATTACATTCATAAAGTCCAAAAACTGAGGCAAGCCAACGTGATCATATAAACAATAAAAACAAAAGGAATACCTCTTAAGAGCTGTTCTTTAAGAATATGCAGCGGTCTCAGTCCGTATTCGCCAGTCACCCGTTTCGTTTCTCGCCATGTCTTCACACTTCAGTCAACGCTTAGCGAACCGGTCTCCGCATCAAGAGGCGGAGCCAAGGCTGAAAACCAGATGATTGACACTTCCTTCCGCCTTTCACCGACGACATCGGGTGGCCACTTTTGTGTTTTACGGACATGGTTCGAGCCAATCAGAGGTGAGTAACTATGTTGTGCGCAGGTAGAAGAAACGCGTTCATCGAAGCAGCGCGGGCACTCAGATACAGCCCTCTCATTGGTCTGCTTACAGTCTTGCGTCATCTGTTCTTTATCTGTGTTCATTTTTACGTTGTTACAGTATTAATTTTTTTCTCTTCATGCTCGCTGAGTAAATCATTGATTACAGCAGATAATTTTTGTGGCCAGTAACACATAGAACTGCGTATGTATAATAATAAATGCATTACACACACTGATGTTATTAAATTTGGCACAAGTGTGAGAAAACTCTTTTGTAATAAATTAAATAACACGATATCATCATACATGGGGTGCAAGAAATATTAGCTGAGACTTGCTTGGTTACTGGGGGACACGTCCACTCTTATGCTAACAGCTGGCTGATTTCTAAAGAAATTATTAGGCATTGTTGTTAAAGTATAATGAGGTGCTCACACATTTGATTTGGTCAAGATAGTCGGTACCCAAACAGAAAACCTTGACACAGCCCAGAATTTATGCTGCATCATGATGTTTTTATGATGGTGCACAGCAATTAATTTGAGCAGGTTCTGCACTCAAAACGTTTAATAGGAAAAAGTAAAAATGACTATACCTGCTGGTGAGATGCATGCAAAGAACATAACTAAGTTAGTACAACAAGTTATTCAGACTGATTGAGCTCCAAATAGATTCCCATTCGTTTTCATTAGCAGTGGAAGTTAATCCGTTCTCTTTCCTGCGGTATATTTCAATGAATAACCAAAGTTGGTCTGTAACTCAGTGTAACTTTCGAGGCAACTCCCTCCCTCGAAAGGCGCACACTGGACTGCGCTCTTTCGTGACCTCCTGCCGGGGCGACGTAGCCGCGCGCGTTCTCGTCGGACGTCTCGCATTCCAGTCGTGTTGCGCGCACCGCCCTTCTGTGATTGGTCAAAAGACAGCTCCGTCTGGGAATCGATCAATGGGGGCGGTCCGTTGGTATTTACACTTCCCTTGGAAAATAGTGTAGATAACACATGTAAACAAGCATGGAAACAGGTTTCACTTGTGAAAATATGTCCTTTTGCTGAAGTTCATTTCTTTAATGGATTCTTAGCTCTCGTAGGTCAGCGACGCGGTGGACTTCTGCGTTAGCTGGACGTCAGCGGATCCGATTTGGTGAGCTGTACGGGCACCGCGGAGCCGCCGTTCCCAGCGCTCACAGTAGCGCTCCAGTCCAGGTATCCGCGCTACTGCTCTGGGCGCTAACAGGCTTAGTCAGTGGCTGCAGTCGGCTAGCAGTAAGTGAGCAGGTGCTAATGCTAATGCTATAAGTGCTAATGTTACATTGTAACACTCCTACATGGCTGGCGAATTGGCGGCTATTAACTAAGAAATGCAGGCCTTGTTGCATAGCTTGTGGAAAGCATCATGTCCTTTGATAATTCATATTCATTAGTAGTATGTTGCTCAGGTTTTCTGAAAACAGACCCATAATGTCTAAAAGTATTTATTTGTCAAGTCGAAAAGCGTGTCTAATGACTGACTTGCTGGTTGACTAAGTGTCTTGACGCACCTGTTGACGTCATTGGACTGTGTTATTTAAATGCCTTTTTAAAAAACATGTTTTTGTCGTAATTTTTTGCTAAAAGTTTGCTACTTTAGGTCTGGCAGTCGTTGGGATCTTGGTTCCAAGGTGGGTTGATAGAGAGGAAGACCTGAACGATGACGACCGAAACCCATGTGAAAGACATCAAACCTGGGCTGAAGAATCTCAACGTGATCTTCATCGTCCTGGAGACAGGTGCTTCTTTTGTGATCTGTTTCGGTCCTGCAGGTTAAACTCCGTACTGGCACACGATCACTCCTCCATTGACTTGTTTCACTCTCATAAAGTCACATCTTGGACAGGTACTTGTAGTGCAATAGCTTGGAATATGTTTTTTTTTTTCCCCCCAAAAATGAACAATCATGGGCATATATATCAGTATCATAACTTTCTATTGACTGCCTTCACTGTCTTTCCTTTCAGGTCGTGTGACAAAAACCAAGGATGGCCATGAGGTGCGGACCTGTAAGGTAGCAGACAAGACGGGCAGCATCAGCATCTCGGTGTGGGACGAAGTTGGGGGGCTGATCCAAACAGGCGACATCATCCGACTTACTAAGGGGTGAGTGAGTCAGTCAGTCTGTCTGTTGGTGCCCTTCAATACCCATGATTTGGATGCCGTCATATACTGTAGTACAGTGGAGAGTACCTGGTGCCTGATTTCATTGCTTGGGACAAGGAGTCTTGAAAAGCAAACATGGTAGAACTTTTAAGATGCGTGTACATTTCCATATGTAGACCTACTAAGAGTGTATATTTTATAGAGAAATAAAGTGTTAAGTGAATTTTGAAATATTTATGTGATTGATTTCTTTGGGAGAAATTAGTGAAAACTGTTGAAAGGTTCAGTGAGCAAAACCGATATAACTTCTCCCAACATTTAAAGGTTTTTGGCATGATTGGGTCATAATGTTTGCACTATAAAAATTACTTGTATACATTTGGAAAATGGATTAAATTGCAATTCAGGCTTTTGTTGAAATATTAAATATAAAACCTTGTTTAAATATAATCTTGTATAAGACTTTCTTTTCTTTTCAGATATGCTTCTGTATTCAAAGGTTGTCTCACACTGTACACTGGTAGAGGAGGTGAGCTGCAGAAGATCGGAGAGTAAGTCCTACGATGATGCTTAATTTTGTGTATGTATGGGGGTTATGGTTGGTTGATAATTGTACTATTTGGTTACCACCTTTGAAACTGTTCACTTGGTTTTTCTTTTATTGCTATATGGTACTGGTGTTACTTTTTAAAAAGTTTATTATATAACCATTTTTTTTGACCTGTAATTATAAGATGTATTAGTACAGTATAGAAGTTATAGGTGCATATGTAGGTTAATGTTTATGCATGTTTTGAATTTGTATAAACCATTTAATGTGTGTTCACCTAAAATTAAAATGTGCTTGTTTTCTGTTTATCACATTTGTATTTAATGGGTTTCTCTTTTCTAACCCAGATTTTGTGTAATGGTGATCATTTTATGCTTAAAATTGTGTTTTTACTGTTCTGTATAGGTTCTGCATGGTTTATTCTGAGGTACCAAACTTTAGTGAACCCAACCCTGAATATCTGGCCCTAATGAATAAGACGGTATGACAATCTTTAATTTTAGCATATTTTGATTTGTACATTGATTTGGAGAAAAGTCTTACGTGAATCAATGTAAATGTTAATCTCTGCAAACAGTAGTATTAAATAAAGTTGTTTGGCATTAGGTGATTAAAAATCTGTCACTTCAAAAAAATCATTTTGTTGTTTATCTAATGGAATTTTGAAAAATTTGAAGTAAGACAGGACAGTTTTGGTCCTCAAGGGCTGCAACTTGTGCTAGGGAAAAATTTTTTTTTTTTTTTTTTTGATACACTGCACATGTGGAAAGTGAATTCTTAAAAGTTTTATAAAAGTAGCGTGCATGTCCTTGAGTTATGAAAAAGAATACTACTTATGGTTTTAGCGGTTGAAAGTCTACTAAATTCAGATTTTCCATGACAATGGAATGCGCACACATCATCTGAAACCGCTTATCCCATATGGGTTGCGGGGAGCCGAAGCCTAACCCGGCAACACAAGGCGTAAGGCTGAAGGGGGAGGGGACACACCCAGGACGGGGACACCAGTCCGTCGCAAGGCACCCCAAGTGGGACTTGAACCCCAGACCCAAGGGAGAGCAGGACCCGGTCCAACCCACTGCGCCCCCAATGGAATGCAGTAGAGTTCATATATTTACAGGATGTTGGCCACTAGCAGAAAGGCCTATTAAAAAAGACTTGCATAGCTGCCATCCGTGATCTAAATGCAGTGCAAGTCTCGTGTGAAATGCCTGCATTTCCAATAACTGTCAGCAAACATCCCCTTCTGCATTTTTCTCATTCAGGCTCACAATGACCAGTCGAATGCCGTTGGCAACAGTGCTCCCAATAACGCTTCTGGTGAGTGTCTATTGAAGAAGTCATGTGCGTGTTTTTGGGAATGTCTTGCTTTTCACTTTAGCGCATTCATTACCTTTGTGAAGGTACCTACTTCTGAAACTGTTTTTGGTTCTTATTTTTCCTGTGACACTATGTACTGTGCGCGTTTACACAGGAGTCGAAACCACCAATGGGAATGGAGACAACCCATCAGCCGCCAGCAGCTCTAGCACTAGCCATCAGGGAGGGAGAGGCAGCGGTGGCGGGAGCCGAGGGGCATCCAGTCAGGCATCAGGAGGCACAGCTGTCAGTAATGGAAAGGAGACCCGACGTTCTGCTAAGAGATGATTTCAGCAGTAAAGATGGAAGACCCTCACTTACCTTAATGCCAAACACAAAACAAGACAACTTTTGTGCCACAAAGGACTGGTTTGCGTGTTTCCTTACCTAATGACTCTCTTCATCTCACTACCATGTACATACGTTGTGTTCCTAGCTACTGACCCTTGTATTAAGTCTGCTTAAGTAGGTTAGTACTGGGGAGCACAGGGTGTTCATATGTCAGTTCTTATGAAGAAAAACAAATCACAGTCCTTGTAAGTTTTGTCCTGTTCATACTGTCTCACAAAAAACTGTTTGGTTTTACTGCAGTAGTTTATTATGGGGACCTAAAGTGGAACCTGAATTTGTATATTTCTTTGAAGAATATTTGTCTATTTTTGAAATCACATGGTGAAACTGCACTTATTCTACCTATACAGGCTCTCTTTGCAGTAGCAGTAAAGTTTGGAATTCATATTTGTGTTGTTCCAGAACTTGAATTCACAAACACCTACATTCTGTTTAAATTTAACATAATGCTCAGTTTAACCAGTATCTAACTGGTATGATAAGATGATTCCTACTGTAAGGCAACAATTCAATTTTCTTTGGTTTTCAAAATGTCAAGAGTCCTTGATTGTCACTTGGTATATCCTAAGGAAGTGACTTAGTTTGATTTTAAAATATTTTTGCGACTTGTACTACTACAAATGGATGTAAACAGAAATTTAGTGTATGCTGGATTCTTTGAAACATGCAAAATTGAAGGGTAAAATCTTAACTTAGCATGCATTAAATAAAACAATTCTATTACTGCATTTGGCAGTTGTGTTCTTGTAGAACATAAAGATGAATTAAATTTTGGTATATTATCAAGGATGTTCCATTACGGTTACAGCCCCATGGTTTTGGTTTTTAGACAAAATATCCTACATTTGAGTTTATACTTTAACCACATTTCATGTCATCCGCAGGCTTTAATGTTTTGGAATGAATGTGTAAACTGCATTAATTTACATTTTGTTGTTGTGCTCTGAACTTGAATTTATATTAAATATATAAAAGTGCCTATAAAATTTATGCCAGGTATTATGCCAAAAATAGCATATACTAGCCTATGGCAGGGCACCTACCTTCTGGAATTAATCTTAACTGACCTGAGGTGAAGTGGAATTAGTGGGGCTCTGCAAGGGGAAATGGGGTACAGCTCTACATTTGAATCTTGAATTAATAAACACAGGGGACAAGACAGGGAATAAAAACACACGATTTAAGTAGCAGCACTTTATTTAAACATGACCAATCCTTAGCCACAATACTTAAACAGTGGCTGCAGCATACAGCACATTGTATACAACATATGTATTTGTGCATTTGTGACTTTTGCTTAATCAGGAAGGCAAATGCTGATATCTCTTCAAAATGGTTTTGAAATACTAATATATGCAACAACCACCCATAACCAGTTACTAACAAGTTGCTTAACAATTTAAGTTCTTTCAGACCTGCACAAATACTGAAAAGTGTTTGAAGGTTTTGGGGTCATATCCAGATCTCTTGAATTTCTTTGCCCTCCAACTTTGTCCCGACCCCAGTTAGTCCTTTCTGCCTGAGCATACATTTTAAGTGTAAGGGTGGGGATCACAGTTTGAATACTGGCTTCAGTTTGTGCATCTAAAGGTGTAAGGCCAGGCACAATCATATTATCCTTCACACAACAGGGAAATGCAGCCCAACTTTCCTTTCCTAATTAAAAATAAACTGCCTTTGTTGTTTTTCCATTACATAAGATAGACACATTTTAGTGACATACAGCTGTAAGCCACTTGAGCTGTAAACTTGATTTTTGACATATGGCTCAACTTGAAGGCATACCTACACAATTTACTAATATGAACGAAGGTGATGACAGGTCCTGGAGAAAGTCTCACAAAAAATATGTCTCAAAGAAAGGCCAGTGTTGAGTACCTTCCCAGTGTTTTTTAGAAGCGACTATGGGAAATCAAAAAATGCCCTGCAGATGATGTAAATATATATTTACACCCTCATGACCACATAAGTATATGATACTGCAATGCTCTAAAAGGAATCACACTGTTTATAAAAGGATACTGCTTAATTCCCATTTCACTGTTTTTTTTCTATGGTTCATTTTCCTTTTACATCCATGCACACCACGTGCAACATTCCTTTTCCCATCACTTGATGGCAAGCACTTCAATTTATTTCTTTAACCAAGCAAAATTCAATAAAGTACTCTATTCTGAAATAGAGATATAGGTATATTAATGCGGAGCAATTACACTTTTGTAGCAGAAGAGTGGAAAAGATGCACAGGGCTGGAAGCTTTCCTCTTTAAAAATGCCGTATTTGGCTTCAGCCCGTTTGCGACACCAGCTCAAAGTTTGAAGCCCAACTCTTAAGAGCTTTCATAGCACAGAGCTGTAAAGAGTATCATCTTTCAGCTAAATGGTCTAGAGAAAGCCCACACGGCCCATAGAGCCTGTCCACTACAACCTGAAATGAAACCGTCTCACCCTGCACCTGTCACTTTGGTGAGAACATATAGCCCCTAGTTCAACTTCATAAAGGACACAGTAAACCAGTACTGGCATATCCATAGTACTGACCCACACACTGGAGCCACTTCTTTTTTTTAAACTATAAAAGCAAAAGGTTTTTTTTTTTTTTTTTTTTTTAAAAAAACATTGCCTCTGCAGTTTGTATTATGCTGGTTGGGAAGAAAAAAAAAAAAAGGGATTAAGGAGCACAAGGATTCAAAATCCCCTGTTGCATTTTGGCGCTGATGGACATGATATCAGAGCCCTTGGTTTACGGGCATCGAGGTAGAAAAACTTTTGAGAAAGGGTGGTGACGCACACACACACCTGCTAGAGGTCTCACTGTACACACTGCATCCAAATGGTCTTTGTGAAGAGATGCCCTTGTACTGTTTTTGTGATCCTGCATGTTATAATCCTATTATTTAATGTTCCTTGTTGCAATCAGTTTGTCCGACACCCGTTTTGATATCTGTATAGCTATGTTGATTTTATTTTTTCGTTTCTTGTATCAGTATTAGGGTACGGGGGTGTGGTGGCGCAGTGGATTGGTCCAGGTCCTGCTCTTGGGTGGGTCTGGGGTTCGAGTCTCGCTTGGGGTGCCTTGCAACAGACTGGCATCCCGTCCTGGGTGTGTCCCCTCTCTGGCCTTACGCCCTGTGTGCCGGGTTAGGCTCCGGTTCCCCATGCCCTGTCTGGGGCGGGTGGTTCGGACCTGGCGGTCAGGCCTTGCCCAGGGGTCCTACCATCAGTATTAGGGTATCTTATTTTTATTTAATTAGTTCTTCTGTTTTTACTGTTTCTACTGATTCTCTAGTTTCATGAATTTTTGTTTTGTTTTTAAAGTTGCATTTTCTTCCATCCCTGTGCTACTTTCGTATCGTTGGTGTATTGAGTATGACATTTCTCATTTAATGATCTCAGAAGCGTATATATGTCATCTCTTCTGCAACATACAGGCACACTAACAAAGGCTGCCCACTGAAATGCATCCGTCATGTAAAATAACAAAATGTTTTTGGTAAGCTTGAGTGTCCTCCTCATCTTTGCTTATATACGCCAGGGGGATGCAAACACCCGAGCTGTTTATTCTTATTTCACTATACGATCAGCATGTCTTCTGTTTTTTCTGTTTAAAAATGAATAATGTATAGGAAACTTTCTTCCATGTAGAGTACAGTTATATTTACTTATGTATGAGGTAATAAGGGGTTTATACACTTCCTTGAATACATGTACTGTGTATAGAATGAACTGCACATAGCATATAAAGGGAAAATAAAAAGAAAAAAATGGCATATGTGAAATCTTATTCATTAAATAGGCATCTCACTGTGAGCAATTGTTTTCTCTTTACTTAATGCCACCGGACTGCAATTTAGTATGACTAAGTAAAGATTTACATCTATCAAACTTGTGCTCAGATACCCAAGAGACTGAGGGTGCTAGAAGGCTCGAAACTCTGGATACATATGATCTCTAAGCTCTGACTGGTAGAAAGCAATCACTAGAATCCAGTTACTCTTTCCACAATCGGTGTGACATCGTAAAAAGCTACTAAGAAAGGAAGCATATAATTTATTACACAATTCAAATATCAAATCAAAGTGACATTTACAACAAAATTATATTGTGTAATTTTTTTTTATACCAATGTTTGCAACAAATGCAAAGGAAATTGGAAGGCTTGGCTCTGTAACAGAGAGAGAGAGGGGGAATCCGACATACATAAATTTTGACTTACATGAGGGGTTGAAAAACAGTCTATTCGCGTAAGTCAAGGGGTGTCTGTATACACCTTATGGTTCATATAATATAAAGAATTTTTTGACTTAGTCTGCTTATGATGGGATTTACAGAGGGGAATCCCATCGTAAACGGAAGACCATCTGTACGACCTTAAGTAGGTTGTCCTCACGTAACAAGTGCAATTTGTTCCTGAACCCTTGCTCGTGTAGCAGATTCTTAATTCATGGATTCTCCAATTCCTATGCAGATGATATTCAGCCATTCTCTTTTCACCCAACTACCACAGATGTATACTCTCACAATACAGCCTACCTTGCAGATATCACCACTTGGATGAATGACCAACCTCAGTTTTTCCCAAGAGTCAGATCTTTCATCTCCCAGAACATCTATCCACCTTTTGGGAACTGTCCTATCAAACTGGAAAATGAACTCATCTTATGCACTTCACATGAAGAGCCTGGGAGCACGATCAGCTCAAGTTAACGTCAACCTTTTGAGATGTTCTTAACATTTCTAGGATTTGCCCTTATCTCACAAGATCCCTCATCACAGAACATCTCTTTTCTAAAGTGATATTTGTAAACGCATTGATAGCTCATTATGTGAATGCTAGGGCACCAATAACATGTGCTATCAAGCCCAGGTTCTCATAATACCAGCATTCATTGTAAGATGTACATACATCAAAAATAACTGGACATGACCAACAAAAGTTTTAAAGAAAGGATTCATTATTACAATTCCAATGAAAACAAAGGTTAAATATTTATGTGTGTACAATAAGTCTGGAGGATTCAGAGTCCAAACAATGCTCAGATGTTGTGCACAGCAAGGGAGACTACAGCTTATTTACCAATTTCTACATTATTTTTAGAAAAGGTTACACACACACAAAGACAGATCCTGAACTTTGTTAACCTGTCTAGTTTAAGCAAAGCAATTAGCATCCAGATAAACACACGTGTACTTCAGGTAGCACAATAGAACAATTCAACATACTTCCCAAACCCAAGTCACAGTACTCAGTTCACATTTGTTCAAAATACCAACAGAACTTCATTTGAGATTCTTTCAAAATAAAGACACATTTCTAGTGAACTTCCTGGTTTGCAACTGGCATTATTATCCCAATTTTATATGTGAAATAAACATGGTATAAACGTATGCCAAGTGCTCTGGAAGCTCTGCATCCTTCACAGAAACTATTGGCAATTGTGCCCTTTTCCGACAAAAGGAGGTCAATTCTGCAGGTTGCTGAAATTACAGAAATAAAAACTGCACAATTTGGCCATTTTGCTCTTTCCTCCTCAGATGGTTGTGCAAAACTGCAGAAAGTCATGCAACAAAAGACACATTATGAAACCATTTCCATTTCTGCAGTAACACATGTAATACGCAGTAATGTCAACCTGCCTGTTAGCCAGTGTTTTAATTTCTTTTGGTGAAATAAGCCAGCTGCTATTCCATTTTCCATTTTCAGTAATTCATTTTATGTTTATCAGAAGTTTTATGTACTCTAGCCTGGTTACAAGAAGCACCTCCAAATACATATTTTTGGTAAAATGTCAGAAAATGTTTCACAAATCTGCAGGTGAGTGACACACCTGTCTGGAAACATGGTCACTTCTACTGTAAAGAACAGTCTTATTCACAAACCTATTTAGAGATGGAACAAACAGTAATCAGTGTGGATCTGCAACCCATTTTAGAAGAGGAAAAGGGACTCCATTTGTATTTACCAGGGAGATTGCAGTTCAGTAACTTTTATATTATAAATGCATCTTAAAATAAATTACATTGTCAGCCATTGAAAAGGCTTCATTTACCAATGTAATTACACTGTGAGCAAATACTGTATGACATAGCAAGATTAAGTAGTCTTTGGGCTGCGTGTGAATTATATCATTTAAGTAATAATAAGCTATATTGATATGTAAACATACATCCCTCACACACTCACAGACACACACGCACCCAGATCCCCCACAGTACCTTCACAAAGTATGCAAGATACAGATGGAAGAACAATCAAGGTCCATAAACAATTCCAGGAATTAAATTTTAATTTAAGGCTCAATGAGTCATGCTCATTTAAAAAAAAAAAAAAAAAAATTTTACAGCAAAACTGTAGAAATTGGTGTCAGACTATCATGAAGTATGACCCTGACTGTTCTTTCATCTTGGGCTATATTTACGCTGCCTGCTAAATATGTGAACATTCATTGTTTTTTCCCCATTTGACTCTGGTGATAACATGTGGCTCAATGTCATTAAGCAGGTGGCACTTCAAACAGTGGACAATGATCCTTCTGCATCTTCATTTGCCTATTGCCTCCTTAAAATTTAACTTTTTCTTCCCCCCACAGAAAATTTTATTAAAATTGACTGAGGCATACAGCACGAAATGCAGGGCATTTAACATAGAATTCTACATGCTTACTTCAGTGAAATTAGATTGTTACTTTTAAGTAGAAAATATCCTTTCAATATATTTAAATTTTTCCTTTGCAACATCATAGAATGATAATCAGTTAGTAAGGGTACGGAACACTTTGTGAAGGCACTGTATGTATAGTGCTCCAAGACATATTTGACAGGTAAGAAAGTCAGGGGGAAAACTGAATGAGATTGGAACATACGTTGAGAGAAGGGCTCCCTGCCAAATTAGCCCACCTGGAGTGACCATACAGTGTTGGACCCCTTCTTGCTTTATTCTACATTTAAAAGGAGTCAGTTTTGTAGTTTTTGAATTTAATGAAATCTAATTTTGCTGCCGTCAATGCCATCCTGTGCCTTGAACCTACCCTCCACAATTAGCCATAAAGTTCTGAAACACATTTCAAAAGAAACTATCCTAAATCGAGCAAACCGGCTTCACTGAAACTACATCTTAATAGAAGAGGACAGAAATTTTCAGACAAACCAGAAAGTATCCTCCCTTATTGCATGTGACAGGATGAAAGAATGACCTCAAAACATTCACCATCGACAGGGCCAGGAAGCCTGCTGTGGGATGCACTACTTTCAAGAAGTAGTTTACTTAAAGAATAAAGCTTTTACATGGTTCCAAAGGAAGACACTGTGTGTACTTGGAATTATAAGGAAAAAAAAGGAAAAAGGCACAGTTCCAAGCAGTGGATTAAAGTGACAGAGGAAGTGCTGAAATGTTCTACACAAGGCATGAAAGCCTCCAGAACTGGAAATTCACTTAAGAGTTTTAACCCAGATTCTGTACAAGTACTTTCACTGAAGCAATTACGAATTGCATACCGTATGAGCATACACTAATGCTGGGAAGGGACTCTCAAGGCACTAACATGCAAAAGTCAACACAGAATGCGTAAACTAGACAAAAATCCCTTTCAGTTCCTTATGATTGACTCAGAAAAAGATTTAAAATTTGCCTGCTGAACAGCAGCATAAAAAATTCAACCCAAGAGGCAAAACATCAGGTAAGCGGATAAGTAAAAAACATGGCAAGTGCTATTTTAAATTGGACTTTCCAGTTTTAAATCAGAACATTAGACATATATAAATAGACTGAAGGAACATGCAATCTTGAAAGAAAGTGCACTGTGGCTTTCCCTTCATGCTCTTATTTCCATCCCAACATGCCTAAAAACATTTCACTATGATAATTTACTTAGATAAGATAAAGCACTGCTTAAAACACCTGCAATGCAAAATGTCTACCTATGCATGAAGTGAAAGAAATATCTTCTATCAGCACATTTCATAGACCAGGTTTACATTAACAAGTACAATTTATCTTTAATTCAAAACAACTGGCCTATGGAACTGAAGAATGAAAACGCAATTCTTTTTCTGAAACATGAAATCAGTGATAAACTGTGCTATAAGATTATTGTGCATCAGAGCTGATAAAACAAAATATCTGCATGAGAAAGTAATACTGCCAAATATATGTTCAGGAGGACTTAATGCAGAAATGTAGTATCAGTCTCTGCCTGCAAACTGGACACAGCACAGCTTCGCAAAAAAAAAAAAAAAAATTGTTGAAAGGTGAAAAAGCTGAATCAGAAAATACTATAATACCACCATGTGCTGGCATACACATACAGTTCAACTTAAAATGATCGATATGCTAATATTTATCATCAATCGCTGTAAACACTAAAGTGTGCAGCTATTCAAGAGGCACGAAATCCCTAATAAAAGCAATCATAGTTGTCTATGAACAACATTACCACCTAGAAGAGAAACTTAAAGGTCTACCAGGAGAACTGTTCAATGCAGTTTTGTTTTGTTCAGTTGTCAGCAAACTTGTTAGCTTTACAATGACGTGTCCTCATCCCTCAGCTTTGGCTGAGAATTGCTGCTTAAAGTTATCGTGGGTAAACACATTTGACAATACTGAAACATGTACCTAGTGCTTGTTCATTTAGGTTAAAGTTTTAGTTCAAGGTTTAGGGGTACAATGTAAAGAAATGCTTTATTCTTTTTCTGCACAGAATAAGATGACAAAGTGCACTTAAAACACAAACCTGCATACAATTCAGACTTCATAGGCAACTAGGCCAAAAAACAAAAAAGGGAACAATTATTCATGGTATGTCACAGTGGCCCTTTCATTACCCATTAATTTTTTGCTCTTATTTTTCATTTTCCCCACCCAAGGAAGTTTGTAATACAATGTGACTTAAGAAGATAGATAGATAGATTTAGCTTATGTGATGCTAATGGGTGACTTGTCAAATAAACCAACATAATAAAAAAGGTTTATGCAAAATGAGCTGAAATAGCTTAATTCCATCATTTCCTACATATATGCCCCAGTGTAAGAAAGGAACATGATGTAAGATTTGTCAGTGCTTCACGCTACAGAGGATGCTGCCTTTCCTTTACAGGTTTTGAAATATAGTAAACAACACCTTATGAAGTCACAATACTGGACATATAGGGGTGCAAAGGCACCTTTGAAGTTCACTTCTAGCCCTGTCCTCATGCTACCAAACCATCTTAATTTGTATAGGTGCTATAACTGGAGAGACCAACATGATATTCCAGCTAATGACAAGCATTACTTGTAATTTAAAAGTTGTGCTATTGTAACAGTACAACTTCCCATTAAAAACAGGTCAATGATAACACACACACACACAAACACACACACACATTTTCAGAACCGCTTGTCCCATACGGGGTCACGGGGAACCGGAGCCTACCCGGTAACACAGGGCGTAAGGCCGGAGGGGGAGGGGACACACCCAGGACGGGACGCCAGTCCGTCGTAAGGCACCCCCAAGCGGGACTCGAACCCCAGACCCCCGAAGAGGAGGACTGCGGTCCAACCCACTGCGCCACCGCACCCCCCATGATAACATTTATATGAAAACAATTGTGCATGTATAACCAAAGTGCCATGGATTGGACATTTCATTTTAAAATAACTCAAGTAGTGCACTAATAGATGCCTGGGATTTTCTGGAGTTCTTTCTGTTAAGAAAATCATAAGCACACACAAGGAACAAAGTCCTAATTTTTACCCTCAGTTTTACTAAAATTAAGTAGAACTAGTTTTGCTACCATGGACACTTCCTTCTAAAAATATAATTATCAAAGTCCTTTTAACACTGATTGTCATTTAAAAACAGATATAAAGAGCTAAAGGATAACAAAGCAGCAACAACCATTTGAGCACCAAAATGTACTCTTTCCACACCTGGGACTTCTGCCAAACTAGATGAGAAACGAAAAAAAATTATTATCATTCAAACTAAAAGCTCTCCAATGATGCACCATTAAATGTTTATTCTTATTATTTTGTGTGCAAACTGCAAAGCATTTAATCAAATCATAAAACAAGAATTGTACTACACCTTTAAAAAACTGGATAAGGTGATTTTCTTTTTATGTTAAAGTTGTCAGAACTTGAATACAGCATAAGAAATACAAAACGGATGTTCCCCCCTATTTTTGGATCAAAGCCTAGGAATACACAAGCCCTTACAGACTGACAAAAACAAAAAAGGAAATTCAAGTATTAAAAGAGGACAAGAACTCTCAGAACTGTCAGTTTTTGAACTGTTAAACGCATCTTATTGAAAAGTTTCTGATCTAGATATATTCTAGACATACAATATTTAAAATTTCCAAAAATTAATAGCACCAAAATGGTTCTCTGATAGTTCTGGTGAAACAATGTTGACTAAGAGAAGGCAGCTCTAAGCATTTCGATAGGCGTTATCGACACTTATGGGTTGGATTTGGCAGATGGATGGAAAACCACAAAGTGTGGAAGATGCTGATCATACAGGTATTACAAACATGTCCCCTGACCAGAAAAACACCATAAGGGTGGGAAATGGGAGTAGATGAGGAAGAAACAAAATTAACGTCAACATATGATTCACAAACTGGCTGTAGCAGAGTACTACAGCTGTAAATTGGATGCATCCCACAGTATCACCATGGCTGAGGTCACACTTACTTTTAAACCTTGCCCATGTCAAAAGAAATGCTTGCTTAGATTCTATCTTTTGGCTGTAAGTCTGATCTGCACATGGTTAAGTGACCACTGTATTCGGGGAAGTCAGTCATTAACCCATTAAGGCAAAATACTTAATTTATAGATTGTGTTCCCTCAAGAACCTTCTTTTTATCTCAAAGACAAAGTGTAAAAATTGTTTCTATGTTTACATCACCTTTTCACGAAATAAAATCATACAAGAGTACATTCCAGTGGAGATAAATGAGATTCTACTGACATGACCCTACAAGACTGAGTTTGCACTGTGTGTTCCGTTTCAAGGAAAATATTGACACTTTACCTTCTAGTATGGCTGTTGGGCTAATTGGAATCAAAGTATTTATAAAATAGTAACAATGAGATCACTCATTTCCTTGTAAACCTGTACCAATTAAATAACTAGCTATGCCTGATGTAAACCTGGGAGAAAGCTACTCCTACTAACAACTTTTCATTTTGTGAAATGAAAGATATAAAAACCCAAAAATATGCCTTCAAAAACTTAGAACTGAAACCTGTGACCTTCACTCAGATATTTTTTAACTACTTCAAAATCTCCTGGCACTGACAAACTGGAAGTATAATGCCCAAAACAAGCAATTCTCCCTTCTAAATAAAACCACATAAATACTGTGCAAATTTGGACTGTTTTCTTTTTCTTTCTTGAAAACCATTTGCTCAAATAAAAGTCTACCAATTAACATGTTTGCACTGACATGTCAGAACATCCTGTGGTAGCATGAACACATTACGTTTTGAGTTAGCTGCATAAGTCAAACCGAGCTGTCGTACGTGCGAATTATGATTTTCTTCATACTGGTCTGATGAAGTCATCTAAAGCAAAATGAAACTATCTGTTCTCTTATAAAAACAAAAGTGAAATTAGGTGTGATAAGAAATAACAAAGAAAAGCCTGCACTTAGTCCTCAGACAATATTTCATAGTCGGCCCCTTGGAAAAAGTGCTATAACGTCTGCAATTTACATTTATTCAATTAGCAATAATTCATAGATATTCATTTAGTAACTCACTTGTGGTGCCAATGTTTCCATCAGCTGGGTGTGTCTGCCCCATCGCTGTATCTCTGAGGGAGCGTGCAGAGAAGCCTTACACTGCTACCACTCATCTCACAGACTGCAGCTTTTCAGAGAAAGGTTGATGGGAGATGTGCAGCTAGAAATCCCTCCAGCATCATTATTAGGAAGTGTATGAATCCAAAAGAGACGAATCAAGAGAGATATTGGATTTCAATACATTTTAGACTGCAAATTATTTCCCCAAAATATATGCAGATGTCAGTTTTCAGATGTGACGTTATTTTGGATACCACTATATGGAATAGCAGATTTTCGTCTTTGTTTACAAATCTATGGCCAGTTTGGGGTTTTGCTGCACTATTCATAGAATGTAACAAGAGTTGCAGCAAAATCCATTTCAACTAAAAATCTGTTGTGACCCAAAAACAAAGATATGTTCTGAGTGCAAACAGATAACTGTACTTTCCACATCGGTTTGCACACATTAACGTTTCTAACCTGTTTATTCCCTCAGGTTGAAACCCACAGAGTCTTTGGGCTCCTGCCTCAACTCAAATTTCCTATAGCTTTCCCCCTATTTGGAACACACTAACTAAGCAAAGCTTTCTGCTTTGAAATGCATTAGTTTTCAAACCATCCATTAATTATACCAGGTTAATGAATCACTAAAGTAGTTTAGAGTATTTATTTTTTTTAAAAAAAGCATTTAAATAAAACTGAAAAAAATGAAAATATAAGGGGTGATTTGTTTTCTGTGGACTTGTGCAACTGACAAAGAGGAAATTGTCAGAGAAGGTTTCCTCCAAGGCTAGTCACTGCAACACTAATGGCGTCATAGATGGGGAATGGCATATAGTTGAATATAGGTCTGACTGCACCCATACAGGAAGTCACAACACTAGTGAGCTCATGTAAACATTTTCCTGCTGTTGTAATGCGTGTTTGGAGGGGATCACGGGGTAACAGCAGGTCTTCACTCAGACAAGCAGCTGTCCAGCCGCATGGTACCGTGCGGCTGCTTGGTGTAGGCCCGGCGCAGGGTGCTGCTGGGCAGAGGACTGCAGGTTGCCACGATACTGTAGTGCTTCAGCAGGCCCAGGCTGAGGGGTGGCCCTGAGCGGGTTCGAGGAGGAAAAGGCCTCATGGTGGACAGGATAAGGGCCAGGCAATCAGCCACATCCTTGTTAGGGGCACAGGCTAGCGCAGGGGTGTGGCCTTAATGAAGGCACAGAAACACCATCACAGCCTTAATAAACCGCAAAAAGCACTTGACTTACTAAAGCAGGATGCTGTCACCAGGCTGATAACTTGCTGTCCTGCACTAAACTAGACAATGTGACTCACCTTCACGGTCGACTGCCAGCACGGCAGCCCCTCGACTCAGCAGCACCTGCACCACCGTTGCTAGGCCATTGTGTGCTGCAATGTGCAGGGGCCTGAAAGTGGTTGGGTGAGAAGAGTTTCAGTACTAGTCTTTTACAGTTAAAGCAGAGCAAACAAAGGGCCTTCTGTAAGTGAACTTACATTTGCAGGGCACTGTTTGTAGCATTGATGAGGGAGGGGTCATTGATCTCTGCCAGGATCAGCAGGGCACACATCTCATGAGCCTTGGGAGAAGCATGTACAGTACACACACACACCTTGAGGTTTTTCCACAGATGTGACTAAACCCTCTAGTTCCATAAGGACTCAGCAGCAAATATTTTGACAGTATTGCAGCAAGCCAAAGATTGTTGTCACTTGTTAGCACACAGTTGCTATGAATGCTGCTCCCAGTGGCTCCAAGATACTCACCTTGCTGCAGGCCAGGTGCAAAGCTGTGTTATTGTTCACATCCAGAAGGCTAACATCTGCCTTTGCTTCCTGCAGTAGGATCTCTGCAGAGGTCAGAACTGTCTTGTTAATACACACACACACACACACACACACACACACACACACACACACACACACACACACACACACACACACACTTTCTGAACCGCTTGTCCCATACGGGGTCGCGGGGAACCAGAACCAACCCGGCAACATAGGGCGTAAGGTCGGAGGGGGAGGGGACACACCCAGGACGGGACGCCAGTCCGTCGCAAGGCACCCCAAGCGGGACTCGAACCCCAGACCCACTGGAGAGCAGGACCCAGTCCAACCCACTGCACCACCGCACCCCCTTGTCTTGTTAATACAGACACAGTATATGTAATGTGTAGTTCCTGCGCAGTTTCCCCCCCCCCCCCACACAGTATCAGCTCCCTTAACTACAGTCTTTACATTCATTCAACACTTATTTTTCTACTTATATGTTTGGTTTCTTGTGTACATATGTATTTTGTACACTATATGCTGCTGCAACAAAAGGGAATTTCCCTCTGGGGTTAATATAATTTCATCAATTCATTAAGTTCACTTTCAGTTACTATGTTATAAAGAAGCATTGTGACACAACAGGTATTGACTGTGTGCTTCAGGGTATAAAATTACTGGTGCTTCATAGTGCCTGAGGTGTTTGTACTGGTAGAAGTTCAAATGTAGCTCAGAATGTGTAGGGTTTATGTGCTCTCAGTGTTCACAGGGCAAAATGTGCACGAAAGAAGGCAAAACACTTGCGAACCCTACCTTACCACTAAAATCCTGCACATGATAACCATGAGCTGAATTTGACTCAATGGCACTTACCCTTAGATACTGTGTTATTACTGTTTATGTACTGATGCAGTACAAATTCCATCACTTCTAACAGCTTTCTGCATTTTTTAAACAAGAAAACAGGTCTTATTTACATAACCAGAAATATTTGGTTTCCTGCTGTCTGCTATTCTTATAAAAAAATGTTACAAAGGTTCACATCACCTCCCATGAGTGAGTGGTTTAAAAAAATAAAAACTGAACAAATTTCAGATTTTTGTTTTTTTTTTTTTTGGAATTTAAATAGCAAAATAGCTAAATTGTTTTAATGTGGATTAAAAATGTAAACTATTGCCTAACAAACAGCCATAGGAATAGTCAAACACAACTAATTATTCTCTCTCTGCAAACTCACCTACAGCTGCAGTGTGTCCCCAGCTGGCAGCGAGCATCAGGGCTGAGCGTCCTGTGTGGTCCACCATGTTGACCTCTGCACCACAGCTGAGGGCCAGCCGCAGTCCAGGCACGCTCTCCACAAAGGCAGCTGCATGCAATGGGGTGCTACAGGCAAAACATGGAGGAGCCCATCAGCACCAGACAAAAAGAGAAAGCTACAGTTTTTTGGAAACTGCATATCTGAGGTTGTACGACAAAACCAGATTTGTTCACTACATTAAAATAATGAAGATCTGCACTATTCTCATCTTAACGTAAAGGATTTTTACAGCTTACTCACTCAGTTTGTCCCCATTCATTTTGAAAGTAATAGTAAGTATTTATGCCCAATATAATACTTATTTTTATTATGTTACTGGGTCATATGTAGCAGAACAACACTAAAATTCACTGGCCAAGGGTTACAACCAAGGAAGTGATTCATATTATGCTTATGAATAGAAAAATTCAGTCCTATAAAAAAAAAAAATAAATAAAATGAAGCTTTCACAATGTGATGCACACCAAATTAATCTAAACAGAAAAAGAATGGGAAAATATGTACAGAATACAGTCAGCTATTGTACTCACCGTCCTTTTCCATCTTGCATATTCATGACCTGAGACCCCATGGCTTCCACCAAGAGCTCTGCAGCACTGTCATGGCCTTTAATTCTGCAAAGATGACATTTGCCATTTACTGGTCTTTCTACTAAAGATATATAACCCACAAATACCCTGGAAGCAAAAGGGTACTTACAGAGCACAGTGTAAGGGGGTAAAAAGGTTTCCCTCCTGGATACTACAAGTGCTGCGTTCAAGTAAAATTTCTAAACAGTCTTCATGCCCTGAGAAAACCAAACATGAGCAAGAAAGTCAGAGTATGTAATAACTTAAATATCCCAACACTGCTGTGGAAAAGTCTTCCAGAACAATTTGGTGAGATGCAACAACACAACTACAATAATTCACTAGATTGCTTGTCCACCACTTGACTGGTTTTGTGCTCACCATGGTATGCGGCCCAGTGCAAAGGTGTGTACCCACTATAGTCCAACATGGAATCTAAGGGGTCAGAGCGGGCAGCAGCTGTTAGTAGGCTACCCAAGAGTCCCACGTGACCACAAGATGCAGCAAAGTGCAGGGGTGTTCGCCCCTGGAAGTCCCGACAAAGAGGGTAGGCATCATGGTCCAGCAGGGCTGAGACACAGTCCTCACAGCCCACTACCGCCTGCCAAATGAGGAGGGAGGGGGAAAAAAAAAAAAAAAAAAAAAACCACTAACTCAGGATTAAACATAGCGCTCACAGCCCATCACGGTCTGCTGACAGGGAACAGCACAGGATTATGGGAAATAACACTAAAATTTTCACAGCATTTTGTCCACTGTAAAATAATCACAGCTCTGCAACACAAATAAGTCATATCTGAGAAATGCTCATATCTCACCCCCCGGTGGAGCGCAGTCCATCCCCCCTCATCCCCCACATCAGCCATGGCCCCCTTCTCCAGCAGCAGGTGAACACAGCCAGCATGGCCACCAAGCACAGCTAGCATGAGGGGAGTCCTGTAGGGCATGTGGTACCTGTTATTTTCTCACTTGCCAAGTTAAAAAAAACAGGACTGCTGACATAAGAGGCCTCTTACTGTCCCTGCATGTCCATGACATCAGCGAGGTCCACCTTTTCTCTGCTATTGATCAGCATGAGCAGGCAGTCACTCTGACCACAGGCAGCTGTGAGAAAAGCAAGCAAAATATAACATCCGGTAACTGAGTCGTGCAAGGAGGCCTGTAGACAGAGAACACACGGGGGCTCCGTGGGGGCACCTGCAACATGAAGTGGGGTCTGGCGATACTGATTCTTCACCAGACACGAAGCCCCATAGTTTAGTAGCACCTCCACACAGCGGCTATGGCCCCTCTGAGCAGCCAGGAAGAGAGCAGTGCGACCCTCAGCATCCCGCACATCCAGGCTCACAAGGGTCTCTGCCAGAACACGGACAGCCTCACAGTGCCCGTTGTAGGCCTATGCACATGGATAAGCAGAGATCATGCAAAATGGTTCATTAAAAGACATTAAATTATCAAAAGATTCTTTATGAAACAAGTGTTACAGGTTGAAATGCTTTAACTGCATTATATTCTATTCAGGTGATGGCTTCATTCAAGGTGATTTACAGTGTTTCACACACTGACCTTCTTACGACTACATACCCTTCCAAATGGAGCAATTTAATACATGCTCAGCCACACAAAGACTAAGTGCAATTTAGAGTCACCAATTCACCGTGAGAGGAAAAAGGAACACTGGAGTAAACACAGAGAGAACATGAAAATTTCACACAGACTGAAGGGGATTCAATCTCCAGTTCAAACCCACAGCTCACAAGCTGCAAAGCAATACAACTATCAACTACTCCACTGTGTTGCTGTCCTCCTATAATTTTATACCCTGAATTGTATATTGCTTTAGAAAAAAGCATCTCCTAAATAAACACATGTCAATGTACTCACAGCCAAGTGCAAAGGGCTAACTGGAACACTGCTCTCTATATCTCTAAAGCAGTTGAAAGACATCTCCAGGAGCTAGAAAAGACAAGATCAAAAAAAAAAAAAAGTGGCATGATGGGTCACACTCCTGGATGTTCTTAGAGCCAATCCTTCCACAGGGTGGATACTCACCAGTTCAAGGCTTTGCTTGTTGCCAGAGGCAGCAGCATAGTGAACAGCACTGAACCCACTGGCATCACGCAGAGCTGGGTCCACACCGTGGTCCAGCAGATATTCCAAGCAGCTGCAAACATACAGGTGCAAATGAAACTACAACATGTCTTATGTTGGTTGAAACCAAACTTATGAAGTACAACTGTGTCAGAAGTACTCTGATGCCAAGAATACTTTCAGACTTAAACCCAGACAAATTCCAATCTGAGGCTGAGCAAAAATTGCTGTCAGGTAAAGGCCGATTACTTTAAATAGTACCTTCATGAGTGTTTTGCAACTTGAAGAGATAAAGCATTACAACTGAACTATAGAAGAGTGACGTGCCATATGAACAGAACCAAACGAGGATCAGACACTTACAAAACAGCCTCTTTTGCACCATGTTCATTGTCCTCAGGGCTGTGTCTATCTGCTCTGCAGACAAAGAACATTTCCAACAAAACAACCTGACAGTAAACAATCTTACAGGAACAGAAAGACAAAGCTACACAATTTAAGACATTTTTCAGACAATAACATGGCATATTTTTAAAAATGGGACAATATTAACGATCAAATTATGGCTATAAACACAGACAGCAGTAATAATTTTGATTACAACTTAAAAAGATGAAGGGTAAGGAATTTAAGCTAGTGTTGTTGAGAATTTAAACTGATGAGAATGTCAGAACCGCAGCTGAGTCGAAGAGGTGCACGCTCACCTGCGGCAGATCTGCGAAGAAGCAGCATAGTGCAGCGGTGTCCGGCCCTTACCGTCGGGATCGCTCACTTCAGCACCAGCATTCACCAATGCCACGGCGCACTGGTAGCTCCCATTGGCCGCTGCATAGTGCAGTGCAGTCCTGGAGGCAGCAAAGAGCGCTCAGCCACTTGCACACCCAGACATCAGAAACATGAACCATAGTAAAGTACATAGTTGTTGTATACACATTTGGTGTCCCATTCACCTTTCAAATTTGTCCTTCTTGTTCAAGTCAGCTCCACTGCTCAACAACAGGTTAAGACATTCAACATTTCTAAAAGACAAAGTCAAACATGAAGAGAGGTCTCTGAATGTGATAGTGGAACACCAGGACATCTCCACTACGTATGCCTTAGCAAAATACATAATGCAGGGGTGTCCAACGTGTGGCCCAAGGGTTGCATTGCGAATGTTTCACATGATGGGGTGCACCAGAACATTTGTAAAATTACACTTGTACCTCATCTTGTAAACCCATCTGGGACTAGAAGTTTGTGTGTAACTGAATTGTTTGCAGGTCCACTCACTGTCACAACCAAAAAAATCTCGATTGATTAACAAGTATGTTCTGTTAGAAACATCAGATAAAGCTGGAAAGAATGAAAAATGTACTGTAGAAGTTTATTATACTTTTATAAACAGCTCATATAGTATTCCTCTAAACTGGAAGTATCAGGTGCCACAGGAGAATGAAATATAGCAAAGTGAGTTGCAGTGTAATGGTGGATCACATAGGGAGAACATATTAAGGTTTTAACCTTAAATGCCGACTGCGCGTCTCATGGTAAACTTCCATAATGGTGCCTGTGAAGAAGCCATTAATGCATCACATAAACATATTTACTAGTACCTGCATCATTTTCAGTTTCCAATTAAAAAAAAAAAAAAAAAGACATGTACCTCTATTTATTTGCTGGGCAGTTTCTGTAAAATTCTTGGATATAGCTATAATACAGAAAAATACACAGAGTGAAATCGTATCAATATAGCTCTGAGTCACTGTGCACCCCCATCCCTACCTGCAACATGATTTGTATTTCTATCCTTTCTGAGCACATTCTTCTGCCCTCTAATGACAGAAACACAGAACTTTTTCCCTCCCCAATAGAGAAGTTTTAGAAAAAGGTGAAGAAAATGCTATCAAAAATAAACTGGGATGCTCATATGTTCAGAAATTGTAAACTTGGATCTTTGTATGATATACATGAATTAATATATAGTGCATCTAGCACAAAAATATATAGAATCACATTAAGTCATATAAGCATAAAAACACAACAGAAATTCAAAAAAAAAAAAATTCAATCCAGACATTTCAGTTTCGGTATGCCATTACTTAACCAGTTCAATCATGGCCACCCTTGGCCAAAAAAACGGTTGGACACCCCTGAAGTAAAGCTTTATAATATTGTTTACTAAGATGAAATAAAATACTGTTTACTAAAGAGTCTGTTAAACCTTGTTGTTATTGATTTTTGGTAGAATAAAATCAACTCTTTGTAGGTTTACCTGAATACATAAAATAAACATTATACAGCTTTTTTGAAACAGTATTTGTAACAACTTTCTTTATCATTCTAGATTTGGGTCTGACATTTTGTGTTGGATTTCATTAACGTGCAGTAGTAAGAAGCTGCTGCCACGCCTGTATCCTCCACTTGCTTACAGTGCCTTGAGCAAGTGGTGCTCTCTTCCAGCTCACCCTCCAGAAGCAGCGGCATGCAGACAGGTCCTCCCGAGATTGTCTGGAGTGTTTATGTCAAACCCGGCTGACAGCACATGCTCATTGCTCAGCGATGACACAATGCTGTACAGCTGACCTGTAGAGCAGTAAGTGGGTGGGAATAGGTGTAAACATTATGACTCATGACTTTACCTAAAAAAAAAAAAGTGCCTCAAATACAGCCAAAACAATGAGCTTGAAAGCATTTTCCATTAAAATGAGAATGCAAAAGGCTTCATGAATATTAAATAAAGATTCACTAGATTTCCATTTAGGCCTTCAGAAAATGACGTTAACCATTAATTTTGGAGGCAATATGGAAAACAAATTTTAAAAGAGCAACAAGGTGTACCAGTTATACTTCCTTAAAAGAAAAGAAGAAGAAAAAAAGTAGTTAAGTCCAAATCAATGGTAGCAACAGAGAGGACATACAAGCAATACGTTGTTTGGCAAAAGTAGATAAACGCAAGGCAAGCACTACAGTAGCTAAACAAGGAAGCTATATTCATTTGCTGTATCATTTGTCAAATGCTGACTGTTGTGTGTCAAAATAATTCTGGATTGGTTGGTTTTCCAGTCAGGCTAGCACAATAATAGATTTTTAGAAATTTTCTAAGGACAATCCCCACGAGCAATCTGTGCTCAGATAAAAAAAAAAAAAAAAAATTACTATTTCTGCTACAAAATAACTATTTTTTGTGTGTTTGAAACATTGTTTTGTAAAAGCAAAACAAACAATATATGCTTGTTAACCTGTCAATTATGCATTTAAAGCAAAGAGCAATTACAATGAAAGAGGACAAGAGAAAGGATACTGGTTACAGAGCACTAGATCTTGGAGCAGATTTGATGCGATGCAATCTTACCTGAGGAGAGCAACTTGCGGCAACAGTCTGAAAACCCGTAGAGAACGGCCAAGTGCAGTGGAAACATCCCATGAATCCCTTGCCTAGACAAGATATACACATTCAAATGCTGAATTTGTGTGAAAACAATCTGAGTTCAACTTGTTCACTAATGACTCGAGCCATACAGCTATGACGCTGCTCTCTGTTCATACCTAGCTGTGTCGGCACCGTTGGTCATCAGGGTACTGATCAACAGCTCATGGCCATACTTAGCAGCAACGTGAAGAGGGGTATTGCCATATTTATCTACGCAGTCAATGTCTGCACCTAGGATATAAGTGAGGTGAATTAAAAAAAAAACAAACAAAAAAAAACAAGACGATATCATTACACAATGATTGAGGAGGCTAGGAAGTGTGAGCAGTTAGCTTTAATGAGCATTACCGTTTTGGATGAGGATCTGGGAACGGGTGAAGCGTCCATGTATAGCAGCCATGTGCAGTGGGCTCTTCCCTTCTTTGTTCTACAGAAGAAAAAAAATGATCAGACCATTGTTTTAGGAGGGGAAAAAAACATGCAATAAAACTACATGATGGACTTCCATTTACCTGTATCAGTTTATATCAGGTAAAATATCACTATTTTACCTATATAAATCATGTCACGCAAGCCACTGAAAAATGTCTGTATGCTCTGATCCCAAACACTCAAGTTTTTCCTTCACAATATGAGTAATGGATATACTAGTTTATGTACATTTAAAAATTCTCTTTCCAGGAACGGCTGCATCAAAGATTAAACCACTATATCAGATGCGATCCCGGAAGATCTTGCCCTACCATAGTAAAGGGCAACGTGCGTCTCACCTGCATGTTGATATCTGCACCATTATTGACCAGAATCTCCAGACAAAGCGCTCCGTTAGTGGACACGGCAGCCATGTGCAGTGGGGTGTAGCCACACAGGTTGGGCTGATTGACATTGGCACCCCTGTTCACCAGCTCATTGGCCACAGCATCATGACCAGTGTAACAGGCCATATGCAGCGCAGTATTTCCAAAGGCATTGGGCTCATCCACCTGGGAGAGGAACAATAGTGGCGGTGAGGCAGAAAACAAGGTCCTACAATAACTGTTGAAGACAGGTGGAATGAGTTCGAAGTGGTAAGAACAGAAGTCTACGAGCCAAGTGAGAAGGAAATTTATAAAAAGTCACAGTGCAGAACTTCACCTTACAGCATTGCATTTCCAATTTCAACAGAACTGTGGATAACTAAGCCTGAAAAATATTATACATGCATCAAGTCAATTGTGTTTAGTTAATATTTAATAGAGCTCAAAATTAACTTTTAATCTGAAAGGTGTGCTTACATAATAAACGTAAATAGCACATTAACTATAAACTATTAGCTAATGGTGTCACCTCAGCCCCAAGCCGGAGCAGGTACTTCACCACGTCAACCTGGCCGCTGGATGCAGCAGCATGGAGAGGGGTATAGCCACATTTGTCCCTGTAGGCAGCATCTGC